>NC_143572.1:79022857-79336071 GCF_054136105.1 Typopeltis vanoorti
AAAGTGACCAAAACAGCTCATCAAATCACTTGGTTGCTGAAGAATACGTTGACAAGCAGAGACAAGCAGGTTATTGTTCCTCTCTATCGAGCCTTGATAAGACCCCATCTAGACTACTGTGCTCAGATTTGGTCACCCAGGTTTCTTCTTGATGGGGAGGAAGTTGAGAGGATCCATAGGCGAGTGACCAAGATGATAGCAGGTCTGTGGAATGAACCTTATGAGAACAGGTTGAGGATTTGTGGGTTTCAAAAATTGGTTGATAGGCGGTGGAGGGGAGATATGATTGAGACATTCAAATTACTGAAGGGTTTCTATAAAATTAATTCAGAAGATATTTTTAAGAACAGGGCTGGTTGTTTGAGGACTAGGGGACATCCATGGAAACTGGGCAAAAGTCTGGTTAGTAAAGGTGTTAGAGTTGGGTTCTTCACTTTTAGAGTAGTGAATGAGTGGAATGCGCTCCCTGAGTCTGTGGTGGATGCTGTGACAGTGAATGAGTTTAAGGCGAGGTATGATAGATACTGTATGAATGTCAAATAGTTGTGATGAATATGATTTGGGGCCTCCCTCGATGAGGCTAATGACTCCCTGGAGTTGCCCGTAATAATAGTAATAATAATAATAATAGTAATATTGAATAACTAACAAGTCTAGATATAAAATTAAAAGATAATCTTTGACATTAGATGACTACTGCTAATAATAATAATAATAATAATAATAATAATAAACATTTTTGTTGATATATCGGGAGAAACCAACGATAGAGAAAGAGGTTTGATGGATAAAAATAAATTAGAGGCAGTTACGATCTCCATATCTTAATCCAGTTGATGAGGATATGGAGATCATGGCTGACATGGTTTTCGAATTTCAGAGATTCCCTAACAGAAATTTTCAAAATCGCACTGAGGATCAATTGGGGGCTCAAACGCATGCTTACTAGTAGCGAATCTGTACTTATTATCGCCTTTATAAAGATTTGCTGCATCCAAATCTATAATGTTGTGCACAGATTTGGTCGACAAGTTTCTTCAGGATGTAGATGTGTTTGAGAGCATACAATGGCAGTTCCTCTCAAGGTGCTTTCAGGTTTGTGGAAGAAATTCCTAAGAGAGGAGCATGAGATCACGGTTGGAAATTCAGTTAGAGTGTAATTAGTAGGGATAGATTGTTTGCTACGAGAGGAGAATGAGTGGAATCATACGAGTGAAGTTGTTGCGAGTGAGAACAGCCAATTAAATTTAAATCCGATAGATTTCTTATATCTGCTCCACAAACGAATGGCCACGAGACATACAACACATTAGTGCCGTGAGTATGCGAGAGGAATAGAAGAAAGGAGGAATTTGTTCACATGTTGCTTGAATAACTAAGATTTTAATCTTTGGGGAAGTCATAATGGGCAAGATTGTTCCAAAGGACAGAAGCAGGCGTAAGAAAAGAGGAGTCAGTGAAGCTGGTTTCGTGAATGTCCAGATGGTCTGTAAAAGAATGGTGGTGAGCAATGGCAATTGTTCTAATGATTTTGAAGTAGACCGGAGTAATAGTAGTGCTAATTCTGCATTACACTGTGAATGAAAGTATCTGGAGAAGAGGCACAAGGCATAAACTGAATATCGATGAGAGAGAGAGAGAGGGATTGAAGTGGATATGCGAGAGAGAGAGAGAGAGAGGGATCATTATTTAGGCAGACTGCACTCTTCCGGATAGAATCGAGCAATCATAGAGAGGAGCTTAGTGCAGCACTCCAAATATAGGAGCAGCATTCTAAGGCTAACTGCATTTGGGATTTGCATAGAGTGAGGATTTGTGGCGGTGAGAAGTATTTTGGATGCTGCAGAAACCCTAGCTGAAATGTGGTTGTGCCAGGAAAGATCGGGGGTACAGTTCAGAGCAAAGAGAGAAATCGAATCATGATTGGATATCTCAATATTAATGAAGGTAATGGGAAGTGATGCAAGCCGAATCTTACACGAGATCACACAGAACTGAATATTGGTGGCATTGAAGTCTACAATTTTGCCTTGCAAAACGGGAGCATAGCTGGGAGATTCGTGATCAGGTCACTGGTCGTGGTAGATATTGAGGATTCTAATAATTGAGCTTTATAATGTTTGTCGAATGAAAAAGAGGAATGGAGTGTATTGTCATCTGCAGAGCTCTGGATGGGATTGGAAAAGATCACATTATTTATAAACAAGACGAAGAGAATGAGTGAAAGAACAGAACCATAGGGTACTTCTACATTGTTGAGTAAATCTGATGAGTGTAAACTATTCACCATGATAAGCAGTGAGTGACCAGTGAGAAAGTTAGTGACCTAGTGGTGAGTGAGTAAGGCAGACTTTAGGATGGCAGTTTTCAAGTAGGCTCCTTAACAAACTGCCCATCCCAAGGCGCCTTCTTAAGAAACTACCATTCTAAGGTGTTAAGTAGGCTCCTTAGCCAAACACGATCACACTGCTTTGAAATGTCGAGAACAACCAAGTGAGTTTCTACAAATTTTTTTATGGCTTGAGTATGAGGTGAGTGGTGAAAGAAACAAGGTCAGCTCTAGATTGAGAGTAGTGGAATCCATACTGTTGATTAGGATTAGTTGATAAGTCTCCAGTTTCCATGTTGTAAAGTAGATGGCAGCAGAATATAATAGGTTGAAGGGGCAACCAGGATAGGTGTTCGTTCTGAGGCATAATTTTTAACACAATACTTGGGATACTTTCATTAGCAGATACCTTGTTTTTGTTCAGGTTAGTAAAAATTCTTCTAATTTCTTATTGTCGGAAGACTATGGCTGCCATGAATAGTGTCTTTCTTCGTGGAGGTAAAGGACGTTTCTCCAGTTCATCAATGGAGGAATTTGAAGAGAAGAGTGATGCGAGTAAGTCGGTCTTGTCTTCAGGTGAAGTAACTACTGTACCATTAGGTTGTGAGATTGATGTGAACCTGGTGAAAGAAGTTGTTGCCAATGGTCTTGGCAACGGACACAGAAGGACCAGCTTCCATCTCGCAGGAAGCAAGTTTGCAGCATTTGGTCCTTTCAAAGTCTGACTTCGGAAAAATCATTTTGTGATGATCCTTTTATGACTGTTGTGAGCTGTAGTTCATGCAGAGTGGGAAACAGATGATTTCGTCTTGACCCATTTTTTCTTTTACAGCATTAATTCACTTTTTTTGAGCACCAGGCTGTTGATGGTGGCTTAGAATTTTGAGTGGATTAAGAGATGAATTCCTTCAATTCTGTGAGGATTATTTCTGTCATTCGGTCTGAGCAGGTGGTTTGATTAGAAGAACTGAAGCAATACACGGACTATGGGACACAGGAATATAATTCACGAGAGATCTTCCCAGATGGCACCTTTTTAGTGCTGAGTTTCCAAGAAGAGAACTGAGAACCACAGTATACCTGGGTGGGGAGCTTGTTAGGAAGAGGTCAAGTATGTTGGCATATTGGAGGAGGTTGTGAGGTATTCTAGAAGGAAAATGGATCCGAGATAGGTCATTGCTGATGAAAAACTCCTTAATATCCCTTCCTGATTGATCGATGGAACTAGAGAAGCAGAGCCAATATGAGTTGTGGACTGTGAAACCCCCAAGTAGGAGGACCTCATAAGGCAGTATTTCAACTTCAGAAAGTTCATGCTTAGAGAGATAGATAGTTGAAGAGGTTAGAATGGTTGGAGAGAATTAAGAGAGCATATGAAAAGGGAAGGTTGATTTGGTAGAGAAATGTTGAGCCAAAGAAGATCAATTATTTGATATTCAAAGATTTTGTAGTCTGGCATTGTGTTTCGGTTCTGGTGAATGCAAAAGTGCCACCCTTGTGGTGAAGAAACCTGTGTGATGAGTAGATTTCCATTTGGGGATCTCTTAGGAATTGCGATTCTGATTTCCATGACTGTCGGTGGTCATGCACATCTTTTATATTGCTTTTTAGGCATGGACAGTTGGTGAAGTTGATGTAGAAACTTTTTTGATAAGAAATAGTGTTGGATTATTTGGGTGGGTTATTGATGTTTTATGTTTGGATGTTTTTAATGGATTTTGGAACTATTTTTTGGAAGAATTATTGAGATCTGCATTAAAATTACATTCCTTTGGGTTGTGGATCATTGTATAGATGTCGCGCATAACAATGTAATAAACAATTGGATGTCATTTCTTTCTTGTAAGTATGAAGTCTCCAGTTTCATGCTCATTTCAGTTTATAATCGCAAATTTAAATTCAATATTATTATTATTATTATTATTATTATTATTATTACGGGCAACTCCAGGGAGTCATTAGACTGATCGAGGGAGGCCCCAAATCATATTCATCACAACTATTCGACATTCATACAGTATCTATCATACCTCGCCTTAAACTCATTCACTGTCACAGCATCCACCACAGCCTCTGGCAGCTCATTCCACTCATTCACCACTCTAATAGCAAAGAACCCAACTCTAACACCTTTACTAACCAGACTTTTGCCCAGTTTCCATGGATGTCCCCTATTCCTCAAACAACCAGCCCTGTTCTTAAAAATATCTTCTGAATTAATTTTATAGAAATCCTTCAGTAATTTGAATGTCTCAATCATATCTCCCCTCCTCCGCCTATCAACCAATTTTTGCAACCCACAAATCCTCAACCTGTTCTCATAAGGTTCATTCCACAGACCTGCTATCATCTTGGTCACTCGCCTATGGATCCTCTCAACTTCCTCCCCATCAAGGAGAAACCTAGGTGACCAAATCTGGGCAAAGTAGTCGAGATGGGGCCGTATCAAGGCTCAATACAGAGGAACTATAACCTGCTTGACAACGTATTCTTCACCAACCAAGTGATTTGATGAGATGATTTGGCCACTTTTGCAATGTATCCCCTAAACTTCAACTCCTTATCCACCAACACTTCTAAATCTCGTGCCTCATCAATTTCCTGGAGTACAGTTCAACCAATGTAGTAATCTCCTGCTAATCTTTTCACCCCAAAATGTATAACCTTACATTTTGCCACATTAAATTGACATCCATTCTCCTTAGCCCAGACCTCTAATCTACCCAAATCTTCTTGCAAAATTTTGACATCATCTGCATTCACTATTGCCCTACCCAACTTTGCATCATCCGCAAACAAATGAACTGTTCCTCTCAGATCCTTTCCTATACCATTAATGAACAAATTAAACAGCAGTGGTACAAGAACGGATCATTGTGTCACACCACTAGTCACAGGCCGTCTTGTGGACTCTACTCCTGAATAAGCCACTATCTGATATCTCTCCATCAACCACCCTCCTATCCATCTCACCAACCCTATATCCATCCCCATATGCTGCAATTTACTGATTAGAATTCCATGTGGTATCCTGTGAAAGGCCTTAGCAAGGTCCAGTAGAATCACCGTAAACCCATTACTCTTATCCAGTTCAGCCGTCACTGTGTTATAATACGTGAGCAAGTTACTGAGGCATGACCTACCCTTCACAAAACCATGCTGTCCCCGATACAGTATCCCATTTTCTTCTATCCAATCTTGTATTTTCCTCTTGACAATTTTCTCCAAGACCTTGATAATGATTCCTGATATGCTAATCGGTCGGTAATTTTCAACAGCAACCTTGGAACCACCTTTATGCATTGGAACTATTTTCCCCTCTTTCTCACCCAGATCCGAGACTCAAATTAAACAAAATGGTCAAGGGCACTGACAATTCTTTAGCTGCTTCACGTATGACACGAGCTGGTATACCATCCAATCCCACAGATTTATAGACATTGAGGTTCTGTAATAGACTAGTTACCTCTACCTCATTCATCACAATTCCAGTATAAGCTGTTGGTTCTTCCATTCTTGCAATATCACCACCTGAATGATACACTCTTGCAAAGTGCTTGCTCAGTAATTCCATTATATCAACTGATTCGCTTACCTCCCTATTCTCAGCATTTTTTAAGATCATTCTGCCATGAACATTTTTCCTTTTACATGCAACATATTGAAAAAACTGTTTGGGATTCTCTTTAGCCAGCATGGCCAATTTTCTTTCATAATCCGCTTTTGCTTTTCTTACCACCCTTGTTACCATCCTGGCCTGAGCTTTATACTGTTCATGCACCTGTGGTCACCTTTCTCCATAAATTCCCTCTTTTGTTTGAAACTGCAAAAAAATAAACAATTGTTTCTTTTATTGCAGCTCAAGATTAATAGTGTTATTAATCCATTTAATCCCTACTTGATTTATTATTCGGACTCTTGGTATACAGTCAACCATTGCCTCCTGCAAACACTTCTTAACCACCTTCCATGCACTATCAACATCCAGCTCTTGCAGTTTTACATGCCATGGCACTGAGCCAAGCACAGACCTAAGCTTGTCATACTTACCAGCCTTGTAATTCCACATGTACCCTGTCTTAATTGTAAATTCCACTCCTTTAGCCTCCTCCCAAGTCATGCCTTTATGGTCACTCTCACCAATTGGTGGCAACATGGTCATGTTTGTTATAGCGACTTTCTCAGTTGCAATCACTAGGTCAGGCACTCTTTGCCCCCTGGTATTTTCCACTACATGCTGACGCAGATAGTTGTCCCTTAATAACCGCATAAAATCCAATTCCTTCCTTCCATGTGCCCTCTCCTCTTTCCAGTCAATGTTACGATAATTGAAATCACCCATAATAATTACCCTCCTTCCATTCATTTCTTCTATTTGCCTATGCATACTATCCCCTCCATCTATTCCATCACCTAGTCTATAGCAGCACCCAATTGTATATTTTGTTCTGCTAGATTCTATCTCACACCAAACAGCCTCAAATGTGCTCTTTTCTCTATCCTGCAGTTCAACTTCTATACGCCTTGGCTGCAACTCATCAGCTATCATCAATAACACTCCTCCCCCTTTTTATTCACCCTGTCACTCCTGAACACGCTATACTCATCGCATTCAATCCCACTAGCTTTATCATCTTCTGTCAGCCATGTTTGATTAATACCAACAACCTGTGGTCTGGAAGTGCCAACCAAGGCCAAAAACTCTTCCTTCTTGTTCCTAATACTCCTGGCATTAGTGCACATGAATTGCAGGAGCCATTAGTCCCACCCCTACTTTGATGCCTTATACTAACTGTCGCATTCTGATCTGTTGTCCCTCGTACCCGCTCGGGCATATTACACTCATTCACACACTCAACTACCTCCCTAAAGTCTGCATATCTACTCCCCCCCTTTAATAAATCTAGTTTCCCTGAGTCTGTACATCCACTTCCACATCATTCATCAACACTCTTTCAAGTCTCCGTACACCAACTCAATTCAAATGTAAGCCATCCATCTTATATAAATCCTTTCGCCCATCGAACTCACTCCACAAATTCCACACCACTCTCCATGCATAACCCACGCATAAAGTCATTGGCAATTGTCGCCCTCCTTCTAAACACTTCACTTGTCATACCGCAGTAAAATACTCACCAACCTAACTCACTCACTCTTCTCTTTTGCTACCTCAAGTAATTCCCTCACATCCTCTATCATTTCCATTTTGTCTTCTTAATCATTTATTCCTGCCACGATTATCATCTCTTTCACCCTCTGTTTTTGCACTCGAATGGATTCGCTGACGTCCTTTATGTTCGCACCCTGCTGGTACGATTTCGTCAAACTCTCAACTGTCACACCTCTTAATAGCGAATCCCCATACAGCACTCGTTCCTTCATTTTATTCACGTTTACGATCATTCTATTATTTGTCGTCATAGACGTTCGCCGTTTATTAGTCGGTACGTTCAGCACACATTTTTCCATATGCTCCAGTTGCCTTTTTGCTCTGTGTATCGCTCCATTCAAACGTGCGATTCCACTACTCGCATTTCTCTCACCATTTTCATTATCAATCAAATCAACCATTCGTTCTGTATTTCTACCCTCATTTACACTTTCAACGAAGCTCTCACACCTATCTGGCACTACCATGCAATTCTCTATCACGCTGCCATTTTCTACATTCTGACTATCGTTAACGATATCATTCTCGCCACCCGAAACACGCTTGAGATCCTCATTCTCCTTACACTTTCTGCACATATTAATTCTACTATCACCCTCTAACCAGACTCCCACCGCTCTTCGCAAAGCATATATCTCACAGACAGCACATTGCATAAATTCGTTTACATCAAAACTCTTAAACAACATGGCCACCTGGCCACCATTTTTTTTTTATCGGTGCCATATGTACGATATCTTATCTTAAAAATAATAATTAAAATAACACAGAAAACACACAAAAATTGCACAGATACACCAAGAAACAAAAGCAAACAATACTATGTAAAATTGCGCATTATAACACAAAATACTACTAATCTTTTCAGGAGCTCTCAAAAAGCCGACCACCATATCAGTGCGACACCTGAAGAAGAAATTATGTAAGAGTTATTTATGTAAAGAATTTGCATAAATAACTCACTATTGGGTGATTTCGGTTCCGTGAGTTTTCACGAATTTTGATCGTCAGTTTCGCTATGGCTCGCTTAAAGTAGGAAACTCTTTGTTGTTCTGCCGCCTACCCGCTAGTAAATGACTTAGTTTCAGACCTTCCCGAGACACTGAAAATGAAAGTGCAATTATTTTCTTCACCAGTTTCTTCAAGATCTTCCACTTCAAATATCAAACTTCGAAAACTGAGGAATTAATCACTTCATCATTATTCATAAAATATATATATTTTATATTACAATACTGTTATGCCTCCGATTGAATTTAACTCCGACAGGTGTCGCGCATAGCACTGTAACACACAGGTCATCATGTTTGCTGTAATATAATGCAATGAACGCCAGATTGCGAACTATCGCAACGTAGCTGCGAGATAGGGTCCTGATTTAAATATTTTTAAGGTGTTTAATTGCAAAATTAGTAAGTAAATTTTAGTTTCATTTACCTTATCAACTACCCTACATAGTGATATAACTGATAATTGCTGATATAGTGATATAACAGTTATAAGTGATATTACTGATAAATATCTCGAGGACTACCAACAGTTGCCATAATCTTTTGTTCTACGTACATGGCGCGTACTAATCTTAGGAAAGCGATACCCTTCAAAGTCTGCGAGGAAATAGCCGTTGATAACATGACTATTATAAGGTGGGTAATCTCTAATTGTAAAAAAACTATCATTTTTACTGCGCAGCACTGAGTGAAAGTCAGGTGAAAAAAAATATCAAAAGACAGAAAGCTGACCTGTCGATGTATTATATGAAAATTTACAGAGCAACCAAGCGCATCGGTCAAGTCGTTGTCGGAAAACGGGAGGCATTCCACTGCTAAACAGCGGTCGCAGGCATGTCACTCAGCCCTGACACCAGTGCGCTACGGATTCGTATTAACTTAAAATTTGCATGTCGGGTTGTCTTTTAACTCTCAGTTATGCAACCAAAGAAAGTTAGGACTCAGCAGTACGTTTTGAATTATTCCATTTCAAAAATCTTTCCCTTCAAACGATCATTTCGTTAGCATGGGCATTTACTGAAAATCACAGCGGACGCATAACTGTGCGAGTGGTTATGCGTGACCTCGTCTCCGTTCGCAACCGGGTGTGACGATACTGGAGGGGGGAATGAATGGAAGTTTCGTATTCAAGGACTAGGTAACGCACAGTTCTGCCAGAGGAGGAGGATAATGGTGCCGTTCAAAGCTGTTTTCCCATTGATTGATAAATTTTACTACCTCTTTCTTTATTATTTCAGTTGTTTGATTATGATTATAAGTTGGGGAAGACAATAATTAATCAAGCTGAAGTAGAGTGCTTGTAGGAGGATTTAAATAAGCTGACAATATATGAAAAAGATAAAGGATTTCAGTTCAGTGCGGATAAGTGCCAAGTTATGTACACTGGGGTATCTTTTTATGCGGATTTGAAGTTATGTGGTGCACCCCCCACAGATACGAGACCTTTCGACATTTCTGCGCATATCAACAGAAGGAGAATCCATTCTGTTGATATGCGCAGAATAATAAGGTAATCCAGGTTTTCCCAAACTTTTCCTACAGCGAAACACCTCACAAATCCTGAAATTTTCATGGAAAACCTTGGTTATTTTGTAATGTATTCATTAATAATTAATTGTTAATTTAGCTGATTTTTTTATTATTATTACTTAATAATTAATTAAATTTGACCCAATGGAGAAAAAAAAGCACCAAAGAAAAGAAATTTCTTTGGAAATGAAAATCGCAATTTTAGATCGCTTAGCAAAAGGAGAGGGATCTACGGTGATTGGTAAACATTTTAATTTAGGCGAATCTACTTTAAGAGCAATTAAAAAGAATGAAGTCGCAATAAGAAAATCTGTCATTTCTGGCACAAAACTAAGTGCCAAATTATCATCGTACTCAAGACATGCTTTATTAGAAAACTTGGAACGAGCGCTTGTAATTTGGATTGAAGAATTAACTCAAAGAAGGACAGATGAGGCAATTGGAGCCGTCTGCTTCCACTTCCCAGGCTGATAAAGAATTTTGGGCTAGCAAAGGATGGTAAATCGGGTTTTTAAAAAGGGATGCGCTTCATAACGTGAAGGCTACAGGCGAGGTTACAGAGGAAGAAGCAGCCAAAAATTTTCAAGAGAAGTTAGCCAGAATTATTGAAGATTTTGGATATTGTCCCGATCAATTGTGTAACGCTGACGAAACAGGATTGTTTTTGAAGAAACTACTTAGTCGAACTTGCATCGCAAAGTCTGAGAAAAAAGCAAGTGGGTTTAAAGCAAGCAAATATTGGGTAACATTGTTACTTTGTAGCAATGCATCTGGAGATCGAATGTTGAAACCCCCTCCTATTAAATCGATGTATAAGAACACGTGCTCTGAAAGGCAAAGATCTAAAATAGCTGCCAGTACATTGGATGGCTAATACAAAGGTCTGGGTAACAACTGTTATATTTACTGAATGGTTCAATAATTGCTGTGTACCAGAAGTGGAACATATATGAAGCAAAAAGCTCTTGATTTTAAAGTTTTATTAATTGTTGACAATGCACCAAGTCATCTTAATTTAGAACATCCAAATGTGCAGGTAGTGTTTTTTTCCACCCAATACAACAGGCATTATTCAGCCAATAGATCAAGGCATAATTAATACTTTAATAAAATATTACGTTAAGCATGCTTTTAAATTTCTATTGAATAAACTAGAAAATGAATCATTAACAGTAACTGACGTTTGGAAAAAATTTTCTATTTGGGACTGCTTAAATCATGTTGCATCTGCTATCGCTGAAATAAGACCACAAGTTTTAAATGCTTGCTGGAAAGCGCCTTAGTCTGGATGTATTGCAAACAGTGGAACCATGCAAACATCTACATTATCAGATGAAATCATTACATTGGCACATGAAATTGGTGGAGAAGGTTTTGATACATTTAGCCAGAATGATGTAGACGAATTGCTTGCGAATAATGCCTTAAGTGACAATGATATTATTGGATATCGATTAACTTTAGATATCATCGAAGATCCAGAAAATTATAGTGAAGCGTAAGAAAAACCTGTCCCACCCCCCCACACACACACGCACTGCAAATATAATTTGAGGTTTTGAACTGTGCAATAAATTGGAAAATCATTTTCTTGTTACTGAACAAATTCTGAAGAAGCCTTTAAATTCCAACGTGAGCTGAAGAACTATATGTCTAGATATCGCGAGCTGTATAAAACAGTAAAATCATTATCACAAAGTTTAATCACTGATTATATTTTCAGAAGAAAAAAATCTGCACAGAATGAGGGTGAAGTTAATTCTGTTTATGAAGAACCATTGCCTTTACCATACAGATCTGATGTGCTCACTATCTCTTCTGCTGTTGGAAGTGATTTTGCAGCAGTTTGCAAATGTTGCTGAATATTGTCTAATAGCAACGATAATTCTGATGAAAAAATTTTTAAAAAAATGTTACTTTTCAATGAAATGAAATGAATAAAGCTTTAAAGCAAACTTAGGCATTCTTATTTTCTTGAATTTTCATAAACTTTTTTTATGCGATTTTCGTTTATTTTAATTCATTGGTTCGGTTTTAGAAAATTATGGAACATATCCCTGATTTTTCAACGTAAGTTTAGGCTTTTTAGGTGAGATTTTTTTTTTTATGTGAACGTATTGCGGTTTTCTGTGGAACGTATGTAACGCATAAAAATAGACCTGACTGTAATTTGGGCATAAAAGATTACAAGCTCTCTACCACATTGATGAAAGTGTACGCCAAAAGATTGATGAAACCAGGGACTTTTGAGGTGGTAGTGGGTAGAGAGTTGAAGTTCCGAGGGCATATTAATAAGTGTCCAAGCTAGCTCATAGCATTACTTAGTTATTGAAGAACACAATAATATGCAGAGATAAAGATGCTACTGTAGTCAGGTATGGTAGCCTGAATTACTTGGAGATGAGCAAGGGAAAGAAAAGATTCAGAGCAAAGTGAGCAGTTTGGTGAGTGGTGTAAGAAATGCTCCCTACATTGATAGATTGAGAGTGTATGGAGTACAGAGGTTAGTTCGATATGCAGAGAAGAGGGGGATATGATAGAAACGTGTCTCCTTGGCATATATTGTCTTTATCAATCCTATAAAAGTTTTTTATAAGACTTTTTTTTATAAGAGGGAAGTATTTCACCAGTAGAATCGTGGTGGAAGAACAAGATGTCATCCCTAGAAATTAAGTAAGAGTGTGATTAACTAATTAACAACAATGTGAGGGCAGTACTCCTCTCTTGGAGAGTGCATTTTCTGACTTCATTTTGAGTGTTTCATCTCTGAATGAATTCAAAAAGAAGTATGATAGATGATGTGTGGATAGTTCGGGTTTCTCATGGTAAGTTTTCTTACTTCATGGAGATGCCTATAATAATTATATATATATATATATATATTTTTTTTTTTTTTTTATTGATCTTAAAAATATTTACATGTATACAATAATCATCTCAAGCGACATTCCAACATGCTATTTTACAAGGATCCACATTAGATTACTATAAAAAAAAATTCAATTTTTAGTACAAAAATTATGAGGATATATTATGCATTTAATATATAAAATATATTGATTTTTTTTTTACAATGATATTCATACAAATTTTCCTTTTTTTGTACAATATATTAATAATAGTTACTGTAGTTTGTAATTTATAGTTAGATATTATTACATTTTTACAGTATTATTGTAATAAATACTGCAACTTTTAATATTTTGCAAAAACTGCAATTTGCCTTTCGTTATGGGTAGTACAGGGCTGGTGGAAACACTAGAGAAGCCGAGCTTTTGCCCGAGGTATCTGTTTAAAGGGGACGCTACTGAATTTCTTTTTATACCTGCAGCTTGCATTCGCCAGTTAGGACATGAGATGTGCACGTGTATCCTGCTCAGTTTGTAAATCATCTAATTGTTGACTGCTAAACACACCACGAATGTGTAGTTCTTTCTTTCAGAGGTAAGAAATTTAATCTATGACTTCACAAATTAAAGAAGAATATATGCATTTCTTTAAGTTTTTATTTTTTCTTTATATTTATTTTTTATGTTGTATACCAAATTTTTGGTTTAATGATTTTTTTATTTTATAATGTTACTCCTGGAAATGAATTATAAATAACTACTCTATCTTATTTTCTAATGGTTTGAATGTTTTCAGAAACAGTGTTCAATATCCATTACTTCATTTTACCGTTTGTTAAAAGAAGTTAGTCAGTAATATTGTACCCACTGAAGCAGATATTTCTAATTCCTGACTTTTTTTTTTCTTTTTTGCACTACAATCATTTGTTCAGCTGTTTGTTGACATTATTCTAAGTTTTAGAAATTATATTCTATATTTTCACCATTTAAAAACCGTTTTACATCTGTGCAACAAAAAAAGAAAATTCAGTAGGGTTAGTTTTTTTCCCTTAAATTTCCAAATATTACGACTTTTACCGCTGCTGGAAATAACTTTTGTCTTAACAATCTTCTCCTCAGCTGCAGGTAAAGGCTAAAAGCTACTGTGAAAGAAGGACGACTTCTTTAGCAGTGACACTAAAGAGTCTCAAACAGTGTTGCATAATACATCAGCAATCTTGTTTTGTTTTCAGTTATATTCTAAATAGAAATTTTGAGATTTCTTTTACTGTCTGATACAATACTTTTTTAAAATCTTCTTCTACTGCAGCTTTTCCCACTTAAGTAGGGTCGCTGTTTGTGATGAGTCTCCTCCACTATCTTGTTTTGGGCTGCAGCCACATCTGAGTTCTTCATCCTCAAGTCCTCCACCATTTCCCTGCATCTCTTCTTAGACCTTCCTCCTCCCCTGCACATCCATCTGCATGACCTTTCTTCCCACATACACCCTCCCTCCTCATCACATAACCAAACCATCTCAACCTTGTCTCCAGTATCTTTGCTCTTATGTTCGTAACTTTCAACATTCCCCTTAGATAGTCATTTCTCAGATGATCCTTTCTTATTGCTCACCCTTGATGCAAGCCAACTGTCACTGGAAAACTTTGTCTCTCCCAGGAAGGTTCGAACTCTTGTCTTCACGTTTCTGTACATCTCCTGCACCAACCTGACATATTTCTCTGGTATCTTCTCCCTCAGACACCCCCAGACTTCCTGCCTTGGCACTCTATCATACGCTTTCTCGAGATCAATATATACCAGATATAGGTCCCCTTGCTTCTATTGAAACTTTTCCATCATCTCTTGTAATCCAAAGATAACATCTGTCGTCTAATCGACCAGGCACGAAGCCAAATTGCTCCTTCGCAATCTGCACCTTTTTCCTCAGTCTTCCATTAAAAACCCTTTCTAGGATTTTCATTGTGTGGGACATCAACTTTGTTCCGCTGTAATTCTTAGTCTTGTGCATCCCCTATACTCTTGTAGATGAGGACAAAAGTACTTTCCCTCCATCCCTCAGGTATATTTTCCTGTTGGCAAACTTTCATAAACATGTCCCACATCAGGTCAATTCTCTCTTCCCCCAACGCCTTTATGGCTTCCTTCACTTTCACTCTACTAATGTTCTGCACCATTTCCTCATAAGGCTCCCCATCTTCTGTGCGAGTCCTTGCATTTTCTTCATTCAAAAATCCTTCAAAGTATATTCTCAGTCTGTTTCTTATATCTACATCCGTCCTTAATACTCTTCCTCCAGAGTCTTTGATCTGCCTCACATGTACGATGTCCTTTGATTCCTTATTTCTACATTTTGCCAGTCGATAAATTTCTCTGTCCTTCCATTGTTTCTAATTGATCATAAAGGTCTTGATATGCCATGGCCTTCACTTGTGCAACAACTCTCTTGGCTTCTCGCTTTTCCTCTCTGTAATCATCTGTCCTCTTCTGCTCTTGACTCGTCCCACTTTTGCTTTGTTTTCCTCTTAGCCGTCCTCTCTTCTTGCCTTCAAGAAGAAGACGGCTTAATTTCTTCATTGGTAATAATCACAATATCAGTTTTGTTATCGGAAACTTATAACTTATTTGATGCAGTTGTTTAAAAAGAGAGAAATTTTTGAATTAAAAAAACAAAACAGTGCATGTGTTGCAGAAGCTTGCAGATTTCCTTTTTGGTGTGGGGGATGAGAGGACCTGGCCTATTCCATGCTTGTGTTAAACAATTATATTAAAATATTCTGGAGAAAAAAAAAAAAACAATCCTATGAAGCAAAATTTATTGCAATAAATCAGGATTGAACATTACTTTTTATTTTACCTTGCACTACTACGATGCATGGAAATATGCATGCCACGCTGTTAACCTTTCATGGATGGAAGCAACATAAATAAATAAATATACTTGGTGATCCAAAAGTCACAGAAAAAGTAAAAATTCAATAATTCGAAAAGTATAGAGTGTGGCACACCTATCATTTGATGCGGGGTATTAGAAGTGGAAAGGGACTGATGTCTTGTTCCTCACTGATAGCTCTGATGAAAAGGTTTGAGGACATTGGCATTTTGGAAGCACATGCAAGAAGCGGGAGACCCAAAAAAACTTGCAGTTGTGCACAAGGTCGATCACAAGACTGACACAC
Organism: Typopeltis vanoorti; assembly: GCF_054136105.1. NCBI lineage: Eukaryota > Metazoa > Arthropoda > Arachnida > Uropygi > Thelyphonidae > Typopeltis > Typopeltis vanoorti. Next base: position 79,038,925 of record NC_143572.1, read on the forward strand.
AATCGGCAGCTTCCGCACATGGGGAATGCAGTGCACGTGAAATTTCAAGACGAACTAGCATTTTGTACGGGACTGTGTGGCGATCACTCAGGATCATCCTCAAGAGGTATCCTTACAAAATCCAATGTGTACAGGAACTGAAACCAACAGGTTTCGAGAGACGTCATGAATTTGCAAATTAAGGGGCTTTTCTACAGATGGAAAACAACGCCGACTGGCTGTTAAATGTCCTGTGGGCTGACGTACACTTTTCGCTTAATGGAAGTGTAAATGTGCACAACTGCCACATCTGGGCGAGAGAGAACCCACACGCAATTGTGGAAACTACTTTGCATCAGCCAAATGTGACAGCATGGTGTGAGTTCACTGCGTCATTAATTATAGGCCCCTTTTTCCTTGAGGAAGTCCACAATGGTACATTTCAAACTGTTTCTGTCACGGGTGAGTGTTATGCAGTGTTTTTAAGAGAAAGCATGATGCCCTCCTTGCAAGAGAGGCAAGCGCTCCATAGTGTAACATTCATGCAGGATGGAGCACCTCCACACATCACAGGTCCTGTCCAGCACCTACTGCGATCGACAGTTGATGACCATGTCCTCAGTCGCTCTTTCCTGCACGAATGACCACCAAGATCTCCAGACCTTACACCTTGTGACTTTTGGTTATGGGGCTACTTGAAGTCGCAGGTGTACAGAGGTCGGCCAACGTCATTGGCCATATTGAAAGAAGCTATTTGCCATCATGTGAAAGGAATTACAGCTGAAACCCTCTTCGATGCTTTGCAGGGTGTCGTCCCATGTCTGATTTCCATTCTCATGAATGATGGCCATCACATTGAACATTTGTAATCCTAGCTGCATTGTAAAATGTGCTGCGTCACTGCACAAACTACTGACATAATCGGTGTCAAATGTAACTATTCTGGTAATAAAATTTTTCGTTATTAAAAAAAATCATGTGTCTTTCTCTGCATTTCTGTGAAAACTGCATGGTTCTACTGTCTATACTTTTCGAATTATTGAATTTTTACTTTTTCTGTTACTTTTGAATCACCTGGTACATACAGTCGGGTCTCTTGTTATGTGGTACATACATTCCACAGAAACCCGCATATAAAAAAATCGTATAAAAGAGGCCTAACTTACGTTGAAAAATTAGGGATATGTTCCATAATTTTCTAAAACCTCATAATACTGAAGCAATGAAATGAAAATAAACCTAAAATCGCATAAAAAACGTTTATGAAAATTCAGGAAAATAAGAATGCCTAAGTTTGTTTTAAAGATTTATTCATTTAATTTTATTGAAAAGACATTTTTTTTTCTTTTTTTTTTTTACATTTTGTCATCGGAATTATCATCGCTATTAGGCAATATTCGGCAATGTTTGTGAACTGGTGCAAAATCGCTTCTATCACCAGAAGAGATAGTGAGAGCATCAGATCTGTATGGTAAAGACAAATGGTTCTTCATGAACAGAATTAGCGTCACTCTCATTCTGTGCTGATTTTTTTTCCTGACAATGTCAGAAGAAAAAAATCAGTTAAATATCAGTTATTAAACTTTGATTTCACTGATGATGATTTCATTAAATTTTTATACAGCTCGAGATATCCAGACATACATTTCTTCAGCTCATGTTGGAATTTAAATGCTCGTTCAGAATTTGTTCATTAATAAGAAAATGATTTTCCAATTTACTGCAGAGTTCAAGACCGTGAATTATATTTTCAGTGAAAGGGGAGGGGCAGGTTTTTCTTACGTTTCACTATCATTTTCTGGATCTTCGACGATATCTAAAGTTAATCGATATCCAATAATATCATCATCACTTAAGGCATTATTCACAAGCAATTCGTCTACATCATTCTGGCTAAACGTATCAAAACCTTCTCCACCAATTTCATGTGCTAATGTAATGATTTCATCTGATAATGTAGATGTTTGCAAGGTTGCACTGTTTGCAATACATCCAGACCAAGGCGCTTTCCAGCAAGCATTTAAAATTTGTGGTCTTACTTCAGCGATAGCAGATGCAACATGATTTAAGCAGTCCCAAATAGAAAATTTTTTCCAAACGTCAGTTACTGTTAATGATTCATTTTCTAGTTTATTCAATATAAATTTAAAAGTGTGCTTAACGTAATATTTTTTAAAAGTAGCAATTATGCCTTCACCTAATGGCTGCATAATGCTTGTTGTATTGGGTGGAAAAAAACACTACCTGCACATTTGGATGTTCTAAATTCAGATGACTTGGTGCATTGTCAACAATTAATAAAACTTTAAAATCAAGAGCTTTTTGCTTCATATATGTTCCACTTCTGGCACAAAGCAATTATTGAACCATTCAGTAAATACAGCAGTTGTTACCCTGACCTTTGTATTAGCCATCCAGTGTACTGGCAGCTATTAGATCTTTGCCTTTTAGAGCAAGTGTTCTTAGAGATCGATTTAATATGAGGGGTTTCAACATTCGATCTGCTGATGCATTGCTACAAAGCAACAACGTTACTTGATTTTTGCTTTCTTTAAACCAACTTGCTTTTTTCTCAGACTTTGTGATGTAAGTTCGACTAAATATTTTCTTCCAAAAGAAACCTGCTTCGTCAGCGTTACACACTTGATTGGAACAATATCCACCATCTGCAATATTTTTGGCTGCTTGTTATCTGCTGCTGCAACTTCTCATGTTATCTTTACATTATGAAGTGCATTCCTTTTTAAAAACTCAGTTAACCATCCATTATTAATTGATCAATTATTAATTAATAAAAAAATCAGCTAAATTAACAATTAATTATTAATTAATACATTATAAAATAACCAAGGTGTTCCATGAAAATTTCAGGATTTGTGAAGTGTTCCGTCGTAGAAAAAGTCTGGGAAATGCTGGATTACCCTATTATCGGAATGGATTCTCCTTCTGTTGACATGTGCAGAAGTGTCGAAAGGTCTCGTATCTTCAAGTTATGCATTGCATAACTTCAAATCCGCATACAAAAGATACGCATAAAAAGAGACCCGAGTGTGTGTAACGAAATTATTTGAGACATGTCCTATACAGAAATGATTAAAATTTTACGTTGGTTTGGAAGTATTATAACCACTGCCTCTACTGCTGCAACCATTCATAGTAATTTGATTATAAATGCATTATCTACTTTTTTCTAATTTTGCATTTCACAGAATGTACACTTTACATTTGAAATCATTAAAGATTTTTATAATATTATCTATAAAGGAAGGCCGTCAAAGCGCGTTCTTCAATCTGTAAAGTATTCTACGATATTTCATTTTGAATAAAAATAACAATCTGGAACGTCAACAGCCCACTTTTTTTCCTTCAAAATATTTCGAATAATTATCTTGAATTATGTTCCTCGAGAAGAAATAAAATGTATTGTCGTGAAGTGAGTAGACAAAATTGGAAGAAATACCGGTAATTAAAAATGACATTGATTCTCCAAGGTGATGCAGTATTTAAGTGAAGAAAGTATGCAAGATTTTTGTTCTGGCTTTAAAAATTGTACAATAAAAGGAGAAAACAAAAATAAAAATTTCTATATTCATAGTCTATCCAATATTACAAAGCCCAGTTACCCAGCATGGACCAAAGAACTGCGTTTCTTGTTGTAGGCAACTGAGATTATTATTATTGTTCCGGGCAACTCCAGTGCAGATGCACAATGATAGGCAGATAATCTGGTTTGGTGTTCTCTTCAGTATGGATTATCGCACCTTCTAATAAACATTAAAGCCAAATTTATCCATGTTATTTCAAAAGATGGCATGCATCATGTCTAGATTTTGTTTTGCATATAGAGACATCCTGGCAAGGTGCAGGTGGGAGGTTAATGTATATTGTTCAAAGTACACAATTTTACACAAAATATAGTTCTGGATTTTATAACCGTGAAATTTCAAGTACATTAAAAAGAAAAAAAAAATGTAATGGTCGCACAACTTAAGATTACATCGGGGCACCGGCAGTGACTACATTAGAAGATTCTAATAGCCGAGTAGGGTTTTCCAGACCTTTTTTGAAGGTGTTCTCCAGATAGTCGACCTTCATCACAGGCAAGTAGGATTTTTTTCCTTCCAGGAAGTTCTGGAAGAAAAACTGACCGTACAACTTGCACTATTTCAGATAACACTACAAGGATTTACAATGACCTCTGAACTTCAACTCCCTCTCCACCAACATCTCCAAGTCTCTAGCCATATCAATCTCTTTTGGTACAGTTCCGTCAGTATGATATATTGCTTGTAATTTTTTAATTCCAAAATGCATAAATTTACACTTTTCCACATTGAATTGACACACATTATCCTTTGCCCATATTGCTAGCTTATATAACTCATCCTCTCAAGCTGTCTACATAAGCTTGGTTAATTATTGTGCTACCCAGGTTTGCGTCATCAGCAAGGAACTGAATATCTTTTTTCAAGTAATTTCCTATGTCATTTATGTACAGATTAAACAATAATGGTCCAAACACAGAGCCTTGAGACACACCACTGGTCATCTGTTTCATCCTGGACCCTGCTTCTCCATACACTACTCTTTTGTTATCTGTCCATGAGCCATTCCATTATCCACATCACCAGATTAATACTTATCACCATTTGTTCTAATTTGCATAACAGTATTCCATGGTGTATCCTGTCAAATCCTTTAGCAAAATCTAGCAGTATCACGATATAGAAATAAGGTGACTGCCAAATATTATTCATCTCCCTATGTGATGTTATTGCTTTGGGTATTTTCTCTGTTCATCCACTTCACACCGTCTCCTGTGTTGTAGAGCTCTTGCCATCTCAACCAAATATTTGCCACTATCTTTTGATCTCTACTATTCAAGTTTTTTTTTTTTTTATTCATAATACTCTTTCAAGTTGATTTTCAAGTATTTTATAGCATTGTATCTGAAGGATGGACACAGTTCCTCTTATCTTAGATGTTTACTGGAATCAGTCTGAAAGTTGGTATATCGTCCACCCTCTCATTATCCAGTGTGGTTAACAAATTTATGACCCTTTCCACAGCATTACCTCCATTACTAACTGCATGAAACCGTTACATCTCAAAATCTTGAGAAAATGCTGTGCATTCATTCTATCCTGCTATTTATTCCTTTAAATTCATGATTCCACGCTTTTAAAGTATTCAGACTTTTTTTTTTTTTCTTGCTCCCATTACACGAAAGGTTTTGCAAACTTTCAGTAGTTTAGTACCTCACGTTGTCTAATTATCTTTTCGCATTGTTTATTAATATTATAATTCTGTGTTTTGATTGATTTTTATAGTCCTGAAACAGTGGTCTAGATAGTGGAGATGGAAATTTTTGAAGCTACATCACACCCCTTGCTAGCTCTGCCGAGGTCTTGTATCGGCAAATGAAATTCATCTCCCAAATGTTTGTGTCAAACCCATGTAGTCTGCAAGATTCGAACTCATTTCTCTTTCCCCATAGGACTTGTACTAATCTAATAAAAGGTTCCTGCATAATACAACATATGAAAATATGATAGTAAAGATCTGAATTCCAAACCGTGAGAAAAGATTGAGAATTCGCTAATCACTACCATCTGAAATGGTCAAACGGAATATCATCTCCTTTTAAGATGGCTCATAGATTGGAGACACGTATTTCAGAGCAACTTGAAGAATTTTCTTTCATTCACCAACATCTTAAGTGTTGAAAGATGTAGGAGTTCAAGTACCGCCATTGAATTCTCTGAATAATACAGCAGGTGACGGCTGGGAAGTTTCGAATAGTGTTGTATATGCTAATAAATGCTAATTCAAGTATGCCATCCTAATTAAAATGGATGCCATATGGACATGATTAGCTGTATTGCATTCATTTGGATATTCCTACTACAGATTTCTTTTTATCAACAACTGTAACACCAGCAGTTTGAAAAAACGACTGAGAGAAGTGAAATGTTTTTAAATTCATTATGAACAAGAACTTTTTATAAAGGAAATATATGCATAAACAATTTCTCAACATTGCTTCGATTTTGTTCCATTATTTTTAACGAATTTTCCTCCTCAGTATCACAATGGATGGCGAAATTTATGAAGACTTTCTGTGCTGCCATCTGCTGTTTATTTCATGGAGTGACTAGCGCGGGCTGATTTGATCTTATAGAGAGTAACGCTGGAAGTGCAACTATTTTCCCCATTAGTGTCTTCCAGACCATCCACTTAAAATGACAAGAATTAACTAGATCGAGGATATTTAATCATTTCATTCATTTACTTGTTCAGTACTTCTTGATTCTTTTGTTAAATGAATAGTTTAAGGAAAAGTAGAATATGCAAGAATAAGCAGAACTAAAGAGAAAAACAAAGTAGCACATGTGTTGGCATTGAATGAATCCTCAGCATATTTGAAAGCAGAGAAATGCTTTTATTTCATTTACACGACAGGAATGGAGCATCATAACAGAAGAATGGGTGAATTTATTACTTTCTAATATATCACGAGGAAATAACCATTTGGATAATGTATTTTTCAGGAGCACTGGGATTTAAAAATGGCATAGGAATGCTCAGCTCCTGCAAGTATCTAATCTATATCATACTCAGATAACATGAACGTGTTCGTCAATACCAGACTGGAACAACATATATCACAGCAGTGTAAGGGAAAACTGCTGAAGTGGTATTCTATTTGTAGCATCAATGCAATAATTCTGGTATCCTGAATACAGCCCATGTACAGATATTGATTCGGAAAGATTAAGTTTTTACTTATGTTTCTCGTTATTTATTATTTTGATTTAAATTCTCACGATATATTAGATTAAAATTTCCTAATTCACTACTATTGAAATTGTATAAAATACAACACTAAATAAATAATAGATAGAAAATCAAGTTTGAGAGACATTTATTAAACTTTGGATTTTCAGTTCTTTGATTAATACTTATAGTTGATAATAAGTACAGGCAAGAATGATTACCAACCTGGTTAGGAATGCAAAAGAAATTGAGGTATATCTTTCTCTTCCTAGTGGGTAAGATTTTGAGATTTTGCAACTGGTGGGATCTACCACTTGAGATTTTGCAACTGGTGGGATATCGGATCAGCGCATGTTTCCTTTGCCTGTGATGTGCAACTGACGTGTTAGATGTGGTGGAGTTTCAGGAGAGTGGAAGGAAGGAAGGCAAGGTATTGCCATTACTTAGAGACAAATCCATACCAGAAGCAGAAAATTAATCTTTTAGAGGACATTATGTCTGTGTATAGGTGATGGATTGGGTGTTTGGTAAAATGGATAGGATGATGGTTTTCAGAGAGAAATCAGAATAATGTATGGTGGTGTGTAGTCAAAGATTAAGTTGGTGACCACTGATGTGTCGCAAGGCTCACTTCTTCTGCATTCTAGAGAACAGTCCATTCCTGTTTAATTTCTCCATTAATGATACTGAAGGTAATTTAATGAGGGATATTAAGTTATTTTGTTGATAATGATAATTTCATGATGACAAGAGTAAATAAAACAGACATGGAAATCCTTCAGGATGACTTGAATATGCCGAATCGAGGACTATGAAGCAAGGTTAAAGAAGACTTTTAAAAAAAAAAGCGAAGTAGAATTGGATAAAGAAACATAGAGAAGTTAAATATAAACTGAAATGTGAAAACGTGCTGATAAGGAATACCGCATAATTGCTACTCACACCTCCAGTTCATTCCGAAACAAAGTTAAGAAGGCGGATATTTAAAAAAAATTAAAAAAGTGGAAATTATTTACTTGTAACAGAAAGGGAGATGGAATGAATATCTTGAAGACTTATGACATGGAGTAAACATGACCAGAAGTTTAAAGAGTTATCAATGAATTTCTGTCTGGAAAATCAATCTACAACAGATGAAATACCTGCTGAATTTGTAATAACTGTTGTGGCGTGTCTACAGGATATCTTCCCCGATTCCATTGTAAAAATTCGATGCAAGAATAAATTTTGTATAACGAACGCATAGAGTTTTTACAGTTAGTCTGAACCCAGAGCACCTGTAAATAGTCTTTTCTCTTAATATTTAGTATTGTATGTAGCATGTATACAGCCCAACGGGAATTAGCTATCTCTTTAAAACAAAAGATGCAAAATTGATGAAACGCCCTTCGAAAAGCTGTTTGAAATTTTGTTTACAACTTCAACCCTAAGTGACCTCAAAGTCAATGCAAAAAAGGGGTGGCAAGATTAAAACGAATGTTCTTCTGGCTCACTTAATCAGATTAGAACAGCAAGAGGGAGAAGAAAGGGCTTGTCTAAATTTCCAGAACCAGGAATCACATGATAATGTAAGGGGTTCGCGTCAGTGCACACAAGGAGTTGCATGGGGTTTAGAAAACTGAACCCCGGGTTTCGGAACGGATGGAATATAAGACGGGACTTCTAGAGATTAAGGGAGTTTTTTCACATAGAAACAGAAGACAGCCCATGTGAGTTAAAATAATGTTTTTTTTTAGACTGTATGACGTTATAAGGATAGGTTAATGAACTAAGAAATTCATGTGAGAGGGACATTAATAGCATGAGTATCTTTTAGAGACTTGTTCTGTCTGGTATTTGCTGATTGCATCTAAGAATAAGTATAGCTAATTCCTAGAAAATATTTTGGGTTATGATTTAATCTAACGCCTGTATATAATCATGTATGGTTCTTCTTGACTAACTTTACAAATTGTTATATTGATCGTAACATGTCCTTAACACTGATTATCCAAATATTGATGATATTTCTTTAAGCTAGACAGATAACATGATGTGTGCCTTGTATTAATTGAAGTAGAGATATATGCATGTTTGTTTTAGAGATTTTTGAGAATTACAGAGGATCATCCCCTGTCTTCTAGTGTAAAATATATGCCTGTTTGTTGACTGTTAAATCCTATGTTGCATTTAAGCGAAGTTTTTGCCTGATCTTATTTTAATTGCAATGCATTGATCCTAAATAAAATCAAACCTAAACGGGAAGCATTGGTATAAATAGTAAGTGAGTAAAAGGGCCAAGACTGCAAAGCAAATTGATAACTTGAGGACGATAAAGTAATTTTGTTGTGAAAGATTTAGTAACCTACTGGAAGTGCTATATTTCTTGCACCATATCACGGCATGGATAGCGCAGTCGAAAATCTAAATAAATATTTCCATTGCTCTCAGGAGAAAGGAATATAGATTTCGGAAGGTAGGATTGCGTGCAAAATAGAGAAGAAAAAGAATCAACCGACGAATACTGTATAAAGAGATATATGGTAAAGTTATATACGAGATACTATAGATACAGAATAAAATATATACAGTAATAAAAAATAGATAAAAGATGTCATATCATTACACCATCTTGATTGATTAGGGTCATCAAGTATTTGATTTATATCAAAGTTGTAGCTGTATTATTTGAAAATCAACAGGACTTAAAAGAGTTATTAAATAGAATGTAGGAGGTTTTGTCTGATCATTGACTAAAAATAAATGAAACAAAAACTAAAATAATGGTGACAGTGTCAAAAAAAAAAAAAAAAAAAAGTTGAAGATAAAATTGTAATTAGAGGGGAAAATGATCAAGTAAAATAAGTCATATCAAAGGAATTATCCAAGATGTGTGGTGAAAATACGAAGAAAACTTACTATGCCGAAAGAAGTATTAAAGAAAAAAAAAGATGAGTTAATTGTAAGATTAGTACTTTTATACTTTGTATAAACTAACGAATAATTCTTGTAAGAAATAAAACAGTCGAGAATTCAAGATCATCTCCTAACATACATGAGGAGACAATGAATGGATTATAAACATGCTAGAAGGGGAGAAACCAGAAAGAAAGAAAGAGGACAACCAAAATATTCATTCTTACAGGAAGATTTCACATTAATCGGATGATGTTGTAAAACTGTTAAAGAGAAAAGACAGAAATAACGTAAATTTAAAGGCCACGGGTTTGTTAGTGCAATCATCACTTTAAACAGCGATAGTATTCACTGTTCCATTGCAAGTTTTAGCGTTATTTTTGTTTCCATTATTCATTAAAAATATTAAATTTCTAGATTAAAATTCATATTAATTGCTATTAAATAATAGTTAATATTGAGAATATTAACTATTATTCTCAATAATAGTTAAGATGTTGAATGTTTTATTTACTAAATGAAGTTTTAATTTAGCATTAATTACTTCGTTTTTTTTACAGATTATGAATGTTGCCATGAGATATTTTGCCTACTGAAGCATTAAAACCTAAAGACAAGCAGCAATATATGAAAACTGTTAACCTGTGGGAAACATTTCGTGCTGGATTAGCGAGATAAAAATTGAGTAATTCCGAAGAGGTTGCACTTCTAGTGGCTTAAGGGAAAATCATCAAAATGACAATGGAATTGACGACCCAAATTCAAAAAGTATGACTAATTCCCTCCAGCAACAGTGAACAGGGCTAAATCACATTTCGTAGTGAAATATTTTAATTGAGATGAAAACAAAGTGTTTCGCATGTTAGTGATGCAAGACTCGGTTTGTATATTAGAGTAATCTAAACTGACATCAGAACATGCACAATAATTAGTGGGATAAAAAAAAAACCTTTATGTGCAAAGTATGCCTCAAAGCCTTTAAGTGATCAGATCATCTTAAAATGAACAAGACAATTCATAGCAGTCAAACAACAACAGACTCCAGTAGTAAACCGTCATCTGAAAAAATGAAGTAAAAACTTTCATTGCCATAACAGCCTAAAGAAGAACCAGAAACTGCATTTGGAAGAAGAAGAAAAACTGTTCTTCTGTAGGACATGCCAGAATATATTTGATTCCGCAAATGTTCGACAGCATCTGAAAACAATGTAACGAGAAGCTATTTCCTTGTGAAAATTGCAATAAGACCCTTTTTACTCGCTTACACACTAGAGGCACAAGGCTACAATTCACTGCAGTGAAAAACTTGACTTGTGAAATATGCGACGGGCGGTTTTCCAGTTTGTTATTTGAAGATACACAAACTTGTATACACAAACACATCGGAAATCAAGTGCAAAAAATGCAAGAAAACACCTTTTCAATTCCAAATTCTAGGTGTTTTAAATTCCAAATATGTCAAAAGACATTGTCTGTCTCTCTCAGACACCAAAACGCCACTTAATGTGCATTTGAAGAAAACTTTCACATGTGAAATATGTGACGAAGCCTTTTTCTCCCGAAAGAAAGCCTTTCTTCGCATCAGAGCAGTTCACGAGAAAAGAGAAGCCGTATGAGTGTGAAATTTGTAGGAAATCAGATGGCTATAGAAAATGCCTTAAGTTACATCTCGGATCTCACACAAATCTTTCACGTGTCAGGTGTGTGGCTCAATGTTTTCACGTCTACAGTCCCTTAAAAATCAACAGAAACTGCATCAACCGACTGAAGAAAACCATTTTTTGCGTAAAATATGTGGTAAGCAATTTTTTGAATCAGACTATCTTAAAAAAACACATGGAACGGCACACCACAGATAACTCCTTTGCATGTGAAATCTGTCCGAAGAAATTCTTCTATTCATATGAGCTGAAAAGACACGAAAGAGTTCACACCAGAGAGAAACCTTTTCCATGCGAAATTTGCAACAAGAGGTTTTCAGAGCGTTACAGTTTGAAAAGACATCTAAGACTGCATACTGGTGAGAATCCTTTCACTTGTGACATGTGCACCTGTATTTTTTCTACTCTACAATCCCTTAAAAGTCACCAAACATGCCATCATGTAACTGAAGAGAACCTTTTTTCCTGTAAAGTATGTGACAAGCACTTTTCTGAATCAGGATATCTTAAAAAACACATGCAAAGGCACACGACAGATTACTCTTTTTCATGCAAAATTTGCCACAAGAAATTCTTATACTTGTCTCAGCTGACAAGGCACGAAAGAGTTCACTCCGGAGATAAACCATTTAAATGTGAAATTTGCAAAAGAAGGTTTTCACAGAGGTTCAACCTGAATCGACATCTAAGAACACATACTACTGATGAGAGACCTTTCACTTGTGACGTGGGTAGTTCTATGTTTTCAACTCTAAGCTCCCTTACAAACCTCCAAAAACACCACAGTCTCAGAACAGTGCGAACAGAATTGATTTTAATGTCACGCAAAAATTGAACTCTTGCAGACAATGTTTAATGCTATGCATTGATGAACTATGCTGTATCGGAAACCTGCTGACACCCAGCAGGCATTTTCCAAAGTCACTTCAGAGGTTCCATTTTTTTCTTAAGTTTTGCTGCCACCTTCGAAATAAGATCCTCTTGAAGGAAAGTTTCACTGACCGACTACTGGCGGTTTTATTTTTTGAATTGTATCGGTCGGTTCAGTACCTGCAACAATGTCTAGCATAGAAGCAGCCTCGCTCACAGCGCAGCTTAATAAGGGCACTCGTTCAGCCATATTGTGGTAGGTGCCATCGCTATGATAATAATTTCTGTTAGCATAGAAAGTACGGAAGGCAGTTATTTAAAAGTGTTTTTATACACTGTTTTATTCTATGATATCCCTGTATTGCAAACATTCAATTAATATTATGTAATCGTTTTGTATTAATGTTTCAAATAAAATTCAAATTATCCTTGTCTCACTCAAGTATTTGCCAATGATAATCTGCTTGATTTTGATAATGTTTTTGATAGGACACACTGTCACCAAATTAGAACAAATTAAATGTACATTAAACTGGTGATATCGATACGAGAATGTCTCATCTACAGTGACGAAAAAGTACTGTATGGACAAGCAGAATACACGATGAAGAAGGTAACCAGCAGTGTGCTTCAAACCTCTGTGGGGAAATATTATTGTTCTATTTGTACATAAATGATAGAGCAAATGATTTGAAGAAAGGTATTCTGTTGAGTGATTATGATTACAAGTTGGGGGAAGCATTAATCAAGCTGACCTGCAGAGTTTGCAGGAGGATTTAAATAAGCTGGCAATATGCGAAAAAGATAAAGGATATCAATTCAATATGGAAAAGTATTAAGTTGTGCATTTTGGGATTAAAAGATTACAAGCTGTGTCCACATTGATGGAAGTGTACTCCAAGAGATTGATAAGACCAGGGACTTTGGGGGTGTTAGTAGATAGGGAGTTGAAGTTCAGAGGGCATTCTGCTAATGTGACCAAGCTAGCTCATAGTGTTACTTAGTTATTGAAGAACAAACTAACATGCAGAGATAAAGAAGTTATTATTCTCTTGATAAGGAGTTGATAACTCCACATCTGGATTACTGTGCTCAGGTATGGTAGCCTGGATTACTTGGAGAGAGGAAGGGAAAGAAAAGATTCCGAGCGAGTGACGAAATTGGTGAGTGGTATTAGTCTTATACCACTCATATCCTTATACTATAAGGAATGCTCTCTACATTGATAGTTTGTAGAGTATAGAGGTTGGTTCGATATGCAGAGAAGAGGGGATATGATAGAAACTTATCTCATTTGATATATATCATCTTCATCAATCTTATAAAAGTTTTTCATGAGACTGATGAAGGGAAGTATTTCACCAGTGGGTGAAATACTTTCTTCCATCAGGTCATCCCTGGAAATTAAGCATACAGCACTCTCCTCTGTTGGAGAGCTATGATTGAATGGAGTGCTTTCCATGACTTAATTGTGAGTGCTTCGTCTCTCAATGTGTTCAAGAAGAGGTATGATAGATATTATGTGGATAGTTTGGGACTCCAGCAATGCGTCTTCTGATTTCATGGAGATGCCTGTATAATAATGATGATAATATAATTTTTTATTGATCTTAAAAGTATTGACTTATACCATAATCTTGTTAAGCGACATTTCAACATGTTATATTACAAGGATCTACATTAGATGTCTATAAAAAAAAAAAATCAATACTTTTATTACTAAATTTATGAGGATATATTATGCGTTTACAAAACATATTGATCTGTTTTTTTTTACAATGATATTCATACAATATCACAAGAATATAAAATGACAAGAATTAACTAGATTGAGGATATTTAATCATTTCATTCATTTACTTGATCAGTTATTCTTGATTCTTTTGTGAAATGAATAGTTTAAGGAAAAGTACAATTCGCAAAAACAAGCAGAACTAAACAGAAAAACAAAGTGGCACATGTATTGTCATTGAACTAATCCTCAGCATGTTTGGAACAGAAAAAGGCTTTTATTTCATTTGCACGACAGGAATGGAGTATCATAACAGAACACAAGGCAAGAATAACAATTAGCAGAATATTTTAAAATTATTCTATGAAAAATACGAATGGATTTAAATGATGCTATTTAAGGTGGTTTCTAATACTTGTTGATGAAATTTCACCTTCCCATTAATATCAAATGGCATCTTTATTTTAAAAAAATCAAATCATATACAAATAACATATATTTTTCATTTTAAAATTTGAGTAAAGTTTATTATACTGAATTTATTATTCAGCAGTAATCGTTATCCCATTCTTGTGATTTAATAATTAACAATAGCCCTTCACCAACACTAAAAGTCAGTTTTAATAGAGTATGCATTTATTATTAAGCAAATCACTATCGAATAAGTATTCAGAAAAACCATCATATCTCTTACTTTACATGTTGCATACTGCACCGGCATGCATGGTTGGCATATGCTAAGAGTAACACAGTTGCTTTCTTCTAACAGATGACAAATCAAAACGAAACTCACTAGAAAGTCATCATCGTTTGAAGGAACTCTTATGTCTCCAAATCCTAGTTCAGGAAAGCCTCTGCAGCGAAGGTGATGAAGACATCAGTGACAGTAGCCATTCTACAGCTCATGAGCAGAGTACCTGCGTATCATCTGATTGGACAATGCAGTCCTGATCTGTATATTTCAAAACGAAAAAAAAACCCAAAAAATCAGTTTTTTCTTTAAATAAAATCTGTTTTGATGAAAAATTCAGTTCTCAGAGGACAAAAATCAGATATTTTTATTTTGAATACAAAATTAAAGAAGAACTGAAATATTTTCATTGGAAATATCAAATTGCTGTTTATAATTTGAAATAATGTATTTATTTCTAGGGAGATTTTCTTGGACAGGAGCATTAAGTATTGACTTTAAACCATTACGTAAAACCTCCATTTTGCCTAAACAATGGGTGTTGTTGGGTATACCAATAATGATTGCTGGCAGAGGGCATGCAGAAAGTGAAGTGGGTAATAGAGGAGTTAGGATGGCACCATCTGCTTCAATAAATTAGTCAGATTATTTCCTTTTTTATTATGACGTTCTTCTCTGAATGATTCGATATGATTTTAGAAAATTTCTTTCTCATACCTTTGAGTCTGAACGACGTTTTCAGATATTCTTATTTCTCTGAATGTAGTTATTATATGTCTGTGGTTTTATCTTGCATGCATTATTTAGCGATTCTTTTTAGACATCTAGAGGTGTGTTTGCATTTTTGTTTCACATCGGGGGTGAATTTATTACTTTCTAATCACGAGGAACTAGCTATTTAGATAATGTATTTTTCAGGAGCACTGGGATATAAAAATGACATCGGGGAACACCCAGCTCCTGCAAGTATCTAATCTATATCATACTCAGATAACATGAACGTGTTCGTCAATACCAGACTGGAACAACATAAATCACAGCAGTAAGGGAAAACTGCTGAAGTAGTATTCCATTTGTAGCATCGATTCAATAATTCTGGTATCCTGAATACTGCCCATGTACAGATATTGATACAGAAGGATTAAGTTTTTACTTATGTTTCTCATTATTTATTATTTTGATTTAAATTCTCACGATATATTAGATTAAAATTTCCTAATTCATTACTATTGAAATTGTATAAAATACAACAATAAATAAATAATAGATAGAATATCAAGTTAGAGAGACATTTACTAAGCTTTGCATTTTCAGTTCTTTGACTAATACTTATAGTTGATAATAAGTACAGGCAAGAATGATTACCAACCTGGTTAGGAATGCAAAAGAAATTATGAGGTATACCTTTCTCTTCCTAGTGAGTAAGAGGAAAAGTGATTATGGAAAGATATCTTTAAGTAATGCTGCTGGTACGAGGATAACCGAATGCAAAGAAATAATTGCATTTGAGAGTGAATATTTTGCAAAGGTTTTTCGTCAGATTGCAGCTAACTCAGTTCACAATTGATGTGAACTTTGAGAAATTATGAGCTGGAAACAGACGAACTGGAGGCGCATGCAATATTGCAAAATCTCAAGTGAAATTCTACCACTTGAGATTTTGCAACTGGTGGGATATCGGATCAGCGCATGTTTCCTTTGCCTATGATGTGCAACTCACGTGTTAGATGTGGTAGAGTTTCAGGAGAGTGGAAGGAAGGAAGGCAAGGTATTGCCATTACTTACAGGCAAAATCCATACCAGATGCAGAAAATTAACCTTTTAGAGGACATTATGTCTGTGTACAGGGAATGGATTGGGTGTTTGGCAAAACGGATAGGATGATGGTTTACAGAGAGAAATCAGAATAATGTATGGTGGTGTGTAGTCAAAGATTAAGTTGGTGACCACTGATGTGTCGCAAGGCTCAATTCTTCCGCATTCCAGACGACAGTCCATTCTTGTTTAATTTCTCCATTAATGATACTGAAGGTAATTTAATGAGGGATATTAAGTTGTTTGTTGATAATGATGATTTCATGATAACAGTAAAGAAAACAGACATAGAGATCCTTCACGATGACTTTGTGCCGAATCGAGGACTATGAAGCAAGGTTAAAGAAGACTTAAAAAAAAAAAAAAAAGCGAAGTAGAATTGGATAAAGAAACAGAGAGAAGTTAAATATATAAACTAAAATGTGAAAACGTGCTGATAAGAAATACCCCATAATTCCTGCTCACATCTCCAGTTCGTCCCGAAACAAAAAAAAGTAAAGAAGGTGAATATTAAAATAAAAAAAAGAGGAAAGTTACTTATTTGTAACAGTAAGAGAGACGGAAATAATATCTTGAAGACTTATGACGGAGAAAACATGACCAAAAGTTTAAAGCGTTATCAATGAATTTCTGTCTGGAAAATCAATCTACAACAGATGAAATACCTGCTGAATTTGTAATAACTGTTGTGCCGCGTCTGCAGGATACCTTCCCTAATTCCATGCAAGAATAAATTTTGTATAACGAACGCATCGACTTTTTACAGTTGTTCTGAACCCAGAACACCTGTAAATAGTCTTTTCTCTTAATATTTAGTATTCTATGTAGCATGTATACAGCTCAACGGGAATTAGCTATCTCTTTAAAACAAAAGATGTAAAATTGTCAAGTTCAAAAGAAACGCCCTACAGTCGGAAAGCCGTTTGAAATTTTGTTTACAACTTCAACCCTAATGACCTCAAGGTCAATGCAAAAAGGGGACGGCAAGATTAAAACGAATGTTCTGCTGGCCGACTCAATCAGATTAGAACAGGAAGACGGAGAAGAAAGGGCTTGTCGAAATTTCCAGAACCAGGAATCACATGATAACGTAAGTGGTTCGCATCAGTGCACACAAGGAGTTGCACGTGGTTTAGAAAACTGAACCCAGGGTTTCGGAACTGATGGAATATAAGACGGGACTTCTAGAGATTAAGGGAGTTTTTTCATATAGAAACAGAAGACAGCCCATGTGAGTTAAAATGTTTTTTTTTGACTGTGTGACGTTATAAGGATAGGTTAATGAACTGAGAAATTCATGTGAGAGGAACATTAATAGCCTGAGTATCTTTTAGAGACTTGTTCTGTCTGGAATTTTCTGATTGCATCTAAGAATAAGTATAGCTAATTCCTAGGAAATATTTTGGATTATGATTTAATCTAACGCCTGTATATAATCATGTGTAAAAATGATCATAATTAAAATTCTGAATATTTTTACGTATTTTTTATGTTATTATGTTTATTAGTTTTGTTTTCATAACACGCATTGTCGGCACTTGCGATGTGCCCGTTATGGAAATTGTTTTGTCAAAAGTGATATGTAAAACAATTAAAATTTATGTACTTACCGGATTTGAATAGTTGTGTTACTTTAAACATTTTATTGTAATTTAAAATGATCAAAAGTTGTGTTTTGTGAGGACATTCTCTTGTCGCTAACGGAGACAAAGTGTCAGCCATTATACAGTACTTAGTTTCTCGCTTGCCACGGAGTGCGCATGCTCGCCGAGAAGTTGGATGTGTGATTGAGAGCTGACAAGGAAAGCGTTTGGTATCTGAGTAATGGCTGTAAACAAGATAGCGTTCGGGAGGAATTTAGAACACAGGCCGGCTGATATTTAGGTTCGAAGGAACTTAAGTTTTTAAGTGACAGTTGGAAGAAAATTAATAGTATTTTCCGAAAAAGGAATCGTGGACCTATTAAGTTTCAAAGTGGAAGAAGTATTGATGAATAAAAGGAAAATATTGCTGTATGCGTTTTAAACGAAATATTCGAGGAAACAATAATTGAAAGATTTATAGTAGATTCCGAAAAGGGAATCGTAGAACTAAGTTTTTTTTATTGGAAGAGTTAAGACTGTCAATAAGCATTTAGTGAATAAAAGAAGAATTTGCGATTTACGTTCTAAAGGAATGTTCGAGAAAACTCTGATTAGGAAGTTTCATCTGTATTAAGGACGCCAGATCTGACTATTATTTCTACTGAAGAAAAGAGACAGAATTAAGGCAGGAAGAATTAATTTGTGTTACATAAGTGATGAGAAAGGATCCTGTAAAAATGTAAAATAGAGTCATATATCTATTGAAAAGGGCCTTGACAGAGAAAGAAATTGGCTATGAACAAGTGTATATATATTTTTGTTTTATTAAATATGTTTAATTTGTATTTTGGTCTTGAGTCAGTGATTAGTTGGATTCTGAAAGAAAGAGTTAAGATCATTGCACCAATTGGAGTGAACCCTTGTGCATATAATAACATATAGGTACACTCTGAATAAAAAAAATAATTGTTAGAAACAGAGATCACCTCTATGGTAGGATTAATAATATGATAATATCTATGAATAATCTCAATATAAAAATCCACCAATTATTAACAATGGTGCAGTCGACTACAGGATTGGTTATGACTTAACTATTTTAGAATCCAGAAAGTAAACTTTGACTCAAGTAAAATGGCTACAGGAGATAGCAATTATAGTTGTGAAGTTTCTTCAATTAAAGATGAGGAATTTTTTAGGTTAATAAATCTAACTTTAGTAATACCTTCTTTCTCAGGAGATAATAGTGAAAGCGTAGAAGCATTTTTCAGATATGCAGAAAAAATTAGAGATTTAGGATAATGGTCAGATTTTCAATTGTTGATTATACTTCGCAGTAAATTATTGGGCAAAGCCAAAACATTCTTAAACACATCTCCTTTACTAAGAGACACTGACAGTTATGCAACTTTTAAAAGTCTGCTAATATCAGAATTTTCAAGTGTAAGAGAATTAGGGCCTAACATTTGGAAAATTCAACAGTGCATTCAAGGTAATAGGGAGTCTGTTTCAGAATACTATCACAGACTTTGGAGCATTGCTCATGAATTTAATGTTTTATCTGAAGAGAAATCCTCTTTAGAATGGTTGCTGTTTAATCAATTTAGGCTCGGCCTTAAAGATAATTTGAAAGAAACAGCATACAAGAAAAATCTTGAACAGTGTTTTGAACTTGTTAAAGAAAAAGAAGAGAGATTTAGAGATATATTTCATTCCTCAAACAATAATCAGGTGAACTTTTCTCAGTAAAATGAAACTCATTCTCTTAACACAGTGGCTACAGATAAAGTGAGAAAAGGAAAGGTTCAAAAATTAAAAGGTGCTAAGAAACAGTCTAAAGAAATTTCTGTAAATCTAAC
This sequence comes from Typopeltis vanoorti, assembly GCF_054136105.1. Taxonomy (NCBI): domain Eukaryota; kingdom Metazoa; phylum Arthropoda; class Arachnida; order Uropygi; family Thelyphonidae; genus Typopeltis; species Typopeltis vanoorti. The sequence continues at coordinate 79,058,787 of NC_143572.1, forward strand.
AGAAAATGTTCCAGAATCTAATTCCAAGGTAAAATTAAATGATTTGGGAAAATTAGAGGAACTGAAAACATTTCTGAGTGAAGAAATAGAAAGACAACAGAGACCAATAGTACAAGGACAGGAACTTCTGTTTAAGATGATATCTGATTTAACAATATCTAAAAATCTTACAGATAATCAATCTTTTTCTTGTGAATCTAATGGTATTGACAGGAATAGAACATTTCAAAGGAAATATGTTCCAAAATGCTTTAGCTGTAATAAACCAGGTCATTTTGCTAAAGATTGTTATGTTAGAGATAAATCTTGTTTTCAACATAAGAAATCAGAGAATAAAGAAAAATCTGGAAATAATTATTATTCCAATATCATACTGCTAAGGACAGAAACGTCAAACTACTCATTAGACATGGGTAAAGCTAAGGACAGCCCTAACCTTAAAAGAGAGTTTGATGTAACGTTATCTCCTTATGCTAATAGAGGTAATCCTTTGACAGTTCTACAAGGATTTATTGAAGATGTGCCTTGTGAAATCTTACTTGACACAGGTGCACATATCTCACTCATTTCTTATAGCTTGTTTAACAAAATTAAATCTCTGATTCCAAATGATATTTCAGTTTTAAGTTGTCCAATTAAATTAAAGGGTATATTTGAATCAGAAATTTTAGCTGATAAGCAAATAAATGTTTTTATTTCAATTCTTTGTTTTCCATTGAAAGTTTGTCATTCATTAATAGTCCTTCCAGAATCCTCAAATCCAAATGTACAAGTAATATTTGGAATTGATTTTCTGAAACATCATAGTTTTGCATGTAATTTTGTTGATAATACAGTGTCCTTGTGTGGACTAGAATGCCGTTTAGACAGGAAATCAGGTGACAATGGAAAATTAGAGCAGGTTTTTAAAGACACTAATGATAATGATCAAATGTTCAATATTGAGACTCTAAAGAATAAGGAGCCTAGGTCACAAATTTGGGAAAAAGATAAGATTGTCCAAGCTCAGAAAGATGATCCCATACTCAAAACTATCCATGAAGCAGTATTGAAGGGTGAAACTCAATTGATACATTTTTAAACCTGAAAAACTTGTATTTAGATAAAGATGGGTTACTCTTATCTAGACAAATGGAAGGTTGAAAGTGAAAATATTGGCACCAACTCAAATGATTCCTTGGATCATGTACACTTTCCATGATTCAGACTTGGCAGGACACCAAGGATTTTCTAGAACTTGGGAAAGAATAAAGGATCATTACATCTGGAAAGGTATGAAGAGTGATATACTCACATATGTCAAATCATGCCATAAGTGCTAAATAAGATCCCCTTTCAGTGGAAAAGCTCCATTATAATCATTTCCAATTCCAACTAGACCTTTTCAGGCTGTTGCTATTGATGTAGTAGGTTCACTGCCAATTACTAAAAATGGCAATAGGTATATTCTAGTAGTCATAGACATGCTAACTAGATTTCCTGAAGCAGTGTCAATGAAGGATCAAACTGCAAAGACTATTGCAAGAAAGTTTTTGAATATGATAATTTGTAGATATGGAAACCCTAGACCTTACTTTCAGATCAAGGAGCAAATTTCACATCTGAACTGTTGTTACAGTTATGTAAATTACTCAACATTAAGAAGATTTTTACAACACCTTACCACCTGCAGTGTAATGGTATGTGTGAAAGGCTGAATAGAAATATAAAGCAAATACTTTCCAATCTGGTAAACACTAAAATGAATGATTGGGACACATATATTTCTCAAGCATTATTTGCATGTAGATCTGCTTTTCATTCTACTATCAAAGAAAAACCATCTTTTGCTTTATATGGCTTTGATCCAATCTTTCCTAATGAACTTGTTTCAGTCATTCCTAATACAGGATACAATGACATAAATGAGTATTTGGAAACAGTAGTAGATAAATTTTCCACTACTCATAGATTAATAGGTGAAATAAGTAGATTAAGTTCTCAGAAAACTAGGCAGTATATAAATCGTTTTAAAAAGTATAAGTCATTTGTACCAGGTGATTTAGTATTGTTAGATGATAAATCTATTATAAAAAGAGTTGGAAATTAGGAAGGAAAGCTTTAGGCCCATATAGAATTTTAGATAATTTTTCTCCTGTGAATTTTAGGATTCAAGATGTCAAAAATCCTAGTAAAATTTTTAAGTGTACACTCTGATAGGTTAAAAAGGTGCTTTTTAGAAGTAGAAATTTAGTTACATTAGGAGACAACATGAATAAAATAGTGAAAGATGAGCGTTGTTTTCCTAGTACTAATTGTGCATCTCATTCACAATCAAATAATGGGAAAGGGAATAGTTTTAAAGCTCATAATTCAAACACACAGCAAAGGAGAAATTTTAATTTGGGTAAAACAAAATCTAATGCAGGAAATTTTAGAACTCTCAGGGTACATAATTCAGATAATGTACAATGTAAGAGTGATGATAATGAAATTGATTCTAACATGGATGAAATAGTAGCAGAAAATAGGTTAGTTAATATAGAGTTAAGTAAGCCAGAGAAATATGAAAATACCTCTAATTTAGTTAGTAAGGATAAAGAATCTTAACTTGTAGAATCTCAGACTCCTGTAGAATTTGATTTTGATAGTGATGATTCTGTAGAGATTTAGGGCATAATTTAAATGAAATATTTGAAAGGTATAGAAATGAAATTTGTAACCATAGTAAATTAGATGTAAATTCTGAATCATCTCTAGCATCAGATGATTCTGAAACTAGTTATTCCGAAAGTGTAAATAATGAGCAAGAATCACGTTATTTTTTAAGATCTAGGAATAAGCATTTAAAAGTTTTGTTTAGATATAGGTTAAGTGTTTAAAATTTTTTTTTTTTTACAAAAAAAAAATTTTTTTTCAGAGAAAGATGAAAAAATAATCATAATTAAAATTCTGAATATTTTTATGTATTTTTTATGTTAATATGTTTATTAGTTTTGTTTTCATTGTCGGCACTTGCGATGTGCCCGTTATTATTATTATGGAAATTGTTTTGTCAAAAGTGATATGTAAAGCAGTTAAAAATTTATGTACTTACCGGATTTGAATAGTTGTGTTACTTTAAACAAATTTTATTGGACTAAACGTGAGAAAGATCGGATCGAATCTAAATTCCGATATTAGCATGTCATGCAATTTGTTACCTTTCAGTGAGAATAGCGCAACTTACTAAAATTGGGGCTCATTTCATGTTTGGGAATTAATCCATTTCGAAAATCGGACTCTTTCCTTTCAAACGGCTGGTTCTTTAACATGGTAGCCTATGGGAGACTAGTAACTAGTAACATTACTGGCTTAACGGGTGAAGCAAAAGCTTTTCATATTCCCGGCTATCTTAACAGAGACTGTGAGTAGAAAGAGTTTATGAGCTATATTGCTCGCCCTGATTGGGCTAGGAGATTAATCCTCAGTGAGGGGGTTGAGGATGGCTTTAGGTCTTTTGTGCTTAGAATAGTCCGTTGCATCATAGTCAGCAGCCAGTTGGATCAGTCTGTTAGGATGCACACTTGCCTTTGAAAAGAATTTGGTTGCTATAGTCCGCATGAAGGTGTAAATATAGGGGACCTCCGTGTCGCGGTGCAGTTGGACAGTTCGGACGAACCATGGAGCGCCCAGGATCATTCTAAGACACTTGTTCTGAATGCATTGTAATTTAATGATATTTGAGTTTGAAGTATGGCTCCAGGCCGGTGAGGCATAAGTGAGTATTGGACGAACCATCAGTTTGTATATGAGAAGCTTGATTCTGGTGCTCAGTTTGCTGTTTCTGTTTATTAGCGGATAGAGCTGGGCTATGGTTTTGGATGTGTTTGCACAGAGAGTCTTGATATGAGAGTTGAAAGTCAGTTTACTGTCCATTACTACACCAAGGTACTTGATCTCTGTTTTCCACTGAATTTTTGTGTTAAAGAGGAGAATATCTTCTTTGGGAAGCACTGATCTTCTAGGGAATAAGACAGCTACGCTCTTCTGAGGATTCACCTGGAGACGCCATTTGGCAAAATATTGCTCTATTTGCAGTAGGTTTTCTTGCAGTTTCTTGATGGCTAAGTGAGGCTTTAATGATCTGGCCAATATCGCTGTGTCATCAGCGTAAAGAGCTTTAATTGAAGATAGTGGGTTGTGTGGTATATCATGCAGGTATAAGGAGAATAGGATTGATGCTAGTAAGGACCCTTGTGGAACTCCAGCCAAGATGTGTTTCTGTGAGGACACCACTCCACTTAGTCTCACTTGCATGCGCCTATCGCAGAGGTACGTCTTTAAGAGTTGAATGATTCCGATTGGGATACCGGATGATATAAGCTTGTATAGTAAACCATAATGCCAAACCTTGTCAAATGCACTGGCTAAGTCTAGGAAAACAGCCCCAGTGCATTGGCGCCAGTTAAAACCTGTGATGATATGTTCCACCAATCTGTGTATTTGTTGTGTGGTACTATGCAACTGTCTGAAACCAAACTGCTCCTCAGGCAGGATGTTTAACAGGAGTACAGAATCTTGAAGCCTAGTAAGAATTACCTTTTCAGCTATTTTTCCGAGATTAGAGATGAGACTGATTCGTCTGTAATTCTGTGGCAGAGTGGGATCCTTTCCAGGTTTATGAATTGGAACAATGTACGGCAATTTTCAGTAGGAAGGGAAATACTTGTAGTGAAGTATGGAGTTGATTATGTTTGCCAAATGAACAATAGCTTTGTGAGGTAGAAGTTTTATAACTTTATTGGAGATGCTGTCGGGTCCAGGAGCCTTTTTATTTTTGAATTTCTGAATAATAGCATATATTTCAGCAGGTGAGGTGGGTGTGATTTGAGTAGAATGTGTGGGAGCAGACTTGAGTGAATATCTGACATTACGGTGTATCTTGTAGATATGACTAATGTCAAGGTGACCGTATGCGGGTTTGCATTGATTTTCAAGATGATTCGCTATTGCCTCAGCTTTATCAGCATTGGTGTGGATGAGACCTGAATCTGTTTGCAGAGGGGGAAGAGGTTTATTTTTGTTCTTGATCTTTTGGATAAGATTCCATACAGAGTGGCTGTCAGCAGAGATGGAGGTCAGTTTTTCTTCCCAGAGTTGAGTTCTATGAGCTGCGAGTGCATCTCTCACTGCAGAATTTAACCTATTTAAGATCCGTTTATCTTGTGGCGCCCTAGTGTTATGGTATCTTTTTCTAGCCTTATTTTTTCCCTAATCAGATTCATAGTATCTTCAGGCAGGTGGTTGGACTTGTGGGTGGTTGCAGGGGTAGTAACTGCTGTACAGGCTGCTGTAATCTGTTCTGTTAGATTTTTGACAGCTATGTCAATTTCCTCTTTTGATTTAATGATGGGAACAGGTCCAATATATTTCGGGAGCATCTTGGAGAGCCTTTCCCAAGGAATAAATGAGTGAGGGGGTGGGGCTGATTTTTCAAGATTTCCTAATTTTAACCGTATTGGATTATGATCTGATGATAAATCATTGATTGTTATTAGATTGTATTGGAGTCTGATGTGCTGCAGTATGGCTATGTCCAATACATCGGCCCTACCATAGGTGTTGTGATGGGTGGGATCAGCAGGGCCTATTACGTGAAGGTTGTTGAAATCAGCATAGTTCTGTAGTATCTGTCCATTTTTGTTAGTGGAGTGGCTATTCCAGGTAGAATGCTTGGCATTTAAATCACCTGCCACAATGGTAGGCTCTCCAGTGTCAAATATGGCGTTCAAATCAGAAGGTAGTAGTGCTTTTTGTGGTGGATGGTATGCTGCAAAAATTTTTAATTTGCCTACTGAGCTCGTGAGAATCTCGATACCCGTGATCTCAAGATTGGAGGTAGTAGGAATGTTTATGGAGTGATGAGAGATAAAATTTTTGATGAAAATTGCCGTGCCTCCACCTCTGTGGGTTGATCTGTCAGTTCTATACGACTGATATCCATAGATTTTGGGATTGTCTGCTGGTCTTAGATGCGTTTCATTTATTAGTAGAAGATCTGGCCGATGTCTGTGGGCAAAATTTTGGAGTTCTAGGATCTTATTTCTTAAGCCGTTTGCATTCCAGGCTATTATCTCTAGGGCTTCCGGTTTTAATTTTTTACCGTTCATTAGTGAGCGCTGAAATGATGACTTGAGTATCTTTTAGAAATCTGTTAGTAGAACTTTGTGAAGGATTTGATCTGCTGAAATCTAATAGCATATTTGCCAGGGATGCGGCAATGATAGCTGTCAAATTTGGGCGTGATGTTGACTGTTCTAGGGATGTCTGTTTAGGGCGGGTTACATCCGCATATGTCCTGGGCTGCCAGCTTAGAGTCGTATTTTGAGGGATCTCAGTTTTCAACAGATGGGCTTCTGAGTTTTTATTCTGTACTTTAGGAGGCTGTGAAGTAGCCGCAGATGTAGGCGAGCTGATGGAAGGAGAGAATGGTCCCTCTTCAGATTTCCTGCTACGTGGATTGTACAAACATCCTCTGTAGTTGGATGTGTGAGGACCGCCACAATTGGCACATTTAGCCGGGGTAGATTTTGATTTAGAACAGGTGTTGGTTGGGTGACCAACCTCACACTTCAAACATTTAAATTCGGCCCTACACATTTTCTGGGCATGCCCAAACTTTTGACATCTATGGCATTGCCCAGTAGAAGCTCTCTTCCTTAACGGTTCTACCGAGATTTTCAATCCACAGATGGTTGTCAATTCATATATGTATTTATAGGTTTGACTGATCTCGATCAGCACTAATGGCATTGGAGTCTTGTCCCTCCTGGTCATCCTGCTGACCTTGATTGGTGGTAAATCACTTGAGTGCAGGTCTGTGATGATTTCGTCGGTGGAGACATCCTCAGGCACGCCTCTAATCACAACCTTGAGATTTTTTTCCGAACCGAGTGAGAAAGTATGGTACTGAATTCCTCTGGAATTTAGTTCTGCTGTTAACCTACGATAGTCTGTGACAGTTTTAGGGTGAATTTTTACACCATCTGTGATATTCTTTGCATTGTTATATGAGATCTTTAGGTTGTTCATTATGCTCTTTAGTCATCCATTTGTTCTTCTCACGCAGGATAATCGGGGGGATCTTTTCCCTTGCGGAGGTAGGTGAGTCTGGGGTAGAGCCATCTTCTTCCATGACATCTATAATTGGTGTTTTGGAGGTCACAGGTTTGCGCTTTTTGCTTGCGCGAACCTCCTGGAAATCAGTGTGGTCAGTACGGGAATGATCTTCAGCCGGTGTGGTTTTTTCAGTAGCGTTGTCTTGGAGTAGTTCAAGAAGTTGAACGTCGTCCGTATCAACTTCTTGGATTTCATGAACTACTACCTTACCTGGCCATTTTGTGTGTAGCAGATTTCCAATATGCTTGAAAATAGCCAGGAGCTGTTTGAAGGTGAGTTCCTCGTACGGCAGGTCTGTGGTTGGACCCACGTTTTGTTCTGGAGAACAGGACATGCTTTCCATTTCTATCTACCGTATTGTGATAATAGGTAGTTTCTAAAATAATAACTGATGCAGTGAAACAATGGCGATGCTGATGGCAGTAGGCCTAGCGTATCGCCGTTGCTTCGGAAAAAAGGTTAACTTACCTACTGAATTAGTTTTTATGAGCCTATACAAGAACCAAACCGGTTGACTATACCAGTAGGACTATTCACTGTCAGTAAAAATATTTGTTGAGTTCATTAAATCACATTTTATATCAAATATCAGAATCGCGAATCAAATGTATCCCTATGGGAGACCGCAGCGGACGCATTAATACGTGAGCGGGTACCTCGTCCTTTTTCTCTACCGGAAATGACGTCACCGGAAGGGGATGAAGCGGAAGTTACATCAGATTGACGTCAGGTGACGCTCGTATCTCTCTCTCCGTCGCCGGCTAGCATAGCGGCCGTGGTTTCCTTATGTGGCTGTGGTTACGATCGGTCGCTTGGGTGCATATGCGGCCGAGCACACGCGGCATGTTTGCTAACAAAAAAGCTCCTGGACCAGACGGCATTACTAATCGTGTGATTAAACTTCTGCCCCGGAGGGCAGTAGTGTACCTGACCAGTATAATAAATGCAATTTTAAGATTTCACTATTTTCCTTCCACCTGGAAACTGGCTGACGTAATTCCCATACATAAGCCAGGCAAAGACTCACACCTACCCCAAAATTATCGTCCAATCAGTCTCATCTCAAATCTGGGTAAGGTTGCAGAGAAGGTCATCCTCTCACGACTTCAAACCTCAATAAATGACCTAAACATCCTTCCAAAAGAACAGTTTGGTTTTAGGCAACACCATAGTACTACCCAGCAAATCCACAGAATTGTTGAATACATCACAACCAGCTACAACTGGCGCCAGTGCACAGGTGCTGTTTTCCTAGATTTATCCAAAGCATTTGACAAAATCTGGCATTTTGGACTCCTGCACAAGCTTATCTCAGCCGGCATCTCACCTAAAATGGTTCATTTAATCCACTAATATCTTCAAAATAGATCAATGCAAGTAAAAATCAACGGTTCTACATCCTCCCAGCGCCACATCTTTGCTGGAGTGCCGCAGGGATCTCTGCTGGCTCCATTGCTGTTCTCTGTATACATGTCAGACATCCCACACAATCCGATGACTTCATTTTGGCCCTATATGCAGACGATACGGCAATACTAACCAGATCTCTCAGACCCCTTTTCATTACCAGAAAGCTTCAAGAAAACATTCTAAAGCTGGAGGGTTGGTTCTCTAAATGGAGATTGGAAGTCAACCCCCAGAAAAGCTCAGCCGTTCTTTTCTCAAAAAGGCCAATGTCTCCTGTAGGAGATTTGTTACTATTCAATATTAAAATTCCCTGGCAGTCAGAAACAAATTACCTGGGTGTAATTCTCGACAAAAAGCTATCTTTCAATCAACACACCAAGTCTGCATGCACAAAGGCATCTAAAGTCATAGCACAGATCTATCCGCTAATTAATAGAAATAGCAAGCTCAGCAACAGAATCAAATTGCAGCTATACCAGTTGACGATTCGTCCTATAATCACCTATGCCTCTCCGGCCTGGAGCCACACCTCTAATGCTAACATCATCAAAATACAGCGAGTGCAGAACAAGTGCCTGAGAATGATTTTGAATGCTCCGTGGTATGTTAGAAACATTCAACTCCACAGAGACACAAATATTCCCTATATCTTCTCTTTTCTACGATCCTTAGCCACCAAGTTTTTCCTAAAGACGTCCACACATCCCAACGATTTGGTTCAACAAGCTACAGCATACGATCCAACGGACATATTCAAATACAGAAGACCAAAAGCTATATTGGCCTCCTTTAGTGATGCATAATCTCCATGCCCAATCAGGGCGAGCATTCTGCTCATAAATTTTACCTTCACTGCAACCACAACAGATAGCGGGGAATATGAAAAGCATCTTGCTTCACCCCTAAAGACATAAATGTCAATTGTCAATTGTTTGCTTTTTACGGTATATGTCACCATACGCGGCCAGGGTGAAAAAAGCTTGCCGCACTTGCGATTTTCGTTTCCGAAAAATAAAGGCACATTGCATCCCTGCTAATAAGATATTTGAAGTAGTCGTGTCCATTGTGTTAGTGAGGGGGGGGGGGAATCAGCTAACGCCCTTTATTCCCGCATATATTATTTTTGGTTTTCTATTCCATGTATTATATTTTCAGCATATATACAGTGGTTACACTGGTTATTATATTATAGTAATGCGGATCCTAAAAAAAATATTTAAAAAAATCTTGCAGTTTTAAGCAAAAGACAAAAGCGAAGAGTCTGTGAATAAAATACCATTGGATAAATTTTTGATATTAAAAAGGCTCGCAATCGGAAACCTCGAGTATTGCAGTTTAACACCATTTATTGTTCATAAAAAAAAATCGTTCCTGAAATTGAAATGTGAGACCCATATAATCTTATTTTGTAAGGAAAGAAAGCAAAATGTAATATTTATTGCAATAAATGTTATTTAAAAATTATATTTGACATAATCTTTCCAATGCAAACAAACATTTTGATTATTTATTTTTGCACATGTGAAATTCGTTTTTATTTTGGGAAGAGACAACAAATTGTGCAGCAAAAAATGTCAAATATCGTAGGGCAGTAAAGAAATTCCAAGTAACACAGTGCACATAAAGACAATAATCCGTTAACGGCGGAGGGTGGGGGGAGATTGCAGTTGAACAGATAAAATACTGATGAAGTTTCAACAGCATTCTACGTTTTAATTAGGTCAAAGGGATTTTAACATAGCCAGTTTGGTTGTAAAAAGTGACTCATTTGAAGAAATATTAGCGGCATAATAATAAAATAGTAAAATTCATAATGCTTCAGAATAACTTTAATACCAAAACAAGATGAGACGCATCTGTAGAAATCTATTATTAGTCCTTTTAATTATGAACTCTAAAATATATTGGTTGTATTTATTTTGTGTTTTTACTTAAATAAACTAGTTTCATTTTGTCATATATGGTTTTCACTTCTGGACTACCTGGACCTTTAGACTATTGTTCTTATCAGTATTACTAAATTCTAATCTCCTCTAGAAATTTTCTCTTCGTAAATGTTTGACTTGGGTTGACCAAACACTGAGCGACTTATTAATCCAGAGACAACAGGTTTTTTGTGTGCTGCTGCTATTTGTATTAATTAGTTGGGTAAGAGCAGTTTCTATCACATAAACAGAGTATTTGAATCCCCCCCCCCTAGTTACTCAAAATTAAAACTTTAAACAAATTACACTCGCTCTACGATGGCTCAGGAACGACTCACTTGTCTAATAATATCTATAGAGCATGAAATTGCATCTACAATCAATATAGATGAATTAATTCGAAACTGATTGAGGCTGTTTAATGCGACTTCTGAAGGAATACAACCATTCTTTCTCAATAGCATTGAGAGTAATCTAAGCTTTTATCCTTTACCACCAGCTGAGAACATTATTGTCTAGTATTTCGTATCATCGTTCTATATATATATACATAGAAGATCGTTATATATATTCAGGGCCGCATTTACCATTACGCGCATGATGCGCAAGCTGGGGGCCTCACTCTCTATTGGGGGCACATAGAAAATCTTTACTCCTCACAGAGAGAAGAATAAAAAAGAAAGCATAGGACGTATATACACGTCCAGCAAACCTGGATAGTTATTATTTTTAGTTATTAGTGATTATGTTTTTAAATTTTAATATTTAAGTTTAACATCTAAGTTTTGTAGCGGAACAAAATGGGATGTAATATCACTTTATTTTAATTATCATTTTATATTATAAAGTATATACAGTATATATGTATGTATATGTGTGTGTAGAAGAACGATCACAGACATATTTAATGCACGAATTCCCAATTTCAAATGTAACTATTAAATAAGCACTTCGTAGATTAAAATGTGATATTAACAATATATCATGTTCATCGCTCTGTAAATGGTGCTATATAAATCGCCCGCGATAACGATGACCAAAAGCGCCATCTTAACACAGGTATTGTATTTACTGGCCATCTTCATCCACGTGGTGGTTTCCTGCTGCAGGGAGTTAGTTTCTTTTCGTGATATGTTCACATTCGTTTTGTAAAAAAAATCTAACTTTGTCCTCTCTTACTTAGTATGTGCTGCTTGTATTGGTTATGTTTGGATCTGTATGTATGTATTTAGGAATTGTGCATTGTATGGAAACCGACGATACCATACAAACCTAGACATCCAGCAATCGCACCAACGTTGTCTGCGTATGGCGGATACCATGTTCGGCTGCATTTTCCCGCCAGTGACGGAACCCTAACAGTAGCCAAAAATATGGAGTCATGATAGCGTTTGTGTGGTGATAACAAACACGAAACGAATACCCAACTCATTTTTACTTCATTTCTTGTATGCTTTATTTATATTCTCCTCAGTGCTGCTTGTACTTGTTAAGTGTTATCGACTACTATTCAACCGACAACATTGCATCCTGCATGGGATATATTTAGTTCCACCGCATATGCCCTTCCAGCGCCCGTAATATTACGAAAGATACGTCAGCTTCTCTAACAGGTTTCATCTGTGGTGACATCCAGGAAAAGTGCTTGTTATTTGTGTTATAGCTGTTTTCTTTATATCCTAAGTAACTTCAGTTCCTCTGGTAAAGGAATGTTCGTTTCAAAATCGGCGGGCGCAATTATTCCACTAGCGAGAAGCTTTCCTCCTCTACCCATCGGTGCGTCATTGTGACGTCTGCCTGATGTACCATCCGCTTCATCCCCCCCTTCCGGTGACGTCACTTCCGTTCGAGGAGGAGGCGCCTGCTAACGCATCACGACGTGCACAGCGGTCGCCCATAGACTTCCATGTTAAAAAATGGACAGTTGGAAAGGAAAGAGTCCCTGTTAAAAATTGGATTAATTCAAAAAATATGGATTATCCGTTCTGGCGCTTGGTTGTGCTGTGACATTCAACAGGTAGGGGATTGTCATATATAAGTGTCATGCATTTTGGAATTTTGAAAAATGATACATTTATTGTCAATAGTAACCATTAAATAGAATGGATGAGGTTTTGTCTGATCATTGACTAAAAATAAATGAAACAAAAACTAAAATAATGGTGACAGTGTCAAAAAAAAAAAAATTGAAGATAAAATTGTAATTTGAGGGGGAAATGATCAAGTAAAATAAGTCATATCAAAGGAATTATCCAAGGTGTATGGTGAAAACACGAAGAAAACTTACTATGCCGTAAGAAGTATTGAAGGGGAAAAAAAAGATTAGTTAAAAGTAAGATTAGTATTGGCATGGAGACAAAAAACTAACGAATAAGTCTTGTAAGAAATAAAACAGTCGAGAATTCAAGATCATCTCCTAACATACATGAGACAATGAATGGATTATAAACGTGTTAGAAGGGGGGGGGGGCAGAGAAAGAAAGAAGAGGACAGCCGAAATATTCATTCTTACAGGAAGATTTCACATTAAGCGGATGATGTTATAAAACTTTTAAAGAGAAAAGACAGAAATAGGATAAATTTAAAGGCCACGTTTATATCTAACGTCATATTTAATGTTATTCCTGAGTATATCAACTTCCGATTATAATACGACTCAAAGTCTCTCCTCGTAGCTTATTGTATTGTCATGCCTTTGGCAAACGAAATCAGGTTTGTTAGCACAATCATCACTTTAAACAGCGATAATATTCACTGTTAAAACTTCCATTGCAAGTTTTCACGTTATTTTTGTTTCCACTGTTCATTAAAAATATTAAATTTCTAGATTAAAATTCATATATTAATTTGTATTAAATAATAGTTCATATTGAAAATATTAACTATTATTTAGAATAATAGTTAAGATGTTGAGAATGTTTTATTTACTAAATGGAGTTTTAATTTAGCATTAATTACTTCGTTTTTTTACAGATTATGAATGCTGCCATGAGCCTACTGAAGCATTAAAACCAAAAGACAAGCAATAATTTATGAAAACTGTTAACATGTGGGAAACATTTCATGCTGGATTAGCGAGATAAAAATCGAATAATTCCGAAGAGGTTGCACTTCTAGTGGCGTAAGGGAAAATCATCAAAATGACAATGGAATTGACGATCTAAATTCAAAAAGGATGACTAATTCCCCTCCAGCAACAGTGAACAGGGCTCAATCACATTTCCTAGTGAAATATCTTAATTGAGATGAAAACATAATGAAGTATTTCGCATGTGAGTCATGCTAAACGCACTTTGTATATCAGAGTAATCTAAACCGACATCGGAACATGCACAATAATTAGTGGGATAAAAAAAAAAAAAAAACTTTATGTGCAAAGTATGCCTCAAAGCCTTTAAGCGATCAGATCAACTTAAAATGAACGAGACAATTCATAGCAGTCAAATAACAACCGACTCCACTTGTAAGCCGTCATTGCGAAAGATGAGATAAAAACTTTCATTGCCGTAACAGCCTAAAGAAGCACCAGAAACTGCACTTGGAAGAAGAAGAAACACATTTCTTCTATATAGGACATGCCAGAATATATTTCATTCAGCAAATCTTCGACAGCATCTGAAAACGCTGTAGTGACAAGTTATTTCATTGTGAAAATTGCAATAAGACCTTTCTTACTCGCTTACACACTGAAGAGGCACAAGGCTACAGTTCACTGTAGTGATAAACTTGACTTGTGAAATATGCGACAGGCGGTTTTCCAGTTTATATTATTTGAAGATACACAAACTTGTGCTTCACGCATCGGAAATCAAGTGCGAAAAATGCAAGAAAACACCTTTTCAATTCCAAATATGCCAAAAGACATTGTCTGTCTCTCTCAGACACTAAAACGCCACTTAGTGTACACTTGAAGAAAACTTTCACATGTGAAATATGTGATGAAGCCTTTTTCCTCAAAAGAAAGTCTTTCTTCACACAGAGTGGTTCACGGAAAAAGAGAAGCCCGTATGAGTGTGAAATTTGTAGGAAATCAGATGGCTATAGAAAATGCCTTAAGTTACATCTCGGATCTCACACAAATCTTTCACGTGTCAGGTGTGTGGCTCAATGTTTTCACGTCTACAGTCCCTTAAAAATCAACAGAAACTGCATCAACCGACTGAAGAAAACCATTCTTTGTGTAAAATATGTGGCAAACAATTTTTTGAATCAGACTATCTTAAAAAACACATGATACGGCACACCAGAGATTACTCCTTTGCATGTGAAATCTGTCCGAAGAAATTCTTCTATTCATATGAGCTGAAAAGACACGAAAGAGTTCACACCAGAGAAAAACCATTTTCATGCGAAATTTGCAACAAGACTTTTTCAGAGAGTCCCAATTTGAAAAAACATCTAAGAATACATACTGGTGAGAAACCTTATACTTGTCACGTGTGTAGCAGTACTTTTTCTACTCTAAGCTCCCTTAAAAGGCACCAAAAACGCCATCATCTAACCGAAGAGAAACATTTTTCGTGTGAAGTATGTGATAAACACTTTTCTGAATCAGGATATCTTAAAAAACACATGCAAAGACACACCACAGATTGCTCCTTTCCATGCAAAATTTGCCACAAGAAATTCTTCTACTCGTCTCAGCTGACAAGGCACGAAAGAGTTCATTCCGGAGATAAACCGTTTAAATGTGAAATTTGCAACAAGAGGTTTTCAGATAGGTCGAACCTGAATCGACATCTTAGAACACATACTGATGAGAGACCTTTGACTTGTGACGTGGGTAGTTCTATGTTTTCAACTCTCAACTCCCTTAGAAAGCTCCAAAAACGCCACAGTCTGACTGAAGAAAGGCTTTTTTCGTGTGAAATATGTGACAAACGATTTTCTGAATCACAATGTCTTAAAAATCACATGAAAAGGCACACTACGGATTATTCATTTGCATGTGAAATCTGTCACAAGAAATTCTTCTCCTCGTATGACCTTAAAAGACACGAAAGAGTTCACACCGGAGAGAAACCTTTTCCATGTGAAATTTGCAACAAGAGGTTTTCACACAGTTCGACTCTGAAAACACATCTGAGAGTTCATACTAATGAGAAACCTTTCACTTGTCATGTCTGCAGCTCTTTGTTTTCAACTCTAAGCTCCTTTAAAAAGCACCAAAAACGCCATAATCTGTCTGACTGACGGAAAGCTTTTTTCGTGTAAAATATGTGCGAAACAATTTTCGGAACCAGGCTGTCTAAAAAAATACACGACAAGGCACAGGAGATTATTCACGTGCCTGCGAAATCTATCACAAGAAATTCTTCGTCTCGTCTAATCGGAAAAGACACGAAAGAGTTCACACCTTAGAGAAAACGTTTCCACGCGAAATTAACAAGTTGTTTTCAGCCAGTTCGAGTTCCGAAAGTTATCTAAGAGTTCATAATTATAAGAATCCTTTCAGTTCTGACGTCTGTATCTCTACGTTTTCGGCTTACAGTTCCCTAAAATGCCGTAGTCTGACTGAAGAAAAGCTTTTTTCATGTAAAATATGTGGCAAACAATTTTATCAATTAGGCTATCTTAAAATTCATATGAAAAGGCACAGCACAGTTTATTCGTAGCTCTACGTTTTCCAATCTAAGCTACAATAAATGACACCAAACACGCCACCATCTAACTGAAGAGAAACTTTTTTTCGTGTAAAGTACTTGACAAACAATTTCCCCAATCAGACTGTATTAAAAAACACATGAAAAGTCAAACAACACATTACTCCTTTGCATGCAAAATCTGTCACAAGATATTCTTCGACTCGTATGGCCAGAAAATACTGAAAGAGTTCACACCGTAGAGAAACCTTTTTCATGTGAAATTTGCCACAAAAAGTTTTCATACAGTTCGAGTCTGAGAAGACATCTAAGAGTACATCTGTTCAAAAACCTTTCACTTGTCCAACGTGTGGGAAAACATTCTCGCGAAAGGAACACCTGATGACCCACTCAAGAATTCAACACAGCTTATGAGCGGTGGGTGGATGTGTGTGGATCCTTGTCAAATATGAACAATTACTTTTTATTTATGCAAGTCCGTTAAGCACGACTTAAAAGTATTTCTTGTGAATGGACTTTATTTTTATTTTTTTGCGGAAAATAAGTAGTACATTAATGAGAAGCACTGCTTTTCCAAGTGTTACTTGAGTTTTAAAAATATCATACGAGGACTGAAGGAAAAGTCATCGTAAATTTATCAGAATTTCAGTGCGAAGAGAATGGACTTTAATGTCACGCAAAAATTGAACTCTTGTAGACACCGTTTAGTGCTATACGTTGAAGAACGATGCTGTATCGGAAACCTGCTGACACCTACCAGGCATTTTCCGAAGTCACTTCACGGGTTCCATTTTTTTCTTAATTTTTGCTGCCAACTTCGAAATAAGATCCTCTTGAAGGAAAGGATGCGTTGTTTCACTGACCGACTACTGGCTATTTTCTTTTTTGAATGGTATTGGTCGGTTCAGTACCTGCGACAATGTCTAGCATAGAGGCAGCCTGTCTCATGGCACGGCTTAATATGGGCAATCGTTCAGCCTAATTGCGGTAGGCGCTGTCGCTACGCTAATAATTTCTGTTAGCGTAGAAAGTACGGAAGGCAGTTATTTAGAAGAGTTTTTATAGACAGTTTTATTCTGTGATAACCCCGTATTGCAAACATTCAATTAATATTATTATGTAATCGTTTTGTATTAATGTTTCTCTTATAATAAAAACAAAATAGCAATTGGAGATTTTCTTATATTTTCGTCTTATAATCAATCAGTGGCGATATTTTATTGTTTGCCTCAGGGCGCAATCTAACCTGGCAGATGCCCTGGGTCGATTCATGGATTGTTTAAATAAAATCGAAAGCTTCGTACTCGAAGATCAAAAGAGAACAAAAATCTGTTTGAAAGAAATTTTCGAAGAGCTTGGCATTTCTCGTACGAGCCACTAGGCAGATGAAAAATATTTCAGACCACTCTAATGATTTTTTTTCTGTCCTCCTGTGAGAACAGTCGTGTACATTTTGCACATATCTGCGGCATCCTCAATTAATCTTTTAACTAGTACCATGATAACTTTTCGCCCAACCTTTTCAAAGTGTAGCCACCCAACCGCTCGTCCTTTGAAGTTCACTTCTTTAAAGACCGTCAGACTAGGTAAGAACGTGGACAGACAGCAGCAGCTAATTTAGGAGAGTGCACAACTTCTCTCTGCGCATTTTATAATTTTTCATAAATATCAAAGAGGACTTCAGTGAACTTTTGGATGAATAAAATTTTTGTTAATTAATTTTATTTTCATTTTTGTTTATTTTTCACTACCATTTCATATAATCCACGTTTGTTTTTAATTTATTCCGAAATCAGGATTGTATTCATCTAATTTGCACACAGTTTATTACGCTTACAAGTGAATGAGAAATTGTAATTGCTAAGCAATTTCGGCTGAGGGGCTTCACTTTCTGAAATTTAATAAGATGCAGTTTTTTTTTTTTAAGTTGTTAGAATATTTTAACAACATAACTGCTTCTAACAAATTCTCGTTTTAATTTTAACGTTTAAGCTTTTAAAAATATATATATAGTAAAGAGGTTTCGGATATGGCAATGTGTGTCTGTGGGTATCATTGAAATTAAATTCCAAAAAAAATTAGATCAAAGTATCACACACACAGTCGTTTCTTTTCTTTAAAAGAAAACTTATTCTACTTTCGATGAACAAAGAGTCGAATAGGACTATTCGAGTCTTTGTTCATCGAAATTTAACTGACAACTTTCTTGAGGAATCTTCACCCAATAAACCGATCCGCGTATTCTCCTGTATTGAAGACAGCGATTGTCTGATTTCTAATCCCATTTATAATCACTTTAAATTCCAATTTTCTTTCTCAATAATTTCTCTCATGTTGTTCTTTATGTATGCAAATCTTTCTTCCCCACTCATGGTTTGGTGTCATTTAAAATTAATTATTAAATTTAAATTTAATTATTAAAATTTCTGTCATTATTCATTTAATAAAATATTTTAATCACCACAATACAAAATAATAAAACTGCTATTCTCGGAACGAAATGAAAATGCCACTGTCATACTGGCCCCAAAGATGGAACACAAAATAGTAAAGTTAAATCTCCAGTTGACACTACACAGCGATGTTAAAATTACTTCAATATTAACAGAATAACCTTATCAGCATATCACATAACTGGACTGCATTCACCTAACTACGTCATATATAAATATATCAATCACTGCTTAAAAGCAGCCTATAGATTCTGCACCTCCATATCAAACAATTAGAATAATCAAAGAAAATGTGTAGAACGATTTAGAATTCTACTTTATAGTATAGAAAATAATTACTACCAAATATGAATTAGTAGCATCTAAATCTACTTACTTTGTGGATTATATATCCATGTAGACACACAAACATTCCATTAATTGCTACATGAAACAATCAATGACAGCACACTGGTAAAAATCACTCACCAGGAATCAGCAATACGTATCCGTACTTTAAGTAGAAAAAGTCATTAAAAGCCTGAAATGTGGAAAGCTGGAAAAAATGATATTCGAACAGAAATGTCCAAGTATGGACGTATAAAAGTCTTACAGTGGCTGCACTGAATAGTTCAAAAGGCCTGGACAGAGGGACGAATTCCAGATTATTGCAGTAGAGCTCTTACAGTACCCATATATAAAAAGGGAAATAAAACAATGTGGGAATTATAGAGATATTTCTCTGCTGATGTTCCTGGTAAGATTTATTCAAGTATACGTGAGAAACGGTTGAGAAGGATTATGGAAGAGAAGCTTGGTGAAAAACTAGCTCGACTGAGGCCAAATAGTGCCTCGCAGGATCAGATTTTCAATTTATCACAGATTGTTGAGAAATCATGGGAAGATAACAAAGATCTGTATTTAAGTTTTGTCAGTTTTGAAAAGGCATATGACAAGGTGCCAAGAGAGAAGCTGTTCAAAATGCTACAGTTTGATAGTGTCAGAGGGGCATTATATCAATGAATACATTTTCTTTATTTGAGTTGTTAGTCAGCATTTAGAATTGAAGGAAGTACAGGGAGGTGGTTTAATGTTAAATCTAGTATGAGACAAGGATGTACATTATCCCCTCTGTTATTCATTATCTATATGGATAACATTATGAAGGAAAGTGGTATTAAACATGATATCAAAATTGGAGATGTTAATCTCAGCTCTTTCTTTGATGCGGACGATGTGATGCTTCTAAATAAATCCGCAACAAGTCTGCAAGATTGACTATATACCGAATAACTTTTGTAATAGATATAATACGAAGGTCAGCAATAACGAAATAGGCAGAAGTATTGAAAATATCAACTGCATTTTGTATGAAGAAGTTATAGAACAAGTAAAACATTTCAGCTACTTAGCCAAGATTTTTTGTGAAGTTGGTAAATTAATTATGGAAATTACAACAGAATCATAAAAGCCAGAATGGTAGGAAGTCAACTGAATAAACTGATATGGAATAAGAGAGAAATTAGACAAAATACTAAATCAGCTGTATACAAAAAAAAAAAAAAAAAAAAAGACTGTTCAAACCAATTTTAACCTTACTACCGGCTGAGGTGGATGAAATATCCAGCCCATCATAGCATTCTGCATGGATCAAAACTTCGTTGGCATTGTACCTTTTATCATGCCATTACCTCCCTCCGTCGTAATCCGTTTACGGCTATTTTAGAGCCATTCGTGGATTAACTGTTAGTGCCTGACTAAACAGTTTTATGTCACCTGTCTTTACACACACACACTGTTTTACTTGGAATTTTCTTTACTGTCCTAAAATATTTGACTTTTTTGCCTTTAAAATGATTTATTGTATTTCTTCCCAAAAATTGAAACGAATTTCACATGTGCGAAAATAATCAATCCTGAAATGACCATCGATCAGCCTTTGCAATGAATCTATTTAATAGTAGCAAAGTTGCTGCTGAATTATAAATTTATTTTTCAAATCACTGCAACGGAACAGTTGCGTTGTTCCAATATAGAATCAACTTTTTTCGCGAATTTTCGATGTTTGCATTGAACATATTATATCACATATTTATATTTTTAAATATTTATTGAAATAAATATGACCTTTTGCTTTCTTTCCTAGCAAAATACCGTTATATGGATCATCACATTTCAGTTTTAGAAACGAATTTTTTTTTTGTTTTGTTTTATGAACAACAAACGATGTTATATTGATTAACTCGGTTTCCGATTGTGAATCTTTTTAGTATCAAAAATTTATATCCAATGAACGGGGATTCTTCTCTCTTTTTTTTTTTTTTTTTTGTAGGATGCACATTACTATAATATCCAGTGCGTAACCACCGTAGATGTGTTGAAAATATAATATGAAGGATATCATACACAGAATGATTCAAAATTTATGCTCATTTTGAAGATTTTCTAATGCTTACCCCCCCCCCCCCCATCCTTATTCTCTCCTGGAATTCAATTACATAACCACTCTAAATTTCTACAGGTTCGTAAACGTTTCCAGACAGTATTCAAAATCTATTACTTCATTTTCCCGTTTCGACAAAAGAAATAAGACAATAATATTGTTGTACCCTGAAGCTTCTAATTCTGTACTATTTCTTTGCAATCTAAAACCAGCAGTTTTCACCACATAAAATTGTTTATATGCATACCACACAAAAAAAAGTTCAGTATAGTATTATTTTAGTTTCTTTTTCTTAAAATAATCTAAATATTTTACTTCTACTTCTGCTTCTGGTTGCTATTTCTGAAGTAATCTACGTCTTAGAAATACTTGTAATAATCCCCTTAGCTGGAGGGAAAGGTAAAGGCTTAGATTACTCTCAGTGCTATTGAGGAAGAAAATTGAGAAGCTTAGCTAGAAGGGACACTAAAGTGCCTCAAGCCATAGTGCGAGATACATCAAGAATGTCGTGTGTGTTTCGTATTCAATTGTTGATAGTAGACATCCTAACAGAGAAAAAAATACAGACATTTCTTTTACACGCTGATACAATATTTATGCTAAAATAAGTTCTTAATTTATAATGATCAGTTTCATTTTTATTATCGAAAAAGTATAAATGATTTCATATAATTATCTTGAAAAAGAGGACGAATTATTTTAAAAGAAAAGGAGCATATGCTTCACATAATCTTATTTTTGGGGGAGGGCAGGAAGGGTATATTGAAGACTTATTCAATTTGCAGATATTTCAGACAATTTATTTTATATTTTATAAATCGTTCGCAAGACAACTGTTATGAACGTAAATCACTTGGGGAACATGCCCATTCATTTTAGTGTAAATAATAGCAAAGGTTTAGCTACTTCAATAATGCCACGTATCTAAACTAGAAGAAAATGTCGTCATATCTGCTGATGTTAGAACTCTTACATAAATACTTTTTCTGGCATGAATTCTCTATCAGCTATAGTGTAATCAATCTACAGATACAGATTTTTGCCCTCTTGTATTCTACCATCTTGTGCGCAGTGATTTCTTCTTTGTACTACAGGAAAAAAAAATCAGATACAAGAAAATATGGAATATTTTCTTTTTCATTGGGTGAATTTACGATGTTCTCTCTTTGTGTTTTGAAAATAAGGTACAAATGATTTTTTTTCTTACTATTTTTGCCATTATAACATCTGATACAATTATAAGAGTGGCATTTTATCGTTTTCTCCCACACGAGAAAAGAAATATTGTTGATTCTGTCGAACTTTTGTAGTGGGAATTTTTAATACAAAACTTTGTAATTTATATATATAAGCAAAAGTATTGCTTATTATAAAATTGGAGCATAATATCTGAACTAGCAGAAAATATATACATATCAATTTAAATCATAACCGTTAATTTTATTTTGTAATGACCAATTATAGGGAAACCAAGAAGGGAAAAGTGCAAAGAACAGTAGATTACAATATAAAGAAAAAAAAAATTAGTGATATGATTAAAGAATTTCATTATTCTCTATAAAGCAAAGTCGCTCAAACACCTCCTTCAGGAAATCTGTGAAGTATTCTTCGAATCATGATTTTGAACAAAAATATAACATAATGTCGAACGTCGGCAGCCGGTTTTTTTAAATAATATTTCAAATAATTATCGTGAATTAATTTCTTCGAGAACAAAGAAAATGTTTTGTGGAGTAAGCGATTAGAAAAAATTAGCACACAAAAAAATTAAAATTAAATTGTTTTTCGAAGGTAACGCAATATTTAACTGAAGAAATTATGCAAGGATCTTTATTTTGTCCAGCCATTAAAATTATATTGTACAATAAAAAGAGAAAGTAAAAATAATTTCTATATTTTTAGTTATAACATCAGTTAATGTCAGTTACAAGGAACTGCATTTCTTGTTATAGGTAACTGATTCACAGCTATGAGCCTGAGATAATCTGATTAAGTGCTCTCTTCAGCGTGAGGGATTATCACACCTTCTAATGGACATGCTGGCCGAATTGCACTTCTTATCAGTGTTCTTTCAACAGATAGCATGAATCATATCCAGATTTAGCTGGACGTCTATAGACTTCCTGGCTGGTTAGGAGGTTAACTTATAGATCTCATAGGTGGGTTAGAAGTAAAACACTTGACCATCGACTAGAAACTGGAGATATAAGAGTCCTGAGAAAGACTGGGAGCTAGAACAGATAGCATTAATAGTATCACATTAAAAACGAGGATATTAGGAAAGAACTTGACATTGCTAGCATCCAGGAATGCGCTAGCAGAGCTAATCTCAGGTGGTATGGTCATTTAAACAGAATGGATGAGGAAAGATTAGCAAAACAAGTGTTCTCTGCCAGGTTGGCAGCAAAACGACCCAGAGGAAGACCAAGATTTAGGTGGATTGATACAGTAATGCCTTAGAAGATTGAAATGTAAGATCTGATAATGTTGGATTCTTGACAAGTAACAGACTGATTTGGAGGAAAATTTTAGATAGGAAGTTAGTAATGATGTAAATTGTTCATGTAGAACTATCATATCCTGTATACCCCTTGAGGGTACATGGCAGGAATTTGATGACGATGATGTAGACACAAAAATATAACATTAATAATAAAAAAATGTTATATGAAAACATCACAAAATTAAAACAATATTGTAAAAAAAATAGAATATTCAAAATTTTTCTGATCGGCTTTGAGGAGAGCATAGAATAGCATATATTTCAATAGCTGCAGGACTGACTCTCGTGTCAGGATTCGTTTACGCGTGAATGGAGACGAGAAAATAATTATACGGAGCTTCAAATAAAATAATAAAAAAGAAAGCTTGAGAAAGTGAAAGTGCAGCTTACTGAATTTCTCATAAAGTCTGAAGGTTTATCTTCGTACCCCTTGGATAGATCAAAAGATTTAAATTTAGATTTAGATATTAAAAATTTGTGAAGACAAGGATACGATAACGGGGCGAACACGCCAGGAAAACTCTGTGGCTTTCACATACATCGAATATTTATCCTCGAGCACTCTTTGTCTCGTGAGCAACACATTAAAATTGGTGATCGCGGATCCACCTCGACTTAATACTGAAGCAGTGAGGTTTTATACCACTATAAATTTCGAACGCCTGTTTAAAGAGTGTGCTGAGGCCTTACACCCCGCCCTAACTTCAATCGGAATGACTGCCTATCCTCGTGTTGCTTATGTGTTTTACAGCAGCGAATATTCCTGATGTGCTAAGTGTGCGATGCACATCCACAGAATAGCAATACTACGGATATTATATTTTTGCATTTATTCCTTTCAAAGATTCCTCTAATTGTGTCCAGACTATTCGCGATTCATAGAATTCATTGTACGATATTCGCGATAAATTGCCCGGATGTGAGATAACATATAACAATTCGAGCCGTTTGACCGGACGTACAGAATGGAGCAGCAGGTCAAATTCTTGGCATTCCAGTGACTTTAAACCACCCAGAGAGCGAGGCAAGGTGAGCGTTGAGACAATAGCACCTAGAAATCAGTGGCTGTGATTGGTTATTGTGCCATGCGATCCAAAGCAACGTCATTTGTGATGAGTTGCGGCTTTTGTTTTCTAAGTTTTATCTGTTTTACGTGCGTGAATTGTGAACTGACGTATTTAGAACACCGACATTGAGAAGTAATTTTATATAAATAATTTATAACTTTTTTCGCAAATATTTAAAATTGGAAACTGTTGACGATCTTCCGAATGTCATGTTTTCTTCAAAAGCAGATTGTATGATAGATTACAGTCGAAGGAGATTGAAACTTGCGAATAAATAAAACGAATTATTTCAGCCTTTTTTGTTCAATCCCAAAGAATAATAATTTCCGAAGTGATTACTTTTATCGATTTCTATTCGTATTACATGGCTATATTTAAAAATCGCATAAAAATTCAAATTATCCTTGTCTCACTCTAGTATTTGCCAATGATAATCTGCTGGATTTCGGTAATGTTTTTGATAGGACACCCCGTGGAATACTGTCACCAAATTAGAACAAATTGAAATGTACATTAAACTGGTGATGTCGATATGAGAATGTCTCATCTACCGAGACGAAAAAGTAGTGTATGGACAAGCAGAATACACGATGAAGAAGGTAACCAGCAGTGTGCTTCAAACCTCTGTGGGGAAATATTATTGTTCCATTTGTACATAAACGATAGAGCAAATGATTTGAAGAAAGATATTCTGTTGAGTGATTATGATTACAAGTTGGGGGAAGCATTAATCAAGCTGACGTGCAGAGCTTGCAGGAGGATTTAAAAAAGCTGGCACTGCGAAAAAGATAAAGGATATCAATTCAATTCAGAAAAGTGTTAAGTTGTACATTTTGGGATTAAAAGATTACAAGCCGTGTTCACATTGATGGACGTGTACTCCAAGAGATTGATGAGATTAGGGACTTTGGGGGTGTTAGTACATAGGGAGTTGAAGTTTAGAGGGCATTCTGCTAAGGTGTCCAAGCTAGCTCATAGCTTTACTTGGCTATTGAAGAACACACTAACATGCAGAGATAAAGAAGTTATTATTCCTCTTGATAAGGTGTTGATAACTCCACATCCGGATTACTGTGCTCAGGTATGGTAGCCTGAAGTACTTGGAGAGAGGAAGGGAAAGAAAAGATTCAGAACGAGTGACGAAATTGGTGAGTGGTATTAGTCTTATACCACTCATATCCTTATACTATAAGGAATGCTCCCTGCATTGATAGTTTGCAGAGTATAGAGGTTGGTTCGATATGCAGAGAAGAGGGAATGTGATAGAAACGTATCTCATTTGATATATATCATCTTCATCAATCTTATAAAAGTTTTTCATGAGACTGATGGAGGGAAGTATTTCATCAGTGGGTGAAATACTTCCCTCCATCAGGTTATTCCTGGAAATTAAACATACAGCACTCTCCTCTGTTGGAGAGCTATGATTGAATGGAGTGCTTTCCATGACTTAATTGCGAGTGCTTCGTCTCTCAATGTGTTCAAGAAGCGGTATGATAGATATTATGTGGATAGTTTGGGACTCCAGCGATGAGTCTTGTGATTTCATGGATATGTGCGTGTAATAATGATAATAATATAATTTTTTATTGATCTTAAAAGTATTGATATATACAATAATCTTGTTAAGCAACATTATAACATGTTATATTAGATCTACATTAGATTTCTATAAAAACAGATCAATAGTTTTATTACTAAATTTATGAGGATATATTATTCGTTTACATAACATATTGATCTGTTTTTTTTTTTTACAATGATATTCATACAATTTTCCATTTTTTAAATAATTAATATAGTATAGTATTAATGCAATAACAATAAATTTTAGATATTTAAAATCTTAGCTTAAATCTGTTTAGGTGAATTGAATGATGAGGAATTCATTCACCCACCCACCCACACACACACACCGAGGAACGCAACCACCCTCCCGCGCGCGAATTAATTTGGAATGTCATGACAGGTCAGTGAACTGAAAAGTCTGAACTAATATATCGTGTGTCATTTAGTTTATAAGGAGTGTAGGGTGCTTATTTCTTGTTCACATGATGCCCTTAGAGCTCTTTTTAGGCTATTGTAGTTTGTAAACTTCCTCTGTCCCAAAAAAGTCGTTTATTTAGCATCTCTGGGATGTCGAAGCTTCGAGTGGTCTTTTCGTAGTGATTATTATATTTATATGTGTGATATAATTAGTTGTCTGATCTTCTTATACAGTATGTATTTCTGGCTGTCCTGTAGTTGGCGTCTAAAAAATATTTTAGCATAGCTGCGTAGTGTCATAAGTGTTTTGCTGTTAGTATTTTGTGTTCTGACATTGCAGTAGTGTATAATAGAAGAATTATAATTAAATTATGTAATTATAAGAATAGGCAACGTCGTATTTTATTGTCTATACTCAAATGCCAGGAGCATTAGAAAAAAAGAGGTTGAGTTTGTTGCTTTATTGAATACGATGTGGTCTGAGATTGTTGGCATCAGTGAAACCTGGCTATCAGAATCATATATGGTAAGTGGGATCGTGTGTAACGGATATACTATTTTTAGGAATGACAGAAGAGATAAGAGAGGAGGAGGAGTGCTATTAATGATATCAGATGACTTAAGTCCAGTTAGGGTAGAAAAAGAAGAAAACAATGATGGTAACAATGTCCCTTGTAGCGATAAGTTTGAGACTATTTGGTGTGAAGTGGAGGTTAACAGAATGAAATATATGGTGGGGTGTTGCCACAGACCTGGCAGCTCAGTTTCAGGGGACGAAGAAATGCATCGCCAATTTAACCTTATGAGTACCAAGTGAATGATCATTACAGGTGACTTTAATTTTCCAAACATTGATTGGGTAGAAGAGAAATCTCATGATCAGAAAGAACAGGAATTTATTGAATTGTTGCAAGAAAACTTTCCCAAGGCAGCATGTTAAAGAAAGATCTCTAGGTCAAAGACTGTTGGATTTGCTCATGGCGTCAGAAGGAGTCTCTGTAGAGAATGTTGCTATTTTACCACCAATTGGTGATAGTGATCATGCTGTATTTCATGGTAAGTATTTAATTTTAATGGTGTTCCAATTAAATAAGGTTATATGCTAAACTACAAGGCTGGCAATAATGATCAACTTGAGAGAATACTATCTTTGGTCTCATGGTATCAGTTACTAAATAAAAAAAAATGTCAGCAATGCATTGGAGTCTTTGAAAAGGTGCTTGAATGAGGCGGCATCTGAATGAATCCCTAGTGTTTGAAGAATAAATAGGTTGGGAGTGAAATGGTTGTGCAGACTT
Source organism: Typopeltis vanoorti (assembly GCF_054136105.1). NCBI lineage: Eukaryota > Metazoa > Arthropoda > Arachnida > Uropygi > Thelyphonidae > Typopeltis > Typopeltis vanoorti. The sequence goes on from NC_143572.1 coordinate 79,086,591, forward strand.
ATTAAGCTAGAGATCCACAAGAAGAAGATGATATGGAAAGAATATCGTGAGAATAAGAGTGAAAGAAGTTATGAAATATAGAAAGCCCAAGCCAGAAAAGTAACGAGTATTGTGAGAAAAGCTAACACGGAGTATGAAACGAAATTTGCGATGCAAGCTAAAGGCAATCCAAAAGAATTTTATTAGTATGCCACACGCAAAAGAAAGAATAAATGTGGAAGAATAACTTTATTGAACGCAGATGGTACACAAGAGTCGGAAGCTAAGGAGTTTGTTCAGTTAATGGGGGCTCACTTTGCTGAGATATATCAACAAGGTGTCTGTAGCATGGTGCGACTGCTACGTTGGATGAAGAGTTAGAGGTTCATGAAAACGCAGTTGAAGAGCTCTTGCTTAACCAGGATAAGAATTTTTCAACAGGGACAGTTGGAATATCTGCCCGTTTCTTAAAGTAATGTTGAGCTGAATTGGCTAGGCCTTGCACACATTTGTATAACTTGAGTCTCAGTTCAGGAATGATACCACAGGATTGGAAGGAATGCATGATAGTTCCATTGCACCTGGGGGGGGTGCAAAAACTTATGTGTCTAACGACTGACTTATTAGTATCTTGGTGTAGTAGTGAAGATTTTGGAGAAGTTGGTAAGAATTCGCATACAGAAATTGGTAGACAAGCATTCTATACTCTGCAGGGACCAGCGTGGGTTTACTGAAGGAAGGTCATGTTTTAGCAATTTGCTCATGTTTTATAACAATGTTACCTCCGAGTTGAATAAAGGGAATGGATAAACTATGATAATGTTATATTTTTCTAAGGCATTTGATAGGATACCACACGATAGGCTGTTGTGTAAAGTGGACAATATGGGATTGGAACATAATCTATTGACTTGGATCAGGGTTCAGTCCTTGGGTCATTATTGTTCAATCTATACATTAATGACATCAAGCAGGGTCTATCATCAGATTTGCAATTGTTTGTTGATGATGAGAAGATATGCAAGGCAGTCAGGGATGCTACTGATATTCAGCAGTTACAAAATGCTTTGAATAGACTGGAAATCTCGGCAAACGAAAATGGCTGTCAGTGCAATGTTACTAAGTGTAAAGTCATGCACTTTGGCGTGATTACAGTTCCAGCGGCATGTTATATTAGCCGGGTTATGCTACAAGAAACTGAAAAGGCAAGGCATCTTGGTGTATTGGTGGATAAGAATATAAAGTTCAAAGGTCACATAGCAAAAGTTGCAAATAAAACTCAGAGGATAATTGCTACGTTGAAGCGAACCTTGACATGTAAGAATAAGGAAGTAATTTTGTCTCTTTATAAGGCTTTGATAAGCCTAGACTTGGATTACTGTGCGCAGATGTGGTCTCTCAGATTCCAAGGGGATAAAGAAGTTCTGGAATGGGTGCAAAGAAGAGTTTCAAAGATTTTACTGGATTATGGGATTTAATTTATGAGGACAGATTGCAAGTATGTGGAATACAGACTCTGGTTAACAGGAGAAAGAGGGGTGATATGATAGAGGTCTATAAACTTTTGAATGTTTGTTATAGCATTTCAAATGATAAAATTTTTCGTTATATGGACGGTGGGGAGAGATCACGGGGCATCCATGGAAGCTAAGGTTGTTCTCAGTCATCAGTCAAGAATGGGTTAAGAGCTAGGTTTTTACCCCAGAGAGCAATGCGTGAGTAGAATAATTTGCCTTTACAGGTAGTGAGTGCATCTAGTGAAAATGAATTTAATGGAAGGTATGATAACTGGGTTGGGTAATTTACAGCCTCTATCAACGAGTCCTAGAATCCCTGGAGGTGTGAGATAATTTTTTAAATAATAATATTGTTTATTGATCTCTCAATTTACATCATCTCGAGTAACATTCAGTATATTATTAGCATTCAGTATGTAATTTTAGAAGATTTTAGCACTAAGTGCTATAATGAGATTTCAATAATATTGATTATAACATTTTTTTGCTATTTTTTAAAATAATCACTAATAATTTATAATTATATAATTCAGAGTTACACAAGTTAAATAATATTACATGTTATAGTTTACTTTTTTTTTTTTCAAAGATTGATAAGTGTGATTATACACAGTATTTACACATATGCAATTAAAATATATTTCCTAATTCTCACTAACGCATATGTAAACTCATTATTTACATAATTTTTTTAATAATAATGTTTTATTACATTATTTTTTCTTGTTACATATTAATATTATATTAATGATATTATCACATAATAATAATAACAATAATAATTTTTGTTTTTGGAGGATTTTCTGATTTCTTCCTCGAAGCTTTGTAGAGCTTATCTGAGGAAGATAATTGATGGCGGTGGTTTCACGGTTATGTTTCTCTACTGGTCGCAGTCCGGGCGTTGATTTTACTGTTTCTTTGTACATGTTTGGAAGGCATCAACTGCTATTTCGCAGTTTAACTTTTTTTTTTGCAAGTAGGGTTGGATTTGGACATGGTGTGTTGTTTGTGTCCTTGTAGTGGTGTTTTTTGAATGGGGTTTGTCATAGGTTTTGTGTATGTGTGTGTATTGTGTGTCTGAGAGAGAGAGAGAGTAAGAGTAACAGAAATTTCTTTAATTTTCATTCTCGCTATAATATTTATATGTTAAATAAATATATTTATTTATTTAATAAATAAATATATCTGCACAGAATGCGTATAATGTGATTGCATATCTTAAAATGTTTTCACATAATGCTTTATAGATTAGTATTTTTATGTGGGTTGGGGCAATGTCTTTTAATCTGTATAGTTTGCTTGCTATTATCCTAAGCTTGGTATGTAGGTAGTTTTTATGGCTATTCCAACTTTGATCAGCATCGAAGTGTAGTCCCAGACAGCGTGTTGTTTCAACTGTGGTGGTTGTGGTTTTATGTTCAGCACTTTGTGTATAAGAGAATGAATGTCTGATAGTGAAGTATTTAGTTATTATGGGCAGGGTTTGGGGTTTTTGAATATCATTAGCTTTGTTTTTCCAGGGTTCACATGTATGCCGTTTTTGGTTAACCAGTTAGTGATTTGATTGATGTTGCATATTTGTGTAAGCGATATTTGCATTGTAATAATAATATATAAAGTCCTTATCGTCTCTTAAATATGCGCTTAAATATTGTGAAAGAATTAAGGCTTATTTCCTGTATTATGTTTCAGTCAGTAAAAGAAAGAACTTGATTCAGTAAGTTGAAATTCGGGAATGTTCTCTTCGTCTGCTAAAATACATGTGAAGAAGAGTTAATACTTCATTGCATGTTCACAGGCACTTCTGCGATGGTACTGTGAATTCGATTGCTCTTAAAAAATAAAGATGTCTCATTAATATTGAATAACTAACAATCTAACAATTAAATTATAAATTAATCTTCTTTGACATTAGAAGAATACTGCTAATAATAATAATAAACATTTTTGTTCATATGTCTGGAGGAACAAAGGATTGAGAAAGAGGTTTGATGGATAAAAATAAATCATAAGCAGTTACGATCGCCATAATTTCATTCAATTGATGAGGATATGGAGATCATGGCTGACATGGTTCTGAATTTCAGAGATTCCCTTACAGAAATTGGCAGAATCGCAGAGCAATCAATTTGGGGCTGAAACGCATGCTGACTGGTATTGAATCTGTACTTATTATCCCCTTTATAAAGACCTGATGCATCTAAATCTAGAATTTTGTGCTATGATTTGGTCGATGCGTTTCTTCAGGATGTAGCAGTGGTTGAGAGCATTATGGCAATTCATCAATGGCAGTTCTTCTCCAGGTGCTTTCAGGTTTGTGGAAGAAATTCCTAAGAGAGGAGCAACAGATCACAGTTGGCAATTCAGTACAGTGTACTTAGTAGGGATGAAAGGTTTAGATTGTTTGAACAAGGGGAGAATGAGATGAATCATACGCGTGAAGTTGTTGCCACTGAGAACCACCAGTTACATTTAAATCCGATAGAATTTCTTTATTTCTGATCCTCAAACGAATTGCAAGAAGACATAAAACACATTAGTGCCGTGTGTGGGCAAGAGGAATCGAAGAAAGGAGGAATATGTTCACATGTTGCTTGAACAGCCAAGGTTTTAATCTTTGGGAAAGTCATAATGGGCAAGATTGTTCCAAAGGACAGAAGCAGGTTTATTAAAAGAGGAGGCCGTGAAATTGTTTTCGTGAGTGTCCAGATGGACTGTAAAAGAATACTGGTTTAGCAGTGGTAGTTGTTAAATTAATTTAGAAGTAAGATGGAGGAATATTAGTGCGAATTCAGCATTACACTGGGGATGAAAGTATCTGTAGAAGAGATACAAGGGAGAAACTGAACATCTATGAGAGAGGTATCGATGTGAGTACGCGATAGAGAGGGATCATTAATTAGGCAGATTGCACTCTTCCAGATAGAATCGAGCAATCATAGAGAGGAGCTTGATGCACCACTGCAAATATAGGAGCAGTATTCTATGGCTAACCGGTTTGGGGATTTGTATAGAGTGAAGATTTGTGGAGGTCAGAAGTATTTAGGCAGCAGAAGCCTTAGTTGAAATGTGGTTGGGCCATAAAAGGTCGGAGGTACAGTTCAGTGCAAGGGGAGAAATTGGATCATGATTGCATATCTCAATATTAATGAAGGTTATGGGAAGTGATGCAAGCCGAATCCTAAACGAGATCACACAGAACTGAGTATTGGTGGCATTGAATTCTACAAGTTTGTCCTTGCAACATTGGAGCATAGCTAGCAGATCCGAGTTCAGGTCACTGGTCGTGGTGGATATTGAGGATTCTTATAATTGAGCATTACAATTACAAGTTTTGTCGAATGAAAAAGAGGAATGGAGTGTATTGTCATCTGCAGAGCTCTGGATAAGATTGGAAAAGATCAAATAATTTATTTACAAGACGAAGAGAATTAGTGAAAGAACAGAACCATAGGGTACTCCTACATTGTTGAGTAAATCTGATGAGTGTAAACTATTCACCATGATAAGCAGTGAGTGACCAGCGAGAAAGTTAGTGACCTAGTGGTGAGTGAGTAAGACAGACCTTATGATGGCAGTTTGTCAAGTAGGCTCCTTAACAAACTGCCCATCCTAAGACGCCTTCTTAAGAAACTGCCATTCTAAGGTGTTAAGTAGGCTCCTTAGCCAAACACGATCACATTGCTTTGAAATGTCGAGAGCAAACAAGTGAGGTTCTACAAATTTTTATGGCTTAAGAAAGAGGTCAGTGATGAAAGAAACAAGTTTTGCTTTAGATTGAGAGTAGTGGCATCCATGCTGTTGGTTAGGATTAGTTGATAACTCTCCTGTTTTCATGTTGTAAAGTAGATGGCAACAGAATATAATAGATTGAAGTGGCAACCAGGATAGGTCTTCTTTCTGAGGCATATTGTTTAACACAATAGGTGGGATTCTAATATAACCAGATGCCTTATTTTTTTTCAGGCTAGTGAGGATTCTTCTAATTTCTTTCTGTCAGAAGACAATGGCTGCCATGAATAGAGTCTTTGTTGGTAGTGGTAAAGGATCTTACTCCAGGTTATCAATGGAGGAATTGGAAGAGAAGAGTGATGCGAGTAAGTCGGTCTTGTCTTTAGGTGAAGTATCTACTGTACCATCAGGATGTGAGAGTGATGGGAACCTCGTGAAAGAAGTTGTTCCCAATGGACTCAGAAACGGACACAGAAGGACCAGCTAACATTTGGACAGGTGTGGCGTTTACAGCATTTGGCCCTTACAAAGTCTTACTTTCTAAGAATCATATTGTGATGATATTTTTAAGATTGTTGTGAGCTGTAGTACATGCAGAGTGGGAAACAGAGGACTCCATCTTAAGTCATTTTTACTTTTTCAGCATTGATTCATTTTTTTTGAGCACCAGGCCTTTGCTGGTGGCTTAGAATTTTGTGTGGAATAAGAGACATAAGCCTTAATTCATGTGAGGATGATTTCTGTCATTTGGTCAGAGCAGGTGTTTTGATTAGAAGAATTATAGCAATAGATGGACCATGGGACATAGGAATATAATTCACGGAGATTGCCGAGTTATCAAGAAGAGAGCCGAGAACCACAGTATACCTGGATGGGGAGCTTGTTAGGAAGAAGTCAAGTATGTTGGCAAATTGGAGGAGGTTGTGAGGTATTGTAGAAGGAAAATTGATCGGAGATAGGTCATTGCTGATGACAACTCCTTAGCATTCCTTCCTGATTGATCGATGTAACTGGAGTAGCAGAGACAATATGAGTTTCGGACTTTGAAGCTCCCAAATAGGACGACCTCACTATTGCAGTATTTTGATTTCAGAAAGTTCATGCTTAGAGAGATAGATAGTTGAAGAGGTTAGGGTGGTTGGAGAGAATTAAGAGAGCATATGAAAAAGGCAAGTTGATTTGGTAGAGAAATTTTGAGCCAAGGAAAATCAATTATTTGATGTTCAAGGATTTGTTGTCTGGCATTGTATGTTGGTTCTCGTGAATGCATTTGTGCCACCCTTGTGGCAGTTTTGCATTCATGAAAGTAGTTGAAAATTTGAGGATCTCATAGAAATAGTGATTCTGATTTCCATGACGGTAGGCGGTCATGCACATCTTTTATACTGCTTTTTATTCCATGAATATCTGTTGAAGTTGATGTGGAAACATTTTTGGTAAGAATTAGTTTTGGATTATTTGTGTGGGTTTTTTATGTTTTATATGTTTGGATTTTTTAATGGGTTTTGGAGCTATTTTTGGAAGAATTTTTGAGATCTGCATTAAAATCACATTTCTTTGGGTTGTGGATCAATGTATAGATGTCGCGCATAACAATGTAATAAACAAGTGGATGTCATTTCTTGCTTGTATGAAGTCTCCAATTTCACGCTGATTTCACTTTATAATCGCAAATTTAAATTCATTATGAACAAGACAAGAACAAGATTCATTATGTAAGAGTTATTTATGTAAAGAATTTGCATAATCAACTCACAATTGGGGGATTTTGGTTCAGTGAGTTTTGACGAATTTTGATTGTTAGTTCCGCTATGGTTCGCATAATGTTGGAAACTCATTCTTGTTCTGTCGCCTACCCACTGGTAAATCACGGAGTTTCAGACCATCCTGAGACACTGAAAATGAAAGTGCAATTATTATTTTCGTCACCAGTTTCTTCAAGTGCTTCCACTTCGAATATCAAACTTCGAAGACCGAGAAATTAATCACTTCATTATACATAAAACGTATATTATATATGACATTTCTGTTCTAGTTCCGATTGAATTTAACTCCGATAGGTGTCGCGCATAGCACAGGAATACACAGGACGAAGTCATTTTTTGCTGTAGAACAATAAATGCCAAATGGCGAAGTATTTGAAAGAAGCTGCGAGATTGGTTCCCGATTTAAACATTTTAAGGTGGTTAATTGGGAATTAGTAAGTAAATTTTAATTGTTTCATTTACCTTATCAACTAACTTACAAGGTGATATAAGTGATAATTGCGTGCCTCTTACAGTATCCTTTCAGTGTATAACAAATATCTTGAGGAGTACCAACAGTTGCCATAACTTTCTGACCTACGTACATGGCGAGTAATAGCACAAGGAGCTAAAGTATTAACGTACTACTAATCTTAGGAAATGGCGATACCCTGCAAAATCTGCGAGGAAATAGCTGTTGATAACAAGACTATTATAAGGTGCGTAAACTTTCATTTTTACCTCACAGGACTGAGTGAAATTCAGCTCAAAAAAAAAAAAAAATCAAACCACAGAAAGCGGACCTGTCAATGTATTACATGAAAATTTAGAGTAACAAGCACATCAGTCAAGTCCTTTGGTCGAAAACGGGATGCATTCCACTGCTGAACAGCGGGCGCAGGCATGTCGCTTAGCCCCGACACCAGTGCAGCTACGGAGTCGTATTAACTTGAAAATTTGCATTTCACGCAGTGTTTTAACTCTTAGTTATGATAGTGCAACCAAAGAAGGTTAGGACTCAGCAGTACGTTTTGAATTATTCCATTTCAAAAATCAGACTCTTTCCCTTCAAACGGTCATTTCGTTAACATGGACGTTTACTTCAAATCACAGCGGACGCATAACTACTTGAGTGGCCACGACGCTCCCTTCTAAACCGGATGTGATGTTCCGGAGGTGGTGGCGGGGGGGAACGAATGGAAGTTTCGCATTCAGGGACCATGTGACACAAAATTCTGCCAGAGGAGTAGGAGGATAACGGCTTGCTATTAAATAATGCTGCCGTTCAAACAGTTAACTGTTTTTCCATTGAGGAATTATATTACCTGTTTCTTGATTATTTCAGTTGTTTGATTATGATTATAAGTTGTGAAGGCAATAATTAATCAAGCTGAAGTGGAGAGCTTGCAGGAGGATATAAATAAGCTGGCAATATATATTAAAATGATAAAGGATTTCAGTTCAATGCGGATAAGTGTCAAGTTATGTAATTTGGGATTAAAAGATTACAAGATCTCTACCACATTGAAAGTGTACTCCAAGAGATTGATGAGACCAGGGACTTTTTTTATTATTATTATTACTGGCAACTCCAAGGAGTCCTTAAACTCATCAAGGGAGGCCCTAAACATCATATCCATCACAACTATTTGACATTCATACAGTATCTGTCATACTTTGCCTTGAACTCATTCATTGTCATAGCACCACAACACACTCTGGCAGCTTATTCCACTCATTCACCACTCTAAAAGTAAAAAACCTAGCTCTAACACTCTTACTAACCACACTCTTGCCCAGCTTCTATGGATGTCCCCTAGTCCTCTCACCACTAGTCTTGTTCTCGAAAATATCCTCTGAATTAATCCTATAGAAACCTTTCAGTAATTCGAATGTCTCAATCATATCACCCCTTTCCTGCCTATCAACCAATTTCTGCAACCCACAAATCTTCAACCTGTTCTCATAAGGTTCATTCCATAGACCTGCTATCATCTTGGTCACTCACCTCTGGATCCTCTCAACCTCCTCCTCAAGAAGAAACCTAGGTGACCAAATCAGCACAGTAGTTGAGATGGGGTCTTATCAAGGCTCGATACAGAGGAACAATAACTTGCTTGTCTCTGCTCGTCAAAGTATTCTTCAGCATCCAAGTGATTTGATGAGCTGATTTAGCCGCTTTTGCAATGTGCCCCTTAAACTTCAACTCCCTATCCACCAATACTCCCAAGTTCCTGGCCTTATCAATCTCCTGGAGTACATTTCCACCACTGTGAAATACTGCTGCTAATCTTTTCATCCCAAAATGCATAGCCTTACATTTTGCCACATTAAATTGACATCCATTCTCCCTAGTGCAGACTTCCAATCTATCCGAATTATCCTGCAAACGTTTGACATCTTCTGCATGCTGCTTTGGGGGTGATAGTGGATAAAGTTGAAGTTCAGAGGGTGTATTGATAAGGTGTCCAAGCTAGCTCATAGCATTACTTTGTTATTGAAGAACACACTAACATGCAACGATAAAGAAGTTATTATTCCCCATTATAATGAGTTGATAACTCCACATTAGGATTACTGTGTTCTGGTAAGGTGGCCTGAATTACTTGGAGAGAGAAAGGGAAAGAAAAGATTCAGTGCAGAGTGAACAATTTGGTGAGTGGTATAAGGGATGCTATCTACATTGATAGATTAAGAGTTTGTGAAGTACAGAGGTTAGTTCTATATGTGGCGAAGAGGGGATATGATAGAAACATATCTCCTTAACATATATTATCTTCATCAATCCTATAAAAGTTTTTTATAAGACTCTGTTTCATCTCTGAATGAGTTCAAGAAGTATGATAGATGATGAGTGGATAGTTTGGGTGTCTCGCGATGAGTTTTCTTACTTCATGGAGATGCCCATAATAATCATATATTTTTTTATTGATCTCAAAAATATTTACATATATACAGTTATCATCTTAAGTGACATTCCAACATGTTATTTTACAAGGATCCACATTAGATTTTTATGAAAACAATCAATTTTTAGTAATAAAATTATGAGGATATGTTATGCGTTTAATATATAAAACATTTTGATTTTTTTTTACAATGATATTCATACAAGTTTTCCTTTTTTTGTTCAATATATTAATAATAGTTACCGTACTTCTTAATTTATAGTTGGATCATTACATTTTTACAGTATTATTGTAATAAATACTGAGACTTTTAATAACAATTAGCAAAAACTTCAAGTTCTTTTTCGTTATGGTTCTTACACTACTGAATTTCTTTTTATACATGCAGCTTGCCTTTGCTAGTTCGGACGTGAGGTGTGCACGTGGATCCAGCTCTATGTTTTTAAATAATCAAATTGTTGACTACTAAATACACCATGAATGTGTAGTTCTTTCTTATGGAGGTAAGAAATTTAACCCATGATTTCACAAATCAAAGAAAAATGTTTGAATTTTTTAAAGTCATTATTTTTTTATTTATATTTAATTTTTATATCTTACCAAATTTTTGGTTTAATAATTTTTTTATTTTATAATGTTACTCCTGGAAATTAATTATAAATAACTACTCTATCTAATTTTTTAATGGTTTGAATGTTTTCACAAACAGTATTCAATATCCATTACTTCATTTTAACGTTTGATAAAAGAAGTTAGTCAGTAATATTGTACCCGTCGAAGCAGATATTTCTAATTCCTGACTTTTTTTTTCTCACTCTACAATCATTTGTTCAGCTGTTTGTTGACATTATTCTAAGTTTTAGAAATTCTATTCTATATTTTCACCATTTAAAAACCATTTACATGTCGCCTCCGTAGCGCAATTGGAAGAACGACGGTACATTGCGCCCTTCGATTGGAATAGGCCTAAGTTCGATTCTCGTCGCGACGGGAGGAATCTTTATCTGGTCGATTTCAATCGAAGGCGAGTTAGCCGATCTCATACGGAGGTAGCAGGGTTTTTTCTCCCGGAAACTCGGGTTTTTCATCCGGCATACATACAAATCGGCCCTTCAGAACACACGCAATTTACAGACAAAAATTACTAGTTGTGGTGGTGTTGGAGGTGGTCGGCAGATGCCGTTGATAGAGATGATTCGTAGTAGAGGTTAGGTGCAGAGATAGTTGTAGATGTCCTCCCACGATGAGTCTTCGGACTCCTTGGAGGTATCAGGAATAATAATAATAATCTATGCAACAAAAAGAAAAATTCAGTAGTGTTAGTTTTTTTTTTTCCCCATTAATAATTTCCAAATATGATGATTTTTACTGCTGCTGGAAATAACTTTTGTGTTAACAATATTCTCCTCAGCTGGAGGTAAAGGCTAAAAGCTACTGCGAAAGAAAGACCACTTCTTTAGCAATGACACTAAAAAAGCCTCAAGCAGTGTTGCATAATACATCAGCAATCTTGTTTTGTTTTCAATTATATTCTAAATAGAAATTGCGAGATTTCTTTTACTGTCTGATACAATATTTTTTTAAATCTTCTGCAGTTTTTCCCACTTAAGTTATGTCACTGTTTGTGATGAGGCTCCTCCATAACCTCCTGTCTTGAGCTGTAGCTACATCCAAGTCCTTCATCCTCAAGTCCTCCACCATCTCCCTCCAGCTCTTCTTTTGCCGTCTGCACTTCCTCCTCCCCTGCACATCCATCTGCATGACCTTTCTTCCTACATACTATTCCTCTCTCCTCATCACATGACCAAACCATATCAACCTTGTCTCCTGTATCTTTGCTCCTAAGTTCGTAATTTTCACTGTTCCCCTTAGATAGGTTCATTTCTCAGATGATCCTTTCTGGTCACACTGCACATCCACCTAAGCATTCTCATCTCCATCCTGCTGATGTTATTTTTTCTCAGGGCTACAGTTTCCATAGCATATGTCATAGCTGGTGTCCTGTGGATTTTTCCTTTTAGATTGACAGGCACCATCTTATCGCATAGCTGCCATCCATTTTGCAACACATATACTCTGTCTTACTTCTGCTCAGTCTCATACCCCTCTTCCAGTACTTTTCTCCAACTTTCCAGTTTAGCTGCCACTTCTTGATTCTGCACACAGCACAATATCATCTGCATACAACATAATCCATGGCACGTCTTCTCTCACCACCTCCTTCACAATATTAAACAGGAACAGATTTAATGCCGACCCTTGATGCATGCCAAATGTCACTGGAAAACTTTGTCTCTCCCAGGCAGGGTCGAACTCTTCTCTTCACATTTCTGTACATCTTCTGCACCAACTTGACACATTTCTCCGGTACCTTCTTCTCCCTCAGACACCTCCAGACTTCTTGCCTTGGCACTCTATCATATGCTTTCTCCAATAAATACTAGATGTAGGTCCTGTTGCCTCTCTAAAAGGTTTCCATCTGTCATAACTCAAAGATAGCATCTGTCGTCGATTGACCAGGCATTAAGCCAAATTGTTCCTTTGCAATCTCCACCTCCTTCCTCAGTCTTCCATCAAGAACACTCTCTAGGATTTTCATTGTGTGGGACATCAACTTTATTCCTCTGTATTTCTTACAGTCGTGCATCCCCTTTACTTTAGATGGGGACAAGAGTACTTTCCCTCAATTCCTCAGGTATATTTTCCTGTTGACAAACTTTTATTAACAGGTTCCACAGTAGGTCAATTTCCCTCTTTTCCCTGTGCCTTCCATGCCTCCACTGGAATCCTGTCAGGGCTCACCGATTTTCCATTCTTCATCCTCTTTATGGCTTCCTTCAATTCCACTTTACTAATGTTCTGCACCATCCTCTCATAAGGCTCCCCATCTTCTTTGTGAGTCCTTGCATTTTCTTCATTCAAAAGCCCTTCAAAGTATATTCTCCATCTGTTTCTTATATCCATATCCCTCCTTAATACCCTTCCTCCAGAATCTTTGATCTGCCTCACATGTATGATGTCCTTTGATGACTTATTTCTACATTTTGCCAATCGATAAATCTTTCTCTGTCCTTCCTTTATTTCTAATTGATCATAAAGATCTTGATACGCCAAGGCCTGTGGAACAACTCTCTTGGTTTCTCGCTTTTTCTATCTGTACTCTTCTCTGTCCTCTTCCACTCTTGACTCGTCCCACTTCTGCTTTGCCTTCCTCTTAGCCATCTTCTTCTTGAAGGCAAGAAGAAGAAGACGGCTTAATTTCTTTTTGGTAATAATCACAATTTAAGTTTTGTTATTGAAAACTTATAAATTACTTGATGCAGTTGTTTAAGAAAGAAAGAAATATTTGAATTAAAAATGCAAACAAACATTGCATGTGTTGCAGAAGCATGCAGATTTCCTTTTTGCTTGTAGGGGGAGGACCTGCCCTATTCCGTGCTTGCGTTAAACAATTATTTTAAAATATTCTGAAAAAAAATCAAAAAACAATCCTATGAAGCAAAATTTATTGCAATAAATCAGGATTGAACATTACTTTTTATTTTACCTTGCACTACTAGGATGCATGGAAATATGCATGCCACTCTGTTAACCTTTCGTGGGTGGAAGCAACATAAATAAATATATATTATTATTATTATTATTAAACAAGACCTCATGGAGTCAAAGACTCATCTAGGAGGTCCTTTTATCTCACACACATCTCATCATACAGGGTCTTAAACACATTCAAACTCCCTGCAGACACCACACTCTCAGGCAAGGCATTCCAATCATTCACAACTCTGCACGAAAAAAACCTGCCTCTCACTCCCCTACTCACACCCTCTTTATACAGTTTCCAGGGATGACCTCTGGTTCTCCCCTGTTCTCCCATTATTCTCTGTAGAACTTCTCCACCATTGATCCTATAACAACCCCTTACCAACTTGTAGGTCTCTATCATATCTCCCCTCTTCCTTCTCTCCACTAGACTCTGCAAATTACATCTTTTCAATCTTTCCTCATACTCGACATTCCAGAGGTCAGAAACTACCTTAGTCAGTCGCCTTTGGACCCTTTCCAACATCTCTTCATCCTTCTGAAAACCAGGTGACCAAATCTGGGCACAATAGTCCATGTGTGGCCTAATCAAAGCCTTATACAATGGAACAAGAATCTCCCTACTTCTACACATCAGTGTCCTCCTCATCATTCCCAGAAGTCTTTGTGTTGTCTTCACAATTTTGGCGATGTGTCCCCTAAATTTTAGATCCTTATCCACTATCACTCCCAGATCTCTTATTTCCTCTACTTCCAACAATATATTCTCACCAAGCATAAATTCTGCATCCCATCTTTGTTTTCCAAATTTTAAAACCTTACATTTTGCAACATTGAACTCACATTCCCATTTGCTTGCCCAATCACTCAATTTATTCAAGTCTTCTTGCAAGGCCACAACATCTTCACTACTCTTTATGGTTCGTCCCAACTTTGCATCATCTGCAAACAACTGAATATCTCCATCCAAATCTTCGCCAATATCATTAATATACAAGTTAAATAGTAATGGCCCTAAAACAGATCCCTGAGGCACTCCACTAGTGACTTTCCTTTTCCTGGATATTGCACCCCCATACACAACTTGTTGATACCTATCAGATAGCCAGTCTCCAATCCAATGCACTAATCTAATATCCAACCCCATCTGCTCTAGTTTGACTGTCAACTTATCATGAGGTACTCTATATATATATATATATATATATATATATATATATATATATATATATATATATATAAAATAAAAATTGGAAGTATTCTAACCACCACCTCTACTGCTGCCAGCACTTATAGTAATCTGGATTATAAATATCTACTTTTTTCTAATTTCACACTTTTCACGGAATGTACACTTCACATTTGAAATGATTAAAGATTTTCATATTATTATCTATAAAGCAAGGTTGTCAAAGCGCTTTCTTCAATCTGTGAAGTATTCTACGAAATTTGATTTTGAACAAAAATAAAAATAACAATCTGGGACATCAACTGTCTACTTTTTTTTCCCTTCAAAATATTTTGAATAATTTTCTTGAATTAAGTTCCTCGAGAATAAATAAAATGTATTGTCGTGAAGTAATTAGACAAAATTAGAAGAAATACCGGTAATTAAAAATGACATTGGTTCTCCAAGGTGGTGCAGTATTTTAGTGAAAGTATGCAAGATTTTTGTTCTGGCTTTAAAAATTGTACAATAAAAGGAGAAAACAAAAATAAAAATTTCTATATTTTTAGTCTATACACTAATGGCCAAAATTGTGGAAACCTTTTGGAAAAAGTGTATTTCTGAGGTTTGATGGCTCATAACACCACTTTTTTTTTTGAGTAAGACCATAAAATTATATATCGATGGAAAGATAATTTTAATCAAGAATGTAATGCAATAACTTTTATGAAGGATTTTTTATTAGAACAGCAATTATAAAGAAGAAAAGTCCTTCACAGAAAAAATGAGATATACAAAAATTCTCACAATGTGAGTTAATACTTAGTAGGTTAACCTTTAGCATTAATTACAGCCTTACAACTCCTTACCATGGAGTGAACTAAGTTTTTTAGTTTTATAGCTGTTATAATGTGAAACCCAGATTTAATTATTGCTTCTATTAATTGGGTTTTATTGGTGGGGTGCTTCTGACTAACAAGTTTCTCTAGTCGGCTCCATAGATTTTTGATTGGGTTAAGGTCTGTGCTATTCCCAGGCCATTCCAGCAGTGGAATATGATTATCCTGAAATCACTTTTTGCACACAGCAGCAGCATGACATGGAGCTGAATCCTGTTGAAATATAAATGCTTCATTATATTGGAAAAGATCATGTGGGGAAGGCTTCAGTTTGGGATCAGGTACTTAATTTGTGTATTTTTGGGCATTTATATTCCCATTAATCATGCCAATTCTTCCCACACCTTTTTATGTCATATAACCCCAGGTCATAACACTAAGTGGGTGTTTCACGGTAGGTGTAATGCAATCAGGATGCAAGTCTTCTCCGATTCTTCTTACTATTTTATGCCATCACTACCAAACAGGGAGATTTTGGTCTCATCACTTCAAATAACACTGTCCCATTGTTCGCGGAACAATGGGACAGTGTTATTTGTCCAGTTAACATGGGTTTTAGTCCAGTTTAATCTTTTCAACCTTTGTTTGAGAGATAAAAATGGCTTTTTTCATGGAATTCTAGCATTTAGACCAAATTCCTGCAGTCTGCGCCAAACAGTCGTTGTACACAACTTCACATTGTATTGCGCCATTTCATCTTGTATATCCCCAGATGATTTTCTTCTGTCACGTAGGCACAGTCTCTCAATTCTTTTATCATCACTTGCTGTTGTGCACCTTTTCCTGCCTTTACCAGTCTGGTTTTGTAGTGACTGAGTCTCCTTATACCTCTCCAAAAATTTAGAAATGCCACCTTTGGTTAAGTTTCCAGCAATTTTTCTTCTAATTTCTTTGTAACTGTAGCCTTGTTCACTTAATACTACTGTTTTACATCGCTTTCTGGGTGACCAGTCAACTCTTTGCACCATTTCTTTAATTTTATTACGTTTTACAAGCTCACTAAATGAAAGAACACAAAAAAAAAAACCAACCAACTTGATAGCAATCACATAACACACTGACAAATGTCCTCCTGTCAGCTCCAATACATGACATCAATAGCTGAATCATACTGTGACTTTATTGGCTCATTGCTAAAACAAGATGACACCTGATTGGCTCTCTAAACACTCATTCTCATTGGCTACATTCAAATGAAGGAAAGCTACTTCATATCAACCTAAGCAAGTTATGCTGCTTTTTTCTGGTTATTTGGCTATAACTTTTCATAGAATACAGATAATTAAAAAACTTTGTTGCATTACATTCTTGATTAAATTATCTTTCCATTGATATATAATTTTATGGTGTTACACCAAAAAAAGTGGTGTTATGAGCCATCAAACCTCAAAACTACACTTTTTCCAAAAGGGTTTCACAATTTTGGCCACTAGTGTAACAAAGCCCAGTTACCCAGCATGGAACAAAGAACTGCGTTTCTTGTTATAGGCAACTGAGATGCAGCTATGATCATGAGATAATCTGGTTTAGTGTTCTCTTCAGTGTGAAGGATTATCTCACCTTCTAATGCAGCGCTTCCCAAACTTGGGCAGTGGCCCCCTTGGGGGCCGTAGGTTTTGTTGAGGGGGACCGTGAAATAATGAAAACAAATTTAAAATGCTTTAAGACTGAGATTTTTTTTTATTTTAAAAGAAACGTATTTAACTTTTATTATTTCTTTTTTTTATTTTTTATATTTGAATGGAAAAATTCACACATTGGTGTTGGTTCACAAACTTTGCTTCCTGCGTATTTCGTCGCTTAATGAATATTAGTAAATATTGATTATTCATATGTTTCATTTCAAAGCAGTGGTTAATTGTATTTATTTCGAATGCTCTCCAGAGAAGCTCCAAATCTTCCGGTCCCTTTCATCACGCGTTCGTAATTAGGGACTGTTCATATTGACTTTATATACATATCAAAACTCGTTTTATATTATTACTGTCATCCGGGCTAGTTTTCTGTTACCAATAAAAGTTTCACATATACTTCACACATGAAAAAAGCTTAAACAAGTTCATGTGGGGAGATAGTAACTTGCTTGCAGTGGTAAACAACATCCTCCCTAACAGCCACTATACTGCAGAGGCAATAAAAACAAGTACTTTTATTATGCCAGTGAATAAGGTATGAGGAGTCTGTGTAATATATTTCTCAACAAATAGTACAATTAGAGACAAGTGGGATAAAAACACTAATTAATGAATCACATGTCCCCTCATAGAAACTATGCTGTATAGACTGAAACAAATCCATATGTTGCATGGGCAAACACAGTATCTAACTAAAAACTATTGTTATTAATTAGATGCGTGTGAGTTTGATTTCCCAAGGCAGCAATAAAATTCAATTTCAATTCAATAAAATTCGTAAAAGTGTTAAAACTAAGTAATATATATATATATATATATAATGAATGTTATGGCAGTTTCACATATGGAATTCGGTTGAAGAGAGTTAGCATTTCAACTCAATTGTCAGCTATGCTTTTATCTTTCGGTTGCGCGATCTTTTGTTAATACCGCACCAATCATATGGAGTTTTAATAACCTGCCTTTGCTGTCTGTTTCGCGTTAGGCTTATTTACCGTAAAGGGAGAAAAGCCACAAAAGGGAAAAATGTTCCTCGTCCGGGGATCCCTTATTCAGGTAATATTCACTAATTTCATGTTATCAGTCTGTGGTGTGCCAGTATTAGTAAGTGGTGATATTATTTGATCTATTCTACGTTAAAAAATTTAACCCTGAGATGGATAAGTGGCTGATAAAAATATAAAAAAAATCCCCACGAACAATCAGAAGAAAGGACAGTATTTCATATTTTACCAGAACAGCCCGCATCGTCTTCAGAACCAAACGGTAAGAAGCAAAAAATGTAATATATGCATTTGATTTTTGCAATATTCGCTGTGTATGCTTTGTATTGATAAATACAATAAATATTATTATAACATATCTCTCTATTACGATTTTTTTTCGAGGGGGACCGTGAAATATTTTAATTTTTGCAAAGGGGGCCCTGACATCCAGAAGTTTGGGAAGCACTGTTCTAATGGACACAAAGGCCAAATTTTACCATGTTCTTTCAAAAAATAGCAAGCTTGGAGTCTAAATTTTGCTTTACCTATATAGACATCCTAGCCAGGTTAATATATGTTTTTCAAAGTACACAATTTAAACAAAATATACGTCTGGATTTTTTAACCGTTAAATTTCAGTACATTAAAAAATCATAATGGGTGCACAACTTAAAATTACATCGGGGCACCAGAAACCCTAGCCCAGAAATGACGACATTGAAAGATTCTAATAGAGTAGGGTTTTCTTGACCTTTTTTGGAGGTGTTCTCCAGATAGTCGACCTTCATCTCAGGCAAGTAGGATTTTTTTCCTTCGAGGAAATTCTGGAAGAAAAATTGACCATACAACTTGCACTATTTCAGATAACACTACAAATGTTTACAATGACCTCTGAACTTCAATTTCCTCTCCACCAACACCCTCAATTCCCTAGCCTCATCAACCTCTCGGGGTACAGTTCCGTCAGTTACATTGCTTGTAATTTTTTAATTCCAAAATGCATAACTTTACACTTTTCCACGTCGAACTGCCACCCATTATCTTTCGCCCTTATTGCCAGCTTATTTAACTCATCCTCTCGAGCTGTCTACATCAGCTTGGTTAATTATTGAGCTACTCAACTTTGCGTCATCAGCAAGCAACTAATATCTTTCTTCTAGTCAATTCCTATGTCATTTATGTACAAATGAAACAATAATGGTCCATGCACGGACCTTTGAGACACACCACTGTTCACCTGCTTTATCTTGGATTCTGCTTCTACATACACTACTTTTTTGGTATCTGCCCATGATCCATTCTCTTATCCACATCACCAGATTAATGCCTATCCCATTTGTTCTAATTTGCATAACAGTATTCTATGGTGTATCCTGTCAAAACTGTTAGCAAAATCTAGCAGTGTCACGATGTAGAAATAATAAGGTGACTGCCAAATATTACTACATGGTGTTATTGCTTTGGGTATTTTCTCTGTTCATCCACTTCACACTGAGTCTTGTTTTATAGATATCTTTTGCTGTCGCAATCAAATATTCACCACTATCTTTTGATCTCTACTATTCAAGTTTTTTTTTTAATCATAATACTCCAAGTTGATTTTCAAGTATTTTATAGCCTTCTGTCTGAAGGATGGACACATTTCCTCTTTTCTTAGATGTTTTTCCTGCAATCAGAAAGCTGGTATATTTTCTACCCTCTCATCCAACATGGTTACCAAATTTACGATCCTTTCCACAGCATTACCTACATCACTAACTGCATTAAACGGTTATATCTCGAGAAATGCTGTTGATTCATTCTATCCTGCTGTATCCTCCTTCCATTTCTTGATTTCCTGCTTTTAAAATATTCACAATTTTTTTTTTATACATCTTCCACTGCATGAAAGGTTTTGCAAACCTGCAGTAGTTAAGTACCTTGCGTTGATTAATTACATTTTCCTATTGTTTATTAATATTATAATTCTGTTGTGTTTTGATTGATTTCTATAGTCCTGAAACAGTGTTCTAGATAGCGGAGATGGAAATTTTTGAAACTACATCAGGCCACCCCAGTTAGCTTTCCCGAGGTCTTGTATCGGCAACTGAAATTCATCTCCCAAATGTTTGTGTTAAACATATGTTCTCTTTCCCTTTCCCCATAGGACTGCCACTAATCTAATGAAAGATTCTAGCATAATGCAACATCTGAAAAATACGAGGGTAAAGATCTGAATTCCATACTGTGAGAAAAGACTGAGAATTTATTAATCACTACCATCTGAAATGGTCAAATGAATGTTGTGTACGTTTCCATTTAAGATGGCTAATGGATTGGAGAGGTATTTCTGAGGAACTTGATGAATTTTCTTTCTTTCACCAATATCTGACTCATTTGAAAGAAGTAGGCATTTAAGTGCGATTGAATTCTCCGAATAGTACATCACAGCAGATGAGGGATGGGAAGTTTCAAATAGTTGTATACGCTGATAAATGATGATTGAACTATGCTATTGCTGAGTAAAACGGATGTCATATGGGCATGATTAGATGAATTGCATTCATTTGGATATTCCTACTTCAAATTTCTTTTTATCAACAACTATAACACTAGCAGTTTGAAAAAATGACAGAGAGAGGTGAAATGTTTTAAAATTCATTATGAACAAGAACTTTATACAAAGGAAATATTTGCATATACAATTTCTCAACATTGCTTCATTTTTGCTCCATAATTTTTAAAGAATTTTCCTCCTCTGTATCACAATGGATGGTGAAATGTGATCAAAACTTTCTTGTGCTGCCATCTGCTGTTTATTTCATGGAGTGACTAGCAGGGCTGATTTGCTCCTGAAGAGAGTAAAACTGGAAGTGCAACTATTTTTGCCATCAGTGTCTTCCAGATCATCTACTTGAAATGACAAAAATTTCGAATATCGAGGACATTTAATCATTTCATTCATTTACTTGAGCAGTGATTCTTGATTCTTTGAGAAATGAATAGTTTTAGGAAAAGTTGAATACTCAAAAACAAGCAGAACTAAAGAGAAAAACAAAGTGACACATGTATTGGCATTGAACGAATCTGCAGTATGTTTGAAAGCAGAGAAATGCTTTTCTTTCATTTACACAACAGGAATGGAGCATCATAACAGAACACAAGTCAAGAATAACAATTAGCAGAATAATTTAAAGCAATTCTATGAAAAGTACAAATGGTTTTAAATGATGCTATTTAAAATGGTTCCTAATCCTTTTTGATGATATTTGACCTGTTTCCCTTAATATTATATGACACCTCCTTTTTTTAAAAATATCATGAAAATAACATCTATTTTTGCATTTTAAAATATGAGTAAGGTTTACTGTACTGAATTTATTATTCAATAGTAAATGTTTCCCCATTCTTGCGATTTAATATAACAGTAGCCCTTCAAACTCACTGGAAAGTCATTGTTTGGAGGAACTCATCTGTCTCCAAATCCTTGTTCAGGAAAGCCTCTGCAGCGAAGCTGATGGACAAATCACTGGTAGTAGCTGTTCTCCACTCATGAGTAGAGTGCCTGCGTATCATCTGATTGGATAATGCAGTACTTATCTGTATATTTCCAAACAAAAACAAAAAAAGAAAAAAAAATCCGAAAAGCATTGTTTTTTCTTTAAATGTCTGTTTTGATGAAAAATTCAGTTCTCAGAGGAACAAAAGATCAGACATTATTATTATAAATAAGAAATATATCCTGTATACCCCTTGAGGGTACATGTCAGGAATTTGACGATGAAGAAATTGTTCTTATTATTATACACTAATATCGAATAACAGCGCTACCATATTCTTAAATCAACAGATAAATCAGTATCTGGTTTAGGTCCCTATTAAACAAGAACTGAACATTTTCATTGGAAATATCAAATTGCTTTTTATAATATGAAGTAATATATTCATTTCTAGGGAGATTTTCTTGGAAGGGAGCATAAAGTATTGATTTTAAACCATTGCATAAACTCCATTTTGCCTAAAGAATGGGTGTAGTTGGGTATACCAATCTAAGAACGCAATGATTGCTGGCAGAGGGCACGCAGAAAGTAAAAGTGAAGGTGGGTAATAGAGCAGTTAGGATGTCATCATCTGCGTGAATAAATTTATTAATTGTTTCCTTTTTAATTATGCCGCTCTTCTATTAATGATTGGATCTGTGTTTGGAAAATTTTTGTCATACCTTTGGGTCTGAACGACTTTTTCAGCGATTCTTATTTCTCTGGGTATTCTTATGTCTGTGGTTTTATATTATATGCATTTTATTTAGCAATTGTTTTTAGACATTTAGAGGTGTGTTTGCATTTTTGGTTCACACCAGGGGTGAATTTATTACTTTCTAATATATCAAGAGGAAATAACCATTTGGATACTGTATTTTTCAGGAGCACTGGGATTTAAAAATGCCATGGGAAAGGCTCAGCTCCTCAAAGTATCTATTCTACATCATACTCAGATAAGGTGAACACGAACGTGTTCAGTAATATCAGACTGGAACAACATAAATCACAGCAATGCAAAGGAAAATTGCCTAACTAGTACAGCAATCCCTTGATTAGTGCACTTAATGCGTTCCTTAAAATAGGCGCATTAATCGAAAATGCACTAATAGACTACAATAACCTATGGGAAAATGTATAATTCGTTCCGGAGATTTTTTTTTTTTTGACCTTTAATTTTTTTAATAAAATAATTAAGGTATATCTCAAGGTCTAGTTAAAGGAAAACCATGAAGCTAAAAGACAATAAAACATGTTCAGAATATAACTATTATTCTACTTCTTAACAAAGAATTGAGCTAATGTAGGTTTGGCAGGCATTTTGTTTCTTTTTTCATACAACCGACAGTATGGCCCTATTGTCTGTTATGCAAATTTTTGCTGCTTCTCTCTTCATCAGGGTCAGCCCTTAAGTATTGCTTCTTAAAAACTTCAATTGTATGAAAAATATTTTCTGTGAAATCTCTTTTGGCTGATTATAATCAGCCAAAAGAGATTTCACAGAAAATATTTTAAAAATTTAAAAAATAATATTTTTAAATATTTGTAAAATTTTTCACAGAAAATTTAACCAGTGATAATTATCACTGGTTAAATTTTCTTCGGGAAACTTCCTGCTGTACATCTAAATTTAGCAGGTTGGAATCACTCAATTCTTCAGAATGAGATTTAATTAACTCTTGGACGTTATCATTGAAGGGGAAAAAGAAATGAACGACATACGAATTGGTCGCCAACACGCGAAAGCACGTGCTTTATAGATAAAATTTCCCAACAGTTATACAAGCAAAATAGTTACCACTTTAAAAACTACAATGATCAAAAGAGAAGTTAATTTTGAGATGTGTAATAATAAACAACTCATCCCAGAAGACGGATTGATTACCCTATCATTGGAATGGATCATCCTTTTTGTGACATGCACAGAAGTGTCGAAGGGTTTCGAATCAGTGGGCAAACTATAGCAGATGACATAAATTTTGTCAGTAAAAATTTGTAACATGGTATACATGAAAGTAGTGTAGTATGTCATTAAAAATAATTTTGTAAAATGTTTTAAATCAGTAACTAAATTATTTCATCTGTTGAGTGATTTTTTAAAATAGTTAGCCTTAAAAATGTATAGATAGAAAATTTTTAAAATCTGTAACATTTATTTTTAAGATGTATGTAGGTTAAAAAACTTTCTAATCAAGTTTTAGAGGCACACTAACCAAATTTCGGTATCAATAAAAAATGATGCACTAATCGAAAATGCATCAGGGGCGCACTAATCAAGGGATTACTGTATTCTCTTTGTAGCATCAATTCAATAATTCTGGTATCCTGACTACTGCCCATGTACAGATATTGATGCGGAAAGATTAACTTTTTTTTTTATGTTTCTCATTATTTCTTATTTTGATTTAAATTCTGATGATATATTAGATTAAATTTTCCTAATTAACTACTATTGAAATTGAATAAACCATAACACTGAATAAATAATAGACAGAAAATAATCAAGTTAGAGAGACAGCTACTAAGGTTTGGATTTTCAATTCTTTGACTAATACTTATAGTTAATAAAGAAGTACATGAAGAATGATTACCAACCTGGTCAGGAATACAAGAGAAATTATCAGGTAAAATTAGCTGTGCATGTCAAAGAGAATCCCAAATATCTTTCTCTTTCTTCTGGGTAAGAGGAAAAGTGATTATGTAAAGATATCTTTAAGTAATGCTGCCGGTATGAGGGTAACCGAATGCAAAGAAATAATTGCATTCAGGAGTGAATATTTTGCAAAGGTTTTTCATCAGGTTGCAGCTAATTCAGTTCCCCATTTGACACACAATGATGTGAGCTTGGAGAAACTGTGAGCTAGAGAGAGACGAACTGGAGGTGCATGCAATATTGCAAAATCTCAAGTGGAATTCTACCACTTGAGATTTTGCAACTGGTGATATCGGCGCATGTTTCCTTTGCCTATGATGTGCAATTCACGTGTTAGTTTCAGGAGAGTGGAAGGAAGGCAAGGTATTGCCATTAAAAGGCAAATCTATGCAGATGTTGAAAATTCGCCTTTTTAGTGGACATTATGTCTGTGTACAGGGGAGGATTGGGTGTCTGGTAAAATAGATAGGATGATGGTTTTCAGAGAGAAATCAGAGTAATGTATGGTGGTGGTGTGTAGCCAAAGATTAAGTTGGTGACCAGTGATGTGTCGCAATGCTCTATTCTTCCACATTCCATAGAACAGTCCATTCCTGTTTAATTTCTCCATTAACGATACTGAAGGTAATTTAATGAGGGATATTAAGTTGTTTGTTGATAATAGTAATTTGAGGATGACGAGTAAATAAAATAGACATAAAGATCCTTCAAGATGACTTGAATAAGCCGAACATCGTGTAAACATTAACATTACAATGGCTGTTCTATCATAGTGGAATTGTGCGCTTACGGTTGAAAAGAGTTCAACCTGTATGTTGTATTAATGAAATTTCACTTCTAGATATTGATCAGACTAAAGACATGTGGTTCATGGCTGAGAGGAAAAAAGAATTTCAGAGACGCCTATTACAAAATTAGCAAAATAGTATAAAAGGTTATTTGGATGCTTCCAAATGTGCTGACTTGCAGAAATAAAGTAGTCTTTATTATTCTTTAGATAAGTTTGACACCCACATCAGGTGAAATGTTTTATTATTGTTAGATATACCAAAAAAAATCAGCTGACTTCGAAGCTGTGAGTAAAGTGTGAAGATTATCAAATCACCACCGTCAGAAACAGGCGAAAAGTAGTACTGTATAATTTCTCTTTAAGAGTTGCTATAGGATCTGACTCAGTAGGATAACTTAACTCACTAAACGTTTCTTTTAATCCACTAATATTTGAAATTCACTATTACACTGATAACTGTAATTTGTGGATTTCTCCAATGATTACATAACTCTTGAAATGGGATATTTTTCACATACTCTGAAATATGCAGTAAGCGTACAACTTCCAAATTTGCAATTATATTTTATTATATAAAAATTTTATTATACAGTAATCTGTTATAATATTATATAACTAACTAGAGTATGCGGCATTACTCTTTACAATTCTAAACTTCGATTGTGACATTCAGATTTATATATACCTTTATATGCAAACAACAAAATCTTATAATAGCATTCATATCAAAAGATAAACATAATTCTCAAGATGTGTTGGTTGTCTTTTCCAATCCTTCAAAGTAAAAAACTTTCATTTTTATTTTTTTTTTATCGTATTTCATACGAATAAATAATAAAAAAGTTGATATTAAAAGTATTGTGCCTAAGTAAAAAAAAAAACGACCATTACTAATCAATTGAGTTTCTAAATACTCTCTTGGTGTCCTTCAATCTCATCTGTTCAGGATATCTTCTGGTCCAATACTTTTTGGGTGTTGATTCTGTGAAAGACTTGACTACTCTTTCACAGAAATATTTCACGAAAAGTCCAACTTACAGCAATCATTCATTAGTTGAAATTATGAACTTCCTGTATATCTTTAGAATTTAAGTTGTTGAATCCTGTAATATCTTTAGATGGTAAAAGTTTGCAGACGTCAATTAAATCCCATTTCACTTTATCTATTTAGCTACCGTCCTTTGTTCTTTTGACATTGCCACCATATATTAATTTTTTTGTATTTATGTTATTTCCATAAACAGAGAACATCATTCATCTTAAGGAACATCAGTTTCTAATCTGTCAATTCACAGCTAACACAGCTATGACATGTAGAGCGTTTCATATGTATATTTACTGTCATCAGTTCAATTCTATCTGGTGACTGGATTCAAACTTTTTTCCCCCTTGAATGCATTCAGTGTGCAAGGCACATTGAATGCAAATACTGTTTCGCAGACCTGCCATTGTTGCTGTGGTTCTAATGAATACCTGAATATCAGGCACTACTCTTCTTCACTAGTAAACAATCTAACTGCACTATGGAAGGTGTTAGGCAATTCAAACCACAATCGAGTTTTGATTCTTCTCCCATTGAGCAATATTCACAGAGATTCTCATTCACTTGTAATGCTAAATGGAGCACCTTCATGGTGTGTAGACTTCATGTCTCTGGTTGGATTCAAGCATTCGAACATTTGTTATTCGTATACAAGCATTTATTTCTGTTCCATTTTAAATTGTCTTCTCTTATCACTAAGAGTGTGTCCATCAGGCAAAACGATTGCCAGTAAACAATCAAGCATATCGCAATTTTCTCTTCTTGAAATTCCATTTCGTTTTCTGTTTCCACTCAACTTGAAATATTTCCAACAAAATGATCAACCTATCTAAAAATTGATTTCAAAAAGCCAAAAGTGGGACTTGCAGTGTGTCCAGATAGCAGTTTTGCTTTGCTGTCAAGGAAAAACTGGCCTACAATTTTGATCAACGTTCCATATGCCTGTTTTGCACTCGAATGATCTCTTGTATTTTTACCTCAAAAGGCAAACATCTGTCTTTTTACTTTGGGTATAGTTGCTGAATTAACAATCTTGTAATGTCCTGCTAACATTCGAACAATTTCAACCTTTGATTTATTAGTTTCAAATGTTAGGTGGAAGATGAATTTCATCACCCCCATGTGGGTCCACCGCCCCATTTATTGGCAGCCTGAAGTGGCTTCAGAAAGATTCATCTTTCATCTCTAGAGTGAAGTTTCGGACGTTAAAAAGCGAAATAAAAAATATAAAATTGATAAAAAGAAAGAAAAGATATCCTCTTAGCTAACCCATGGTACAAAATGTAATATGTATTTAGTAATAGCTTTTCGTAGTTGTGAGCAACATGAAAAACTGCATTGTTGGAGGGGAATATAATCGAAGTACTACATTCTGCCCACTGATAATAAACAGAGATTCGCTTTTAAGGTAAAATTCTTTATATTATAAATGTTCACAACCCCCAGAACATGTATTCGAGACCTGTGCGAGAGGTCTTCAAGACCTCTTTCCAAGAAAATTTGTATTTTATTGCAGTAAACATGAATTACCAGCTGGTAAATAAACAAAACGCATTTCATTACTCTTAACGTATAAAGGTTTCTAACGAAACTCGTTGTTAGAGATACACTTTTCGGTCAATTTGAGATGATTCATATTAGATCTTTGAACCTCAGAATACTTGACCATTTTACAGATTGTAAGTGGTCCTCGTTACATGCTTATTTATACCTCAGTACACTGCAATTGTTTGGTTGTAGTGACCTTCCTGCAGTTGTGGGAGGACAGTGAATATGAAATAATTTCTAGATTTGGAAGAATACAGGAGGAGAACAACTTTTACATTTATATAAATATTATGACCTTATATTTGGCAATACGCTTTTTGAAGTAGAAAATGAAGATGGCTTGCATGGAAATTGCCAAGAGATGTTCCACGAAAACAGATTAATTACATACTAGCCAAGAAGAAATACAAAAACCACTCAAATCACACTACAGTCACCCCAGAGCTGAAATAGAGAATGACAAAACATTCATTATTACAAATTATAAAGAAAATACATTGATTAAAATAGAATATTTAAGTGCTGAAACTCTCAGATATAAAAAATGAATTTTAAAAAGAAAGAGATTGGATGCATGCGTAACAGTGGACAAGAGTGGATGTTATCAAGGAAATAAATAAAATTAAGTTATGAAATGTTTAATAGAGACATACATGTTAGATATACTATATTGTTTTTAATACTGGCTTCTCCCATGTAGGAGAAAACATTTTAATTTATTACTCCTATATGTCTCGCTCAATATATCATGAGCTTCTTTCAAGGAAAAGACAGAAAAATCTACCAACATTTAAATGTTGGTACGAGTCGTGCTGGATGCATATAATATAACGTGTTGATCCCATAGGATGAAAGACTATTGCTTAATAGATACAGCGAGCCCTTGATAAAGAAATTATTTGATAATTCTCATCCCTCTTTCAGCTTGCAAACTGATGTTAAAAGGATCAACAAACCCTTCCTTATAGGAACATCTGAACAAATAACAAGGACCCTTCACAGATATAATTTGTGCCCCACCTTTAAACTAGCCAGACCTCAAATTGTCATCTTTCGTACCACCTATCAAAGATACATTATCAACTTATCCTTTCTGGTGTTTATCACTTATCCTTTCTGGTGTTCTTGTCATATTTGCGGCTATGGACAGATTGGCCATTTTGCTTCTCTTAGAATCGAAGTACATCAAGACTATATGTTTTGATTATGGAGGTTAAGGCCTTGTTTCTCATGCAATACACATCAGATATATAGTAAACTGGAACTCCGTACTAAGTTGCTATACTATAGAAGGTTCAAATTTGACTGTCTATTTTTTGAATCGTGAAGCTCTATGCCGACATCCTATTCTTAATAGAAAAGTCTATATGCCTAAGTTGCCAGAAGTGGTTCTTGTTAATTGGTTGTAATTTTAAATGTTTTATGTATTCATTATTTCTAAATGAATTTATTAATTATTTCTTAATAATATATCTATTCCTATGTCTCATAACACTAATAGTGTTTCTTCTACTGAATAGCTGTGACGAAGACACTGATACTATACACATGCTGTATGAATCGTTCTTGTATTCAGAATTTAAATGTTTCCAGTTTTTCTGTCTTCTGCCTTAACCAAGCTATTGACATATTGAGTGAAATATATAGGAGTAATAAAATATATTAGTTTTCTCTTACAAGGGTGAAGCTGTTATTCAAAACCTACACAAATAAATAAAAGATCACCACACAAATTAAGAATTACAAATTACCACTGCGAAAGCCTTGTATTACTGCAAATGAGTTACTTCAGTTAATAGAAGAACGAAAAAGAGGCGAGTAAAAGAAAATGTGAAAGAGAAGGAACAGTACCAAAGACTATGAAGCTAGATTAAAGAAGATTTAAAAAAAAAAAAAGAGAGAGAGAGAATTGGATAAAGTAACATAAAGAAGTTAAATATAAAATAAAATGTAAAAAGGAATGATAAGGAATATTGAATAGTTGCTGCCCACACCTGCATTCCTTCCCGAAACAAAGTAAACAATGTGGGAAAAAAAAAAAAAAAAAAAAAAAGAGGAAAGTTAACTGTAACAGACAGAGAGATGGAAGGAATAACTTGAACACTGATGACATGGAGAAAACATGACCAGAAATTTAAAGAACTATCAATGAATTTCCTATCAGTAAAACTTATCTGCAACAGACATTAGCAAGTATTTAATTTCTAGGAAAGTTGTCTGTATTAGCTGAGTTCAACTTAGCATTAATTACTTTAGTTATTTTTATATGTAGTTAGCATTATATTAATGCTAATTACATTAATTAGCATTAATATACGAAAACTGTTATTAAACTATGGGAAATTGCTCTTAAATGAGTTATTAAATAGAATGGATGAGGTTTTATCTGATCATTGACTAATAAATGAAAAAAAAAAAAAAACTAAAATAACAGTGATAGTGTTATTAAAAGGAAAAAAAAAGAAAAGAAAGCAGGAAAATAAAATTGCAATTAGAAGTAAAAATATTGAACAAGTAAATTAAGTTATTATTATATATCTTGGAGGAATTATCCAAAATGGAAGATGTATCGTGAAAACACGAAGAAGAATTGCTATGGCTAAAGAAGTATGAAAAAAAAAAGATGTTTTAATAAAAGTAAGATTAGTAAAGTCATGGTGAAAAAAAAAAAATACGAATAAGTCTTGTAAGAAATAAAAGATTCGAGAATTAATGATAGTCATCTCCTGGCATACATGAGGAGATAATGAATGGATTATAAATGTGTTAGAAGAGGAAAAACCAGAGAAAGAAAGAAGAGGTCAGCCAAAATATACATTCCTAGAGGAAGTTCACATTAATTGGATGATGTTATAAAACTCTTAAAGAGAAAAGCCAGAAATAGGGTGATCTGGAAGAGGGAACTCTGCATATCCACATGGATTATCCCTTAGAATGACGAAGAGAAGTAAATCAAAAGAAATAAGAACAGAGAATAATATCAACCAAAGTATGGCTGTTCATGCTACCTACGACTGAAAATCACAATTGCTCGTCTAGTGATAACTGACGCCAACCAACTGAATAAAGTGGTATTTCTTAAGAAATTCACTCCCAGATTGAAAGAGCACCTTTAAACTTTGACCGATATTTTGCAGTTTCCATGTGTACAAGAAATATGTTCATATTCAACGTCATCCTTAGTGTTATTCCTGAGGATATATCAACTTCCGATTATAATACGACCCCATATATCTCTCATCATAGCTCATTGTATTGTCATGCATTTGGGAAACAAAATCAGGTTTTGTTTAGCACAATCATCACTTTAAACAGCGATAATATTCACTGTTATTGTCCATTGAAAGTTTTAGCGTTATTTTTGTTTCCACTATTCATTAAAATATTACATTTCTAGATTAAAATGCATATATTAATTGCTATTAAATAATAGTTAATATTGAGAATATTAACTTTTATTGAGAATAATAGTTAAGATGTTGAATATTTTGTTTACTAAATGGAGTTTAATTTAGCATTAATTACTTCGTTTTTTACAGATTATGAATAGGGTTACTGCCATGAGATATTTTGCCTATTGCTGCATTAAAACCAACAGACAAGCAGCAATATATGAAAAGTGTTAAACTGTGGGAAACATTTCATGCTGGATTTGCGAGATAAAAATCAAGTAATTTGAAAAAGGTTGCACTTCTATGCCTTAAGGGAAAATCATCAAAATGACAATGGAATTGACGACCCAAATTCAAAAAGTATGACTAATTCCCCTCCAGCAACAGTGAACAGGGCTCAATCATATTTCCTAGTGAAATATCTTAATTGAGATGAAAATATGATCTCTGTATAATGTCACAAAGTATTACGGATGTGAGTCATGCAAAACGCAGTTTGTATATCAGAGTAATTTATACCGACATCGGAACACGCACAATAATTAGTGGGATAAAAAAAATTTATGTGCAAAGTATGCCTCAAATCCTTTAAGCGATCAGATCAACTTAAAACGTACGACAATTCATAGCAGTCAAACAACAACAGACTCCAGTGGTAAACCGTCATCGCGAAAATGAGAGGAAAACATTCATTGCCGTAACAGCCTAAAAAAACACCAGAAACTGCACTTGGAAGAAGAAATCTTTTCCTCTGTAGGACAAGCCAGAATATATTCTTTGATTCAGCAAATCTTTGATAGCATCTGAAAACGCTGAGAAGCTATTTCCTTGTGAAAATTGCAATAAGACCTTTTTTACTCGCTTACACAATAAAGCGACACAAGGCTACAGTTCACTGCAATGAAAACCCTTGACATGTGAAATATGCGACAGGCGGTTTTCCAGTTTATATTATTCGAAGATTCACAAACGTTTCCCTCACGCATCGGAAATCAAGTGTGAAAAATGGAAGAAAACATCGCTTACAGTCATGTCTTCAAAGTCATAAAACTGGCTGATACTGGTTAATTCTTTTGTGCTACATTTGAGAAATTGTGAACAGAATTTTTCAAATGTAACACAATTTCCTAATTAAATGACCAGGAATGCAGAGAGTTCCTAGTGGTGAAAGGCGTTATTCTGGTGAAGTGTGTGCCAAGTAATTTTCCTCAATGGCATTTGCTAAATCACATTCCATCGTTAACACGCATGAGAGGACTTTGCAATTCTAAATATGACAAAAGAAATTGTCTGTGTCTCTCAAACACTAAAACGCCACTTAGCATGCACTTGTAGAAAACTTTCACATGTGAAATATATGATGAAGCCTTTTTCTCTGAAAGAAAGTCTTTTCACATTGGAGCGGTTCACGAAAAAAGAGAAGCCGTATAAGTGTGAAGTTTGTAGGAAATCATATGGCTATAGAAAACGCCTTAAGTTACATCTCATATCTCACACATAAACCTTTCACTTGTCAGGTGTGTGGTCTATGTTTTCACGTGTACAGTCCCTTCAAAATCACCAAAAACGGCACCAACCGATGGAAGAAAAACATTTTTCGTGTGAAATATGTGGCAAACAATTTTTTGAATCAGGATCTCTTAAAAATCACATGAAACGGCACACCACAGATTACTCCTTTGCATGCGAAATCTGTCCGAAGAAATTTTTCACTTCGTCTGAGCTGAAAAGACACGAAAGAGTTCACACCAGAGAGAAACCTTTTTCATGCGAAATTTGCAACAAGAGGTTTTCAGAGAGTTCCAGTTTGAAAAGACATCTCAGAATGCATACTGGTGAGAAACCTTTCGCTTGTGACGTGTGTAGCTGTACTTTTTCTACTCTAAGCTCCCTTAAAAGGCACCAAAAACGCCATCATCTAATTGAAGAGAAACTTTTTTCGTGTAAAGTATGTGAGAAAGAATTTTCGGAATTAGGATATCTTAAAGAACACATGAAAAGACACACCACAGATTGCTCCTTTTCATGCAAAATTTGTCAGAAGAAATTCTTCTACTCGTCTCACCTGAGAAGACACGAAAGAGTTCACACCAAAGAGAAACCTTTTCCTTGTGAAATTTGTAACAAGAGGTTTTCAACAAGCTCAAGTCTGAGAACACATCTCAGAACACATAGTGATGAGAAACCTTTCACTTGTCACATGTGTGGCTCTACGTTTTCCACTCCAAGCTCCCTTAAACGGCACCGAAAACATCACCATCTAACTGAAGAGAAACTTTTTTCGTGTAAAGTATGTGATAAACAATTTTGTGAATCACGATATCTTAAAGAACACGTGAAAAGGCACACCACAGATTACTCATTTGAATGCGAAATCTGTCACAAATTCTTCGAATCGTCTCACCTTACAAGACACGAAAGCGTTCACTCCGCAGACAAACCGTTTCCATGTGAAATTTGCAACAAGAATGTTTGAGACACTTCGACTCTGAAAAAGCATCAAGAGTACATACTGTTCAGAAACCTTTCATTTATCCAACGTGCGGAAAACATTCTTCCGAAAGGAACACCTGATCGATACTCAAGAATTCAACACAGCTAATGCGTGGTGGATGGACATGTGTGTATCTTTGTCAAATATGTACAATTATATTTTAATTTAAGCAAATGAATGGGCTTTATTTTTTTTCAAAAGTAAGTAATACATTAGTGAGAAACACTGCTTTTCCAAGTGTTACTTGAGTTTAAAAATATCATGCTTAAGTGGACTGAAGGAGAAGTCATAAATTTATCAGAACAGTGCGAACAGAATTGATTTTAATGTCACGCAAAAGTTGAACTCTTGTAGACAACGTTTAGTGCTTATCGGACACCTGCTGACACTCAGCAGGCATTTTCCGAAGTCACTTGAAGGGTTCCATTTTTTTTTTTTCTTAATTTTTGCTGCCACCTTCAAAATAAGATCCTCTTGAAGCCTTGAAAGGATGCGTTGTTTCACTGACAGACTACTGGCGGTTTTCTTTTTTGAATGGTATCAGTCGGTTCAGTAATTTAGACAGGGTGTAGCTTAGTAAGGGCGCTCATTCAGCCATATTGCAGTAGGCGCCGTCGCTACGCTAACAGAAATTGTTAGCTTAGAATGTACAGAAAGCAGTTTTTCCAAACTTAAACTATCAAAAATTATTTGCAAACAGCAACGACCCAAGGAAGATTGGTTTGTCTAGCAACTATATCGATATAAACGGACATAGCTTATAATTTAAATTTAGAAGAGTTTTAATACCCCATTTTATTGTACGATATTCTCGAATTGCAAACGTTTCATTAATATGTAATCGTTTTGCATTAATGTTTCTCTTCTAATAAAAACAAAATAGCAATTGGAGATTTTCTTATATTTTTGTGTTATAATCCATCAGGAGAGATATTTAATTGTTTGCCTCAGGGCGCCATCTAATCTAGCGATCCCTGGGTCAGTTCCTGTCTTCTTTTAATCAGGAATACATATCCACAAGAAAAATATAGAAAAAGTCATCAAAAGCCTGAAATGTGGAAAGCTGGAGTAGATGATATTCGACCAGAAATGTCTAAGTATGGAGGTATAAATGGCTGCTCTGCATAATGCAGAAGGTCTGGACAGAAGGACGAATTCCAGATTATTGCAGTAGAGCTCTCATAGTACACATATATATATAAAGGGAAATAAGAGTGAATGTGGGAAATATAGAGGTATTTCCCTACTGAGTGTTCCTGGTAAGATTTATTCAAGTATACGTGAGAAACTATTGAGAAGGATTGTGGAAGAGAAGCTTGGTGAAAAACAAGTTCGATTCAGGCAAATAGTGGCTCTCAGGATCAGATTTTCACTTTACCGCAAATTGTTGAGAAATCATGGGAAAATAACAAAGATCTCTATTTAATTTTTCTATATCTGGAAAAGGCATATCACAAAGTGCCAAGAGAGAAGCTATTCAAAACGCTACAGTTCGATGGTGTCAGTGGGGCATTATATCCATCATTACATTGTATTTGAATTGTAAGTCAGCATTTGGAAGGAAGATGATTTAATGTTAAATGTAGTGTTTGAGAAGGATGTACATTATCCCCTCTGTTATTCATTATCTATATTTGTCACATTACAAAGGAAATTTTGATATCAGGTATTAAACCAGATATCAAAATTGGATATGTTAATATCCGCTCTTTCCTTTATGCAGAACGATGTTATACTTCAAAATAAATCCGATACAAATCTGTAAGATTCCCTGACTAAACTGAATAACTTTTGTAATAGATATGGTACAAAGGTCAGCAATAACAAGACAAAGAGAATGAAAATACGCAGAAGCATGGAAAATATTAACTGCATTGTGAATGAAGAACCTATAGAACAAAGTGAAGATGGTAAATTAAATATGGAAATGACAACAGAATCATCAAAGCCAGAATGGTAGGAAGTTAAATGGAATAAGAGAGAAATGACTCAAAACACTAGATTAGCTGTATACAAAAAAGACAGTGTTCAAATCAGTTTTAACTTATGGATCTGATAGGTGGGTTAGAAGTAAAACACTTGACCAACGATTGGAGAAACGATTGGAGATATAAGAGTCCTGAGAAAGATTGGGAGCAAGAACAGATAGCATTAATGGTCTCACATTAAAAACGAGGATATTAGGAAAGAACTTGACATTGCTAGCATTCTGGAATATGTTAGCAAAGCTAATTTCAGATAGTATCGTCACTTAAAGAGAAAGGGAAAGGAAAGATTAGCAATACAAGTATTCTTTGCCAGGTTGCAGGAAAAAGATTCAGAGGAAGACCAAGATTTAGGTGGATTGATACGGTAAAAAGTGTCTTAGAAGACACTTTTTATAGAAGACACTTTTTATAAGATCTGATAATATCGGAGTCTTGACAGGTAACAGATTGATGTGGAGGAAAATTGTAGAGAGGAAGTTAGTAATGGTGTATTTCATGTAGTAATATCATATCCTGTACATCCCTTCAGAGTAAATGTCACGAATTTGATCATTATGATGTAGACACATAAAAATATAATATAAATAAAAAAAAAACTTATTTGAAAACATCCACAAAATTAAAATAATGTTTAACATCGCACAAAATATTAGAATATTGCAAATTTTTCTGATCGGTTTTGAGGAGAGCATAGGAATAGCATATATATCAATAGCTGCGAGACACTTCCGTGTTGAGGATTCATTTGCACGTGAATGGAGACGAAAAATAAAATTATACGGAGCTTTAAAAAAATGAAAAGTGGAAAAAGAACTTGAGAAAGTGGCGGGACTAAATAAATTTCTCAAAAATTCTGAAGATTTATCTTCGTACCACTTGGATAGATTAAAAGATTTAAATTAAGTTATTAAAAATTTGCAGAGACAACGATACGATAACGAGACGAACATGCTAGGAAAACTCAGCGGCTTTCAGATACATCGAATATTAATCCTCGAACACTGTCTCGTGAGCAACACACACACATTAAATTTGGTGATTGCAGATGCTACTCAACTTAATATACTGAATCAGTAAGGTTTTATAGCACCATAAAACCTTTGCCGGCAAAGGTTGGTCGATTGGTAGAGCCTCTGCTACTAATGGCTCAGTTAAGTAAGTTTGAACGCGGTTAGTAGTTGGAAGGGGACCAATCGTTCGATGCTGTTGGGACACTCTCCCTCAATGAGTTTGGACTCCCTGGAGGTGTCAAATAATAATAAATTCGAACGTCCATTTAAAGAAACTGCTGAGGCCTTACTTCACTGCACCCTAGCTTGAATCGGAATGACTGTCTATCCTTGTCAAAAAATGTGGGAAACTTTGATTAGTTAACACTTTCTTGTTTCAAGGCCAATACTGATATTTACGAAGGCATAAGTCATCTGGATACTACAGTTGTCAAATGATCTGTTTAGTGTAACATATATTTCTATACGCAACTTATTTTACAATGTTAAGATTAAACTTTTCTTCAGTTAGCGATCTAACTTCACTCGGCTCTTACTATTTCGAATAAATCAATGGTTTGCATTCTGCCTTGTAAAAACTGTTCTTTAAGTCAGTAACGATAGGTTGTTAATTTCAGACTGAAGTATTTGGCAGTATATTTAATAAATAATTATTTTCCTTGTGTTTTCGTGGAGATAATTTATAGATGATGACATCTTAAACTATTTATTCAGTAGGTGGTTGAACAGGAAAGATCCATCTCCTGCAACTAGTCATCCGTTTGTGTTGCTTGTGTTTAACAGCAGCGAATATTCCAGATGTGCTAAGTGTGCGGTGCACATCCACAGGATAGCAATGCTACGGATATTTTATTTTTGCCTTTTCTTTGTACGATATTCGCGTTCATAGCCCGGATGTGCGGTCACAAATAACACTTCGAGCAGCTTGACCAGACATACAGATGGAACAGCAGGTCAAATTAGCGTTCCAGTGATTTTAAACCACCCAGAGCGCGAGGCAGGGTGAGCGTTGAGACAATAGCACCTAGAAATCAGTGGCTGTGATTGGTTATTGTGTCATGCGATCCGAAGCAACGTCATTTGTGATGAGTTGTGGTTTTTGTTTTCTAAGTTTTATCTGTTTTACGTGCGTGAATTGTGAACTGACATGTTTAGAACACCGACATAGAGAAGTAATTTTATATAAATAATTTATAACTTGTTTGCATATATTTAAAATTGGAAAGTGTTGACAATCTTCCGAATGTCATATTTTCTCCAAGTGCTTTCGCAGATTGTATGATAGATTCAGTCGAAGGAGATTGAAACTTGTGAATAAATAAATGAAACGACCCATTTCAGCCTTTCTTTAGTTCAATCCCGAAGAATAATAATTTCCGAAGTGATTACTTTTTCCGATTTCTATTCGTATTACATGGCTATATTTAAAAATTGTATCAAAATTCAAATTATCCTTGTCTCACTCTAGTATTTGCCAATGATAATCTGCTGGATTTTGGTAATGTTTTTGATAGGACACCCCGTGGAATACTGTCACCAAATTAGAACAATTTGAAATGTACATTAAACTGGTGATGTCGATACGAGAATGTCTCATCTACAGAGACGAAAAAGTACTGTATGGACAAGCAGAATACACGATGAAGAAGGTAACCAGCAGTGTGCTTCAAACCTCTGTGGGGAAATATTATTGTTCCATTTGTACATAAATGATAGAGCAAATGATTTGAAGAAAGATATTCTGTTGAGTGATTATGATTACAAGTTGGGGAAGGCATTAATCAAGCTGACGTGTAGAGCTTACAGGAGGATTTAAATAAGCTGCTTGCACTGCGAAAAAGATAAAGGATATCAATTCAATACGAAAAAAGTGTTAAGTTGTGCATTTTCGGATTAAAAGATTACAAGCTGTGTCCACATTGATGGACGTGTACTCCAAGAGATTGATGATACCAGTAACTTTGGGGGTTTTAGTAGATAGGGAATTGAAGTTCAGACGACATACTGCTGAGGTGTCCAAACTATCTCATAGCATTACTTGGTTATTGAAGAACACACTTCCTCTTGATAAGGAGTTGATAACTCCACATCCGGATTACTGTGCTCAGGTACGGTAGACTGGGTTACTCGGTGAGAGGAAGGGAAAGAAAAGATTCCGAAGCGAGTGACGAAATTGGTGAGTGGTATTAGTCTTATACCACTCATATCCTTATATACTATAAGGAATGCTCCCAACATTGATAGTTTGCAGAGTATAGGGGTTGGTTCGATATGCAGAGAAGAGGGGTTATGATAGAAGCGTATCTCCTTGACATATATTATCTTCATCAATCTTATAAAAGTTTTTCATGAGACTGATGGAGGGAAGTATTTCACCAGTGGCTGAAATACTTCTCTCCATCAGGGTTAGTGGTGGTAGAACCAGATGTTATCCCTGGAATTTAAGCATTCAGCACGCTCTTCTCTTGGAGAGCGCTGAATGAATGGAGTGCTTTCCCTGAGTTAATTGCTAGTACTTCGTCTCTCAATGTGTTCAAGAAAAGGTATGATAGATATTATGTGGATAGTTTGTAACTCCTGCGATGAGGCTTCTGATTTCATGGAGATGCCGTATAATAATGAAAATAATATAATTTTTTATTGATCT
The DNA here is from genome assembly GCF_054136105.1 of Typopeltis vanoorti. NCBI lineage: Eukaryota > Metazoa > Arthropoda > Arachnida > Uropygi > Thelyphonidae > Typopeltis > Typopeltis vanoorti. Next base: position 79,125,785 of record NC_143572.1, read on the forward strand.
TAAAAATATTTCATACATAAAATAATCTTAAGTAAAATTCCAACACGTCATATTACAAGGATCCACATTTGATTTCTGTAAAAATAATCAATAATTTTATTACTAAATTTATGAGGATATATTATTGGTTTACAAAACATATTGATATGTTTTTTGTTTTTTTTTTACAATGATATTCATACAATTTTCCATTTTTTTTGTATAATATATTAATGAGAGTTACTGTAGTTCGTAATTTATAATTGCGGTTGAATAAGATTATATTTTAATACTATTTATACAAAAACAATAAATTTTATATATATATATATATATATATATATATTGTTTAAATCTAAGTCAATTGAAAGAAAAATTCATTCTCTCTCTCTCTCTCACACACACACACACACACACGGATGGACGCGCGCACAGACAAAATAATTTGGAATGTCATGACGGGCCACTGAACTGGAAAGCCCAGAGTGTATATTGCGTTTCATTAAGTTTAAAAGGAGTTTAGCGTGCGTATTTCTTGTTCATATGATGTCCTTAGTGCTCTTTTTAGGCTATTGTATTTTGTAAGGTTCCTCTGTCTCAAAAAGTCGTTTATTTAGCTTCTCTGGGAAGTAGAAGTTTAGAGTGCCCTTTCCGTTGTGATTATTATATTTATATGAGATATAATTAGTTGTCTGATCTTCTTATACAGTATGTATTTCTGGCTGTCCTGTAGTTGGCGCCTAAAAAACATTTTAGCATAGCTGCATAGTGTTATAAGTGTTTTGCTGTTAGTATTCTATGTTCTGACATTGTAGTAGTGCATGTTATAAGACCAATACAACCAAAAGAAAATCTGATCCAGAAAATAATCAAAAGGAAACTGTCTATTTGGCCATATATGCAGAATGAATGATGAGAGAAAATTAAAAGCGTTGCTGTTTGGAATGATTGAAGGAAAGAACAAAAGAGGAAGACCAAAAAGAATGGGGCGATGACATCGTCAAATGGTGTGGAAACTATACACAAATTGAGTCAACTTACACAAAACAATGCAATGGAAGAATCATATCAAGATGGCAGCAGATACCTACGGGCATTGGACCCGTGGTTGTTGATGATGATGATGTTATAAGAATTATAATTAAATTACATTTAATTATAAGAAGAGGCTAGCTGGTAATAATTTATTAAGTCTATACACAAATGCCAGGGGTATTAGAAACAAAGGGGTCGAGTTTGTTGCTTTATTGAACACGATGTGGCCTAAAATTGTTGGCATTAGTGAAACCTGGCTATCAGAATCGGATATGGTAAGTGGGATCGAGTGTAACGGATATACTATTTTTAGGAATCATAGGAGAGGAGGAGGAGTGATAAAATGTGGCTATTTTATCACCAATTGGTGACAGTGATCATATTGTTCTCTCTTGGAAAGTATTTACTTGTATTGAAGCTCCGATTAAATCAGGCTACATGCTGAATTACAAAGCTGGCAATTATGATCAACTTGAGAGAATACTATCTTTGGTCCCATGGTATCAGTTACTAAACGATAAAAATGTGAATCTTTGAAAAGGTGCTTGAATGTGGCGGTATCTGAATGTATCGTGAGAGGAGTTATGAAATATATAAAGCTCTGGGCAGAAAATTCACGAGTATTGTAAGAAAAGCTAAAATGGAGTATGAAAAGAAATTCTTTTGGAAGCTAAAGACTATCCAAAAGAATTTTATCGTTATGTCGCAAGCAAAAGAAAGAATGAATGTGGAAGAATATCTTTCTGAAATGCAGATGGTAAACGAGTGTCGGAAGCTAAGGAGATTGTTCAGTTAATGAGTGCTCACTTTGCTAAGATATATCAACCAGGTGTATGTAGCATGGTGCTACTGATACGTTGGATGAACAGTTAGAGGTTCATGAAAACGAGGTTGAAGAGCTCTTGCTTAACGAGGATAAGAATTTGTCAATAGGGACAGTTGGAATATCTGCCCGTTTCTTAAAGTAATGTTCAGCTGAATTGGCTAGGCCTTGCACACATTTGTATAACTTGAGTCTCAGTTCAGGAATGATACCACAGGATTGGAAGGAATGTATGATTATTCCATTGCACAAGTGTGGTGCAAAAACTGATGTGTGTAACTGCCAACATATTAGTATCTCTGGTGTAGTAGTGAAGATTTTAGAGAAGTTGGTAAGAATTCGCATACAGAAATTGGTAGACAAGCATTCTATACTTTTCAGGTTACAGCGTGGGTTTACTAAAGGAAGGTCACGTTTTAGCAATTTGCTCATGTTTTATAACAATGTTACGGCCGAGTTGAATAAAGGGAATGGATACACTGTGATAATGTTGAATTTTTCTAAGGTATTTGATAGGACACCACACGATAGTGTGTTGTGTAAACTGGAGAATATGGGATTGGAACATAATTTATTGACTTCGATCAGGGAATGATTGAGAGACAGATATCTAAATGTAGTATACAGTGGGTGTGAATCTGCCAGATTTGAGGTAAGCAGTAGTGTACCTCAGGGTTCAGTCCTTGAACCATTATTGTTCAATCTATACATTAATGACATCAAGCAGGGTCTATCATCAGATTTGCAATTGTTTGCTGATGATGCGAAGATAGGCAGGGCAATGAGGGATGCTACTGATATTCAGCAATTACAAAATGATTTGAATAGACTGGAAATCTAGGTAAAAGAAAATGGCTGTCAGTTTAATGTTAGTAACTATTAAGTTATGCACTTTGGCATGATTAGAATTCCAGCGGCATATTATATTAGCAGGGTTATGCTACAAGAAACTGAAGAGGCAAGGCATCTTGGTGTATTGGTGGATAAGAATATGAAGTTCAAAGGTTGCATAGCAAAAGTTGCAAATACAACTCAGAGGATAATTGCTATGTTGAAGCGAACCTTGACATGTAAGGATACGGAAGTAATTTTGTCTCTTTATAAGGCTTTTATAAGCACACACTTGGATTACTGTGCGCAGATGTGGTCTTCCGTAGTTCCAAGGGAATAAGGAAGGTGTGGAAAGGGTGCAAAGAAGAGTTACAAAGATTTTACCGGATTATGGGATTTAATTTATGAGGACAGATTGGAAGTATGTGGATGACAGACTCTGGTTAACAGGAGAAAGAGGGGTGATATGATAGAGGTCTATAAACTTTTGAATGTTTGTTATTGCATTTTAAATTATGAAATTTTTCGTTATATGGACGGTGGGGAGAGATCACGGGGCATCTACGGAAGTTAAGATTATTCTCAGTCATCAGTTAAGAAAGGGTTAAGAGCTAGGTTTTTCTTCCAGAGAGATGAGTGAGTAGAATAATTTGTCCTTACAGATAGTGAGTGCATCGAGTGGAAATGATTTTAAGGGAAGGTATGATAGCTGGGTTGGGTAATTTACAGCCTCTCCCGACGAGTCCTAGAATGCCTGGAGGTGTCAGATAATTTTTTAAATAATAATATTTTTTATTGATCTCTCAAATATTTACATCATCATGAGTAATATTCAGTATATTATTTTACAAGATTTTAGTACTAAATGTTACATATAATGAGATTTCAATAACATTGATTATAATATATTGTTTTGCTATTTTTTAAAATAATCACTAATAATTTACAATTATATAATTCAGAGTTACACAAGTTAAATAATATTACATGTTGTAGTTTACTTCTTTTTTTTTTTTTTTCAAGGATTCAGAAGTGTGATTATACACAGTATTTACACATGCAATTAAAATATATTTCCTAATTCTCACTAACGTATAATGTAAACTTATTATTTACATAATTTTTTAATAATAATGTTTTATTACATTATTTTTTTGTTACATAGTAATATCATATTAATGATATTATACATGTTTGTACATTCTTTGATATTATACATTCTTTGTACATGTTTGGAAGGCTTCAACTGCTATTTCGCAGTTTAACTTTTTTTTGCAAGTAGGGTTGGATTTGGACGTGGTGTTTTTTGAATTGGGTTTGTCATTGGTTTTGTGTGTGTGCGTGTGTGTCTGAGAGAGAGAGAGTAACAGGAATTTCTTTAATTTTCATTCTCGCTATAATATTTATATGTTAAATAAATATATTTATTTATTTAATAAATAAATATATCTGCGCAGAGGGCGTATGATGCGATTGCATATCTTAAAATGTTTTCACATAATGCTTTATAGATTAGTATTTTTATGTGGGTTGGGGGGCAATGTCTTTTAATCTGTATAGTTTGCTTGCTATTATCCTGAGCTTGGTGTATAGGTAGTTTGTATGGCTATTCCAACTTTGATCAGCATCGAAGGGAAGTTAGAGACAGCGTGTTGTTTTCAACTGTGTGATGGTTGTGGTTTTAGGTTCAGCACTTTGTGTATAGGAGGAAGAATGTCTGATAGCGAGGTATTTAGTTACTATGGGCAGAGTTTGGGAGTTTTGAATATCATTAGATTTGTTTTTCCAGGGTTTATATGTATGCCGTTTTTGGTTAACCAGTTAGTGATTTGATTTATGTCGTCTTGCATATTTGTGTAAGCGATATTTGCATTGTAATAATAATATATAAAGCCATTATCGTCTCTTAAATATGCGCTTTCTTTCTTGAAAGAATTAGGGCTAATTTCCTGTGTTGTGTTTCAGTCAGTAAAATAAATAACTTGATTCGGTAAGTTTAAATTCGGGAATGTTCTCTTCATCTGCTAAAATACATGTGAAGAAGAGTTAACACTTCATTGCATGTTCCCAGGCACTTCTGCGATGGTACTGTGAATCCGATTGCTCTTAAAAAATAAAGATGTCTCATTATTATTGAATAACTAACAAGTCTAGCAATAAAATTATAAGATTACCATTTTTTACATTAGAAGACTATTGCTAATAATAATAATGAACATTTTTTTCATATGTCAGGAGAAACGAACAATAGAGAAAGATGTTTGGTGGATAAAAATAAATCATAGGCAGTTACGATCGCCATAATTTCATCCAATTGATGAGGATATGGAGATCATGGATGACATGGTTCCGAATTTCAGAGATTCCCATACAGAAATTGGCAAAATCGCAGAGCACATCAATTTGGGGCTTAAACGCATGCTGACTGGTATTGAATCTGTACTTATTGTCCCCTTTATAAAGATTTGATGCATCTAAATCTGTAATTTTGTGCTCAGATTTAGTCAATTGGTTTCTTTAGGATGTAGAAGTAGTCGAGAACATTCGATGGCAGTTCCTCTCAAGGTGCTTTCAGGTTTGTAGAAGAAATTCTTAAGAGAGAAGCAAGATATCCTCGTTGGAAATTGAGTAACAGTGTAGTTAGTAGGAATGTAAGGTTCAGATTGTTTGCTACGAGAGGAGAATAAGTGGATTCATACGCTTGAAGTTGTTGCCAGTGAGAACTGCCAATTAAATTTAGATCCGATAGAATTTTTATATCTGATCCTGAAACGACTGGCCGCAGGACATTAGCACCATGTGCGGGCGAGAGGAATAGAAGAAAGAAAGAATCTGTTTACATGTTGCTTGAACAGCTGAGGTTTTAATCTTTGCAGAAGTCATAGTGGACGAGATTGTTCCAAAGGACAAGCAGGTGCAATAAAAGAGGAGGCAGTGAAGTTGGTTTGGTGAGTGTCAAGGTGGACTGTAAATGAATATTGATTAGCAGTGGCTGTTGTTCTAATGATTTTGAAGTAGACTGGAGGATCAACAGTGTCAATTCAGCATGACACTGTGAAAGTATCTGTAGAAGAGCACAAGGCAGAAACTGAATATCTATGAGAGAGGGATTGAAGTGGATATGCGAGAGAGAGGGATCATTAAATAGGCAGATTGCAATCTTCCGGATAGAATCGAGGAATGTTAGAGAGGAGATTGATGCACCACTGCAGATATAGGAGCAGTATTCTATGGCTAACCAGATTTACGATTTTTATAGAGCGAGGATTTGTGGATGTCAGAAGTACTTTGGAGGAGTAGAAGCCTCAGTTTAAATGTGGTTGTGCCAGGAAAAATCGTAGGTACAGTTCAGTGCAAGGAGAGAAATCGGATCATCATTGGATATCTCAATATTAATGAAGGTAAGGGGAAGTGATGCAAGCGAAATCCTACACAAGATCACACAGAACTGAATATTGGTGGCTTTGAAATCTACCAGTTTTGTCCTTGCAACATTGGAGCATAGCTAGCAGATCTGAGTTCAGGTCCCTAGTCGTGGTAGATATTGAGGATTCTAATAATTGAGCATTACAATTACAAGGTTTGTCGAATGAAAAAGAGGAATGGAGTGTATTGTCATCTGCAGAGCTATTTATGGGATTGGAAAAGATCAGATTATTTATATAGAGGGGAAGAGAATGATTGAAAGAACATAATCCTGTGGTACTCCTACATTGTTGAGTAAATCTAATGAGCGTAAACCATCCACCATGATAAGCATTGAATAACCAGTGAGAAAGTTGGTGATTCAGTGAGTAAGGAATACCTTAGGATGGCAGTCTGTTAAGGAGGCTCCTTAACACACTGCCATTCCAAGCAGCCTACTTAAGAAACTGCTACTCTAAGGTGTTAAATAGGTTCCTTAGCCAAACCTGATCACATTGCTTTGTACTGTCGAGAGCAACCAAGTGAGTTTGTACAAATTTTTTTATGGCTTGAGTAAGAGGTGAGTGGTGAAAGAAACAAGTTCAGCTCTAGATTGTAGAGTAGTGGAATCCACACTGTTGGTTAGGATTAGTTGATAAATCTCCTTTTTCCATGTTGTAAAGTAGATGGCAGCAAAATATAATAGATTCAAGTACAACCAGGAGAGGTCTTCTTTCTGAGTCATGATTTTTAACACAATAGGTGCGATACTATCATAACCAGATGCCTTATTTTTGTTCAGGTTAGTAAGGATTGTTCGAATTTCTTTTTATCAGAAGACCATGGCCGCCATGAATAGTGTCTTTGTTAGTGGAGGTGAGCGACCTTACTCCAGATCATCAATGGAGGAATTGGAAGAGAAGAGTGATGCGAGTAAGTCGGTCTTGTCTTTAGGTGAAGTAACTACTGTACCATCAGGATGTGAGAGTGATGGGAACCTGGTGGAAAGAAGTTGTTCCCAATGGCAACGGACAGAAAGACCAGCTTCCATTTGAACAGGAGGCGATTTTGCAACATTTGGCCCTTTCAAAGTCTGACGTTGTGAGAATCATTTTGTGATGATCCTTTTATGATTGTTGCGAGCTGTATTACACACAGAATGGGAAACAGAAGATTTCGCCTTGAGCCATTTTTTCTTTTACAGAATTGATTCATTTTTTTTTTTTTTTGGAGCACCAGGCCTTTGATGGTGGCTTAGAATTTTGTGTGGAATAAGAGACGAAAGCCTTCATTCATGTGAGGATTATTTCTGTCATTTGGTCAGAGCAGGTGTTTTGATTGAAAGAACTGAAGCAATAGACGGACCATGGGACAGAGGAATATAATTCACGGAGATCCTCCCAGGTTGCACCGTTGTAGTGCCGAGTTACCAAGAAGAGAACCGTATACCTGGATGGGGAGCTTTTTAGGAAGAGGTCAAGTATGTTGGCAAATTGAAGGAGGTTGTGAGGTATTCTAGAAGGAAAATTGATCGGAGATAGGCCATTGCTGATTACAAACTCCTTAACATCCCTTCCTGATTGATCGATGAAACTGGAGAAGCAGAACCAATAAGAATTTTGGACTTTGAAGTCCACAAGCAGGACGACCTCACTATTGCAGTATTTCGACTTCAGAAAGTTCATGCTTAGAGAGATGGATAGTTGAAGAGGTTAGAGTGATTGGAGAGAATTAAAAGAGCATATGAAAAGGGCAGGTTGATTTGGTAAAGAAATTTTGAGCCAAGGAAGATCAATTATTTGATGTTTAAGGATTTTTAGTCTGGCATTGTATGTTGGTTCTGGTGAATGCAAAAGTGTCGCCCTTGTGGCGAAATAACCTGTGTAATGAGTAGCTTGCCATTTGGGGATCTCATAGGAATAGTGATTGTGATTTCCATGACCATAGGTAGTCATGCACATATTTTATACTGTTTTTAGCCCATGGATATCTGATGAAGTTGATGTGGAAACTGTTTTGATAAGAATTAGTGTTGGATTATATGGGTGGGTTTTTGATGTTTTATATGTTTGGATTTTTTGATAGGTTTTGGAGCTTTTTTTTTGAAAAAATTTTTGAGATTGCATTAAAATCACATTTCTTTGGGTTGTGGATCATTGTATAGATGTCGCGCATAAGAATGCAATAAACAAGTAGATGTCATTTCTTGCTTGTAAGTATGAAGTCTCAAATTTCGCGCTCATTTCAGTTTATAATCACAAATTTAAATTCATTATGAACAAGAAATTATATAAGGGTTATTTATGTAAAGAATTTGCATAAACAACTCACAATTGGGTGATTTTGGTTCCATGAGTTTTGATGAATTTTGATCGTCGTTCGCGGAAACTATTTCTTGTTCTGCCGCCTACCCACTATTAAATGACGGAGTTTCAGACCATCCGGAGAGGCAGAAAATGAAAGTGCAATTATTTTCGTCAGCAGTTTCTTCAAGACTAGGCTTACCATACATCCCAGTTTGACCGGGAGTGTCCCGGTTTGAAGGTATGGTTCTGGGGTTATGGCGCCCGTTTGTCATTTTATCCCGGTTATTTGGTAAAAATTTAAAAGTGCGGAATATACACGCAGTTCAAAAAGAAAGTGCAGCCTCGAAAAATGGCGATTAAGCAACACGAATACCCCACTTTGACTCTGGTCTGTACGCTGCTTCGCATGTTATTGTTGAGCATGCGCGCAATCTTAGTTGAGTTTAGATTTCGAGTCAGTGTTTCTTTTCGGCATGTTGTTTGTTAAATTAATTTAACAATCAACACTTCATTAAATTAATTTAACCCCAAAATCCAAAAAAGAAACTGTATTTACGAATGAATTAAAAAATAATTATGCGTTTTTGAGAAATGTTTGTGGTCATATTGACAAAATGAAATGTGAACAGTGCTCTTCAGAATTTTCTGTGGCTCATGGTGGGCGTTCGGACATAATAAATCACTTGACATGTGCGAAACATAAGGCTAGTCTAGCAGCGGCAGGAATTTCCTCAAAGATATTGTCATATTTTAAAGGTGCCAATTCAAGTGACAAAGAATTGTTAATAGCTGCTAAAGAATCAACTTTTGCACATTGTTCCTATTCACAATCTCAGCTTTAAGTCTGCCGATTGTTCATCTAAATTGGTATCAGACCTTTTTGATACAACGTTTAGTCTGGGAAGAACAAAATATGAAGCTGTCATTGTTAATGTGATTGAACCACTGTTGTTTTAGCAACTTTGTGAAGATTTAAACAAAACAAATTTTGTCACGATATCAATTGATTCTTCCAATAGGAAAGAAATTAAAACTATGTCATGTGTTGTGCAGTATTTTGCACCAGATTATGAAGTAAAAGTTAAACTTTTAGACTTTCAATCAGTTCCCGGTGACACTGCAGAAATACTGACAAACCAATTAGTGTCAGTTATGAAAACTCATAATATAACAAAAAAATTAATGGATTTTGTGGAGATAACTGCAATATCAATTTTGGGGGTGTAAAACGGAGAGGAGAAAACAATATTTACATCGATTGAAGAAGGAACTGCGAAGAAATACTGGGCATCGGTTGTGGTGCTCATTGTTCACAACTGTCTTCAAACTGCAGTTGATGTTCTATCTATTGAAATACAGGGTATCCCAAAATTCACGCACGAAGTAATTTTGATAGAAAACACAGGTTTTTAATTAAAAATTGTAATTTCTTATTGATTCATAAAGTATACAGTATAGGGTTATGCATGGAATAGCATATCGGGTAAATGGCCTCCACGGCTTTGCTGGCACATACGCACTCTTTTGTCGAAATTTTCCGTGACCGTTTTGCATAAATGGCTGAATTTCGTTGATACAGCGCTCAATTTCCTCCTTCAAGGCGTGGGTGGTTGTGGGCTTGTTGGCATAAACCTTAGACTTCCAAAAACCCCAAAGAAAAAAGTCCAACGGCGTTAAGTCACATCATCTGGGAGGCCAATTCTGATCACCAAAAAGGGAAATTACACGACCAGGAAATGACTCATGCAGTAATTGAATTGTTTCTTGGGCTGTATGGCATGTGGCACCGTCTTGTTGAAACCACATGTCGTACACATCCATATCTTGCAATTTAGGCACAAAAAACACTGGATTATCATGTCGCGATAGCGAGCACAATTCTTCTTCGAAAATACCTTACTAGCCGCATTTTCGAAGAAGAATGGACCGATGATGCCTCCAGCCCAATATCCGCGCCAAACAGTGACACGTTGTGGATGCATTTTTTTCTCAACAATCACTCGTGGATTTTCTGAACCCCAAATGCTACAATTTTGTCGATTAACGAAGCCATCAAGATGAAAATGAGCCTCATCGCTGAAGATGATTTTGTTCGAAAAATAAGCATCCACTTGTTGTTGTTCCATAAACCATTCAACGAACTCTCTTCGCTGTGTGTGGTCATTTTTAATAACCCTGAGCTGTCAGCTGTCACGCTGTCTTTTTTTCTCGTTGGCAAAACTTTACCGCAGAAATGGCGCTAAATTTAAATCTTGCGTGAATTTTAGGACGCAAGTCTGTAGAAGCTTTAGTAGTCTAAATTTATAAATATTTCCACATTTATACGGTTCGAGTCACTCAAATAAAAGCGTTCTGTGAATTTGTAGATGTAGAGTATAAAAAGTTCTTCAACATGGCAACACCCGTTTTCTTTCGCTACTTCCAGCTATTGACAGAATGGTTGAAATCTATGAGGGACTGAAATGTTTTATTTCACAAGAACACTGTCCGGTGATGATAAAACAGTTCTTTCATAATGATTGTGGTGAAATGTATTTGTGGTATGTGCACGGCCAGCTCAAATTGTTTAACAAATCTATCTTGATTATGGAAAGTACAAAAGCGAGTGCAACAGATATTGTCATTGAACTTAGAAAATTAAAAACAAATCTTGAGGAAAGGCGTGATAATAAATTTTTACCTCAAGAAGCAAAAAAGCTTTTTAGAATACTGGAAAATAATGGAAGTATTAATATTAATACAATACTACAAGAGTTTAAAAATTTTATGACCGATGTCTTTCTTACATTGAGCTTGGGAAAACAGTTTTGGTGGAGCAGAATCTTTTACTTGGATAAACAACAATGAATTAACTTGGTCGGAAATTCAAGCTTCAGGTGAAAAAATTAATGAAACTCTTGCAAATAATGCAATAAACATGGATGAACTGTTTGATGAAGTGGTGATTGCAAAAGCTTTTTGGTCGGCAAACTATGACATTTTGAAAAATACAATTGATGATAAAAAATGATATAACTTTTTAGTCATTCAGTCATTTCAAAGAAAAGAACATTTCATTGCCCAATCTTGTTCAGCCTGCCAGGTGCATCTTCACCTGTTGAAAGGATATTCTCAATAATGAATAACATATGGTCTGAAGAAAGAGGTAGAATGGCTCAATCAACACTAAAAGCTGTATTGCAATGCAAACTTAATAGTGAACTAAATTGTAGTGAATTTTTCGACGCGATTAAAAATAAAGAATTTTTAAAGAAAGTTCACGCTAATGATAAATATTAATAACTTTTTAATAATAAGTTATGTTCAGTTAAGAGTAATTAAAACTTATTACTACGAAATGTTTTTTGTTAACCACTCCGTTATTTAGCCTTTTGAATCATAAGTACTTAGTGCAGAAAGCGTTATTTTCTGTTTTGAGCAAATTCTCAAAAATGTCCCGGTTGGATGAAAACAATTTTATGGTAAATCTATTTAAAACCTTTCCCCTTAAATATTAAACTTCGAAGAGCGAGGAATTAATCACTTCGTCATTATACATTATATATATTTTATATTAGATTACTGTTCTGCCTCCGATTGCATTTAACTCCGATAGGTGTCGCGCATATAAACAGGTCGATGTCATTTTTTTTTTTTTTTTTGCTGTGGCGCAATGAACACTAGATGGCGAAGTATCAGAAAGCAGCTGTGGGATAGGTTTCCGATTTAAACATTTTTGAGGTGGTTAATTGGGAATTAGTAAGTATATGGTTGTTTCATTTACCTTATCAACTACCCTACAAGGTGATATAAGTAATAATTGCGTGCCCCTTACAGTGTATGACAAATATCTCGAGGACTACCAACAGTTGCCACAACCTTCTGACCTACGTACATGGCGTGTAGTAGCACAAGGAGCTCTAGGATTAACTTACAGCTAACCTTAGGAAATAGCGATACGCTGCAAAGTCTGCGAGAAAACAGATCGTTGATAACAAGACTATTTTAAGGTGCGTAAACTCTAATTGTAACAAAAACTCATTTTTACTGCACAGGACTGAGTGAAAGTCGGCTCAAGCACATAGGTGAAGTCCTTTGTCCGATAACGGAAGGCATTCCACTGCGGATGTCGGCATGTCACTCAGCCCTGATACTAGTGCAGCTACGGAGTATTAACTTTAAAATTTACATATCGCGCAGTCTTTTAACTCTCAGTTATGACAGTGAAACCAAAGAAAGTTAGGACTCAGCAGTATGTTTTGAATTATTCCATTTCAAAAATCAGACTCTTTCCCTTCAAACGGTCGTTTCGTTAACATGGGCGTTTACTGGAAATCACAGCGGACGCATAACTGCGTGTGTGGGCACCTCGTCTCCGTTCGCAACCGGATGTGACGTTACGGGATGGGAATGAATGGAAGTTTCGCATTCAAGGATTAGGTGACGCAAAGTTCTGCCAGAGGAGAAGGATAACGGCTGTCTAGTCGAATAATGATGACTTTCAAACAGTTAACTGTTTTTCCATTGAGGAATTTTACTACTCCTGTTTCTTTATTATTTCAGTTGTTTGATTATGATTATATTTTGGGGAAGGCAATAATTAATCAAACTAAAGTAGAGAGCTTGCAGGAGGATTTAAATAAGCTGGCAATACATGAAAATGATAAAGGATTTCAGTTCAATGCGGATAAGTGTCAAGTTATGCAATTTGGGATTAAAAGATTAGCTCTCTACCACATTGATGAAAGTGTACTCCAAGAGATTGATGAGGCCATGGTCTTTTGGGGTTGATAGTGGATAGAGAGTTGAAGTTCAGAGGGCGTATTGATAAGGTGTCCAAGCTAGCTCAGAGCATTACTTGGTTATCGAAAACACACTAACATTCAGAGATAAAGAAGATATTATTCCCTTTTATAAGGAGTTGATAACTCCACATTAGGATTACTGTGCTCAGGTCTGGCAGCCTGGAATTCTTGAAAATGAGGAAGTGGAAGAAAAGATTCAGAGTCGGAGTGAGCAATTTGATGAGTGCTGTAAGGGATGTTCCCTACATTAATAGATTGAGGATTTGTGGAGTACAGAGTTTGGTTCGATATGCGGAGAAGAGGAGTTATATAGAAACGTATCTCCTTGACATATATTATCTTCATCAATTCATAAAAGGTTCTTTTAAGACTGTTGGAGGGAAGTATTTCACCACTAGGATAGTGTTGGAAAAACAAGAGGTCATCCCTGGAAATTAAGTAAGAGAGCGGATAACAATGTGAGGGAAGTATTCCTCTCTTGGAGAGTGCTTTCTCTGACTTCGTTTTCAGTGCTTCTTCATTGAATGAGTTCAAGAAGAAGTATGACAGATGTTGTGTGGAAGAGTTTTCTTACTTCATGGAGATGCCCATAATAATCATTTTTTTATTGATCTCAAAAACATTTACATATATATAATAATCATCTTAAGTGACATTCCAACATGTTATTTTACAAGGATCCATATTAGATTACTATATAAAAAAATAATTTTTAGTACTAAAATTTTGAGGATATATTATGCGTTTAATATACAAAACATTTATCTGTTTTTGTTTTTTTTACCAAGATAATCATAAAATATCATTACATTTTTACAGTATTATTGTTCTAAATACTGCGACTTTTAATAACAATTTGCAAAAACTGCAAGTTGTTTTTCGTTATGAGTTTAGGGATTCGAGAGTTCTTGACCTCGTAATCGCATCTGAGAATTTGACTGTAATGAATATGACCACTTTACCCCCAATTGATGAGAGTGACCATAAGGTTTTGACCTGAGAGGTGGCCAAATATGTGGAATTTTCAATTAAGAAAGGGTACATGTGGAAGTACCAGGCTGGTGAGTATGACAAGCTCAGGAGATTGCTTGGTTCAGTGCAATTTGCATGTAAAACTGCAAGGGCTTGAGGTTGATAGTGCATGGGAAGTGATAAAGTAGTGTTTGAAGGAGGTAATGGCTGACTGTATATCTAGATCCCGGATAGTAGATCAAGTACGGGTTAAATGGATGAATAACACCATTAAGCTTGAGGTACAAAAAAAAGAAACAACCGTGGAGGGAATTTAAGGAGAAAGGTGACATGCAGGCACACAAACATAAAGCACAGGCCAGAAATGCAACAAGTGTGGTAAGGAAAGCAAAAGCTGATTATGAAAGGAAATTAGCCACACAAGCTAAAGAGACTCCCTAAAAGTTTTTTCGATATGCTGCAAGTAAAAGGGGAAAAAATGTGTAAGAAAAAATGATTTTAAGGAATGCCGATGGTAGGAAGGTAACTGAATTAGTTGATATAGTAGAATTACTGAGCGAGTACTTTGCAAGAGTATATCATTCAGGTGGTGATATTGCAGGAATGAAAGATCAAACAGGTTATACAGGAATTGAGGTAAATGAAATGGAGGTGAATAGTATATTACAAAACCTCAATGTCAATACATCTGTGGGATTGGATGGTATTCCAGCTCGTGTCGTACGTGAAGCTGCTAAAGAATTGTCAGTGGCCTTGACCATTTTGTTTAATTTGGGTCTCGGGTCTGGGTTAGTCCCGAGGGGGTGGAAAGAGGGGAAAATACAGTAGTTCCACTGCATAAAGGAGGTTCCAAGACTGCTAAATTACCGACCGATCAGCATATCAGGAGTCATCATCAAGGTTTTGGAGAAAGTAGTCAAGAGAAAAATACAGGAATGGATAGATGAAAATGGGATACTGTATGGGGGACAGCATGGTTTTGTGAAGGGTAGATCATACTTCACTAACTTGCTCACGTTTTATAACACAGTGATGGCTGAACTGGATAAGGGTAATGGGTTTACAGTGATTCTACTGGACCTTGATAAGGCCTTTGACAGGATACCACATGGAATTCTAATCAGCAAGCTGCAGCATATGGGGATGGATATAGGGTTGGTGAGATGGATAGGAGGGTGGTTGATGGAGTGATATCAGAGAGTAGTTTATTCAGGAGTTCAGTCCAAAAGATGGCCTGTGACTAGTGGTGTGCTTCAGGGTTCCGTTCTTGGATCACTACTATTTAATTTGTTCATTAATGATATCGGAACGGCTCTGAGAGGAACTATTCATTTATTTGCTGATGATGCAAAGTTGGGTAGAGCAATAGTGAATTCATACGATGTCAAAATTTTGCAAGATAATTTGGATAGATTGGGGGACTAGGCTAAGGAGAATGGATGTCAATTTAATGTGGCAAAGTGTAAGATTATGCATTTTGGGGTGAAAAGATTAGCAGCAGTATACCACACTGATGGAACTGTACTCCAGGAGATTGAGGAAACCAGGGATTTGGGGGTGTTGGTGGATAGTTGTTGAAGTTTAGTGGGCATTGCAAATGTGGCTAAATCAGCTCATCAAATCACTTACTGAAGAATACTTTGAAAAGCAGAGACAAGCCAGTTACTGTTCCTCTGTATCGAGCCTTGATAAGACCCCATCTTGACTACTGTGCCCATATCTGGGACCCTGTGTTTCTTCTTGATGGGGAGGAGGTAGAGAGGATCCAGAGGCGAGTGACCAAGATGATGCTAGCAGGTCTATAGAATGAACCTTATGAGAACAACTTGAAGATTTGTGGGTTGCAGACATTGGGTGATAGGTGGAAGAGGGGTGATATGATTGAGACATTCAAATTACTGAAGGGTATCTATAAGATTAATTCAGAGGATATTTTTCAGAACAGGTTTGGTGGTGGGAGGACTAGGGGCCATCCATGGAAACTGGACAAGAGTGTGGTTAGCAAAGGTGTTAGAACTAGGTTTTGACATGGAGAGTGGTGAATGAGTGGAATAAGTTGCCAGAGTCTGTTGTGGGTGCCATGACTGTGAGTGGGTTCAAGGCAAGGTATGATAGATACTGTGTGAATAGAAGCTGAATAGTTGTTGACATGATGTTTAGGGCCTCCCTCGATGAATCTAAGGACTCCTTGGAGTTGCCCGTAATAATAATAATAATAATGGGTAGTATTGGGCTGGCAGGATGCAGGACGCAGGATATTAATGGTGCAGAGGGTGAAGCTTGACGCTTTTTATATTCCCTGTTGTCTGTTTTCTAATTTTGCATTTCACGCTATTCACAGAATGTAACACTTCACATCTGAAAGATTTTCATATTATCTATAAAGGAAGGTCGTCAAAGCGCGTTCTTCAATCTGTGATGCATTCTACGAAATTTGATATTGAACAAAAATAAAAGCAACAAAATCCGGAACGTCAACAGCCCGTTTTTTTTTTTTTTTCCCTTAAAAATATTTCGAATAATTATTTTCAATTAAGTTCTTCGAGAACAAATAAAATGTGTTGCCGACTAAGTGACTAGGCAAAATTAAAAGAAATTATTAAAAATGAGATTGGCTCTCCAAGGTGATGCAGTACTTAAGTGAAGAAAGTATGCAAGGATCTCTGATTTTGTTCTGGCATTAAAAATTGCGCAATAAAAGGAGAAAACAAATATAAAAATTTCTATATTTTTAGTGTATCCAATATAACAAATCCCAGTTACCCAGCATCGAACAAAGAACCTGGTTCTTGTTATAGGCAACTGAGACGCAGCTATGATCGTGAGATAATTTGGTTTAGTGTTCTCTTCAGTGTGAAGGATTATCGCACCTTCTAATGGATATGAAGGCCAAATTTATCCATTATTTTAAAAGATGGCATGCGTCGTGTCTAGATTTTGCTTTATGTATATATACATCCTGGCCAGGTGGGAAGTGAATATATGTATTTTTCAAAGTACACAATTTTACACAAAATGTACGTCTGGATGTTTTAACCGTTAAATTTCAAGTACATTAAAAAAACGTAACAGGCGCACAACTTAAAATTACTTCACGGCTCCAGAACCCCTAGCACCGGCAGTGACTACATTTTAAGATTCTAAGAGCTGAGTAGGGTTTTCTAGACCTTTTTTGAAGGTGTTCTCCAGATGGTCGACCAGCACAGGCAAGTAGGATATTTTTCCTCCTAGGAAATTCTGGAAGGAAAACTGACCGTACAACTTGAACTATTTCAGATAACACTACAAGGGTTTACGATGACCTCTGAACTTCAACTCCCTCTCCACCAACATCCCAAAATCCCTAGCCTCATCAATCTCTTGGGGTACAGTTCCGTCAATTACAAGCGATACATTGCTTGTAATTTTTTAATTCCAAAATGCATAACTTTACACTTTTCCACGTTGAACTGACGCCCATTATCTTTTGCCTTTATTGTCAGCTTATTAATTCATCCTCTCGAGCTGTCTACATCAGCTTGGTTAATTATTGTGCTACCAAGCTTTGCGTCATCAGCAAGCAACTGAATATCTTTCTTCTATTCAATTCCTATGTCATTTATGTACAAATTAAGCAATAATGATCCAAACACAGCGCCTTGAGACACACCACTGGTCAACTGCTCCATACACTACTTTTTTGGTATCTGTCCATGAGCCATTCTCTTATCCACGTCACCAGTTTAATATGCATCCCCATTTGTTCTGATTTGCATAAGAGTATTCCATGGTGTATCCTCTCAAAACCGTTAGCAAAATCTAGCAGTATCACGATGTAGAAATAATAAGGTAACCGCCAAATAGTGGCCGTTATACCCAATGCTTTGGGTATTTTCTGTGTTCATCCACTTCACATCGTCTCCTGTTTTGCAAAGAGCTCTTGCCGTCTGAACCAAATATTCTCCGCTATCTTTTGATCTCTTTCATTCAATTTTTTTTTTTTACTCATAATACTCCTTCAGGGTGATTTTCAAGTATTTTATAGTCTTCTGTCCGAAGGGTGGACACAGCTCCTGTTATCTCAGATGTTTCTTGCAATCGCTCCGAAAGCTGATATATCGTATACCTCTCGTTATCCAACGTGGTTACCAAATTTATGACCCTTTTCACAGCATTACCTTCATCACTGACTGCATGAAACGGTTATATCTTGAAAACTCGAGAAATGCTGTGGATTCATTCTATCCTGCTGTTTCCTCCTTCCAATTCTTGATTCTTTTAAAGTACGTGTATTCAGACATTTTTTTTTTTTTTTTTTATTTTGCTCCCACTGCACGAAAGGTTTTGTAAACTTGTAGTAGTTTAGTACTTTGCGTTGCCTAATTATCTTTTCCTATTGTTTATTAATATTATAATTCTGTTGGGTTTTGACTGATTTTTATAGTCCTGAAACGGTGTTCTAGATAGCGGAGATGGAAATTTTTGAAGCTACATCACGCCCCCAGTTAGCTCTGCCGAGGTCTTGTATCGGCAAATGAAATTCATCCCCCACACGTTCAGGTTCAAACCCATGTTCTCTGCAAGATTCGAACTCATTTCTCTTTTCCTTTCCCCGTAGGACTGCCACTAATCTATTGAAAGGTTCCTGCATAATACGACATATGAAAATAAGATGGTAAAGATCTGAATTACAAACCTTGAGAAAAGATTGAGAATTCACCATTCATCACCATTTGATATGGTCAAACGGAATAAATATTGTGTACGTCTCCATTTAAGACGGTTAATGGATTGAAGACAGGTATTTCTCTGCAACTTGATGAATTTCTTTCTTTCGCCAATGTCTGCAACGTTGAAAGCTGTAGGTTTTTAAGCGCGATTAAATTCTCCGAATAGCATCACAGCAGATGAGGACCGGGAAGTTTCGAAAAGTTGCATATGCTAATAAATGCTGATTGAACTATGATATTGCTGATTGAAACGGATGCCATGTGGACATGATTAGCTGTATTGCATTCATTTGGATATTCCTACTTCAGATACCTTTTTATCAACAACTGTAACACCAGCAGTTTGAAAAAATGATGGAGAGAAGTGAAATGGTTTAAGAACTTGATACAAAGGAAATATTTGCATAAACAATTTCTCAAATTTGCTTCATTTTTGATCCATTATTTTTAACGAAGTGTCCTCCTCAGTGTCACAAACGGATGGCGAAATGTGATCAAGATTATCTTGTGCTGCCATCTGCTGTTTATTTCATGGAGCGACTAGCGCAGGGTGATTTGTTCTTGAAGAGAGTAAAGTGGAAGTGCAAATATTTTCACGATCAGTGTCTTCCAGATCATCTACTTGAAATGACAAGAATTAACAAGATCGAGGATATTTAATCATTTCATTCATTTACTTGAGGAGTGTTTCTTGATTCTTTTGTGAAATGAATAGTTTAAGGAAAAGTAGAATATGCAAGAACAAGCAGAACTAAACAGAAAAAAAAGTGGCACATGTATTGGCATTGAACGAATCCTCAGCATGTTTGAAAGTAGAGAAAGGCTTTTATTTCATTTGCACGACAGAAATGGAGCATCATAACAGAACACAAAGCTAGAAAAACAGTCAGCAGAATATTTTTAAGGAATTCTGTAAATTACGAATGGTTTTAAATGATGCTATTTAAAATGGTTCCCAATACTTTATGAGGATATTTGACCCGTTCCCCTTAATATTATATGGCATCTTATTTTTTTAAAATATCAAATCATATGCAAATCACATATATTTTGGCATTTTAAATTTTGAATAAGTTTTATTGTACTGAATTTATTATTCAATAATAATCCTTATCCCCTTCTTGTGGCTTAAAAATATCCCTTCAACAACTCTCTAAAAGTCAGTTTTAATCGAAAACAGATTAATTACATACTAGCCAAGAAGGGATTCAAAAAGCACCTCATATCATACTACAGTCACCCCGGAGCTGAAATAGAGAGTGACCAAACATTCGAATAAACAGAGAATAAAATAGAATATTGAAATGCTGAAACCTTCAGATATAAAACATGAATTTTAAAAAGAAACAGATTGGATGCGTGCATAACAGTGGACAAGACTGGACATCATCAAGGAAGTAAATAAAATTAAGTTACGAATTGTTCAACAGACACATACGTGTTAGATATACTATATTTTATTTAATACCTGCTTCTCCTATGTAAGAGAAAACAAATTTTAATTTATTACTCCTATATGTCTCGCTCAATATGTCTGCGCGGTTAGCCTAGTGGCTATGCCTTTGGAAGGAGTGTCCCAGGTTCGATTCCCGTCGAAGACATGAGGAACTTGAGGATCTTCCTCTGGCATAGCCAAGTTAGTCGGTCTTGTTCGCGGGCAGTAGGTTTTTTTCGCAAGTTTATCTGGCGTTTTTCATCCAGCAAGCAGGCAAACCGGCCCCGTGAACATAAGCCTCTACAGGCAAAAACACATACCCCCCCCCCCCCCCCCAGCGGCAGACTAGGCGACAGGTCGGCTGGGAGTGGTACTAACAAGTACCACTCCCAGCCAGGTACTGTCTATTTTTTTTTAATCGGCTGGGAGTGGTA
Source organism: Typopeltis vanoorti (assembly GCF_054136105.1). Classification (NCBI taxonomy): domain Eukaryota; kingdom Metazoa; phylum Arthropoda; class Arachnida; order Uropygi; family Thelyphonidae; genus Typopeltis; species Typopeltis vanoorti. The sequence continues at coordinate 79,146,498 of NC_143572.1, forward strand.
CTAACAAGTTGCATCTAAGTAGCACGCGGAATGACGCGTAGTAAAAGAAGAATATGTCTCGCTCAATATATCATGAGCTTCTTTCAGAGAAAAACTAGAAACACTTAAATGTTGGTACGAGGCATACAGCATGCGTATAATATCACGTGTGTCGATCGCATCTCTCCAGTAGGAGGAAACACTATTACTTAATAAATACAGCGTGCCCTTGATAGAGAAATTATTTGATAATTCTTATCCCTCTTCCAGCTTACAAACTGACGTTAAAAGGATCAACCATCCCTTCCTTATAGGAACATCTGAACAAATAGGAAGGACCGCTCGCAGTTCGGGTTTGGCTATTTTGATGGTGGGGGCATCAAAATAGCCAAACCCGAAGTTGTCTTCTTTCGTACCACCTATCAAAGATACAATATCAACTTTATCCATTCTTGGTGTTTATCAAACATCCTATTCTTGTCATATTTGCTGCTGTGGATAGATTGGACGTTTTGCTTTATTATAATCGAAGAACATCAAGATTATATAACATGTTTAGATTATGAACGTTAAGACCATGCTTTTCATGCCATTCACATCCGACATATAGTAAACTGGAACTCCGTACTAAGGTGCTACACTTCAGTAAGTTGAAATTTGATGGTCTATTTTTTTTTAAAATCTTGTGAAGTTCCGTGCCACCATCCTAATCTCAACAGAAAAGACTGCATACCTTCTAAGTTGCCAGAAGTGCTTCCTGTTAATTGCTTGTAATTTTTAATGTTTTATATATTCATTGTTTCTAAATGAATTTCTTAATTATTTATTTCTTAATTAATAATATACCTATTTTTACTTCTCTTAACTCTAATAGTGTTCCCTTGTACTGGATAGCTGCAATGAAGACAATGATATTATACGCATGCTATATGAATCGTTCTTTTACTCAGAATTTAAATGTTTCCAGGTTTTCTGTCTTCTTCCTGAACCAAGCTATTGACATATTGAGTGACAATATATAGGAGTAATAAAAGAAAAAGAAAAGTATTAAAGAAAAAAAAAAGATGATTTCATAAAAGTAAGATTTGTAAACACACGAAGACAAGAACCTAATGAATAAGACTTATAAGATATAAAAGATTCGAGAATTGAAAATAGTCATCTCCTAGCATACATGAGGAGACAATGAATGGATTATAAACGTGTTAGAAGGGGGGAAACCAGAGAAAGAAAGAAGAGGACAGCCGAAATATTCGTTCTTAGAGGAAGTGTTCACTTAATCGAATGATGTTATAAAACTGTTAAAGATAAAAGCCAAAAATAGGGTGATCTGGAAGAGGGAACTCTGCATATCCACATGGATTATCTCTTAGAATGAAATGCAAAGAAATATGAACAGAGAATATCAACCAAAGTATGGCTGTTCGTGCTATCTACAGCTGTAAATCAGAATTGCTCGTCTGCTAATAACTGGCATACAACCAACTGAATAAAGTGGTATTTCTTAAGAAATTAATTCTCAGATTGAAAGGTCATCTTTATACTTTAACCGTTATTTTGCCTTTTCCATGTGTGCAATAAATGTTCACATCTAACGTCATCCTTAGTGTTATTCCTGAGGATATCAACTTCCGATTATAATACGACCCCATATCTCTCCTCTCAGCTCATTGTCATGATGCCTTTGGCAAACGAAATCAGGTTTGTTAGCACACTCATCACTTTAAACAGAGATAATATTCACTGTCATTTCAATTGAAAGTTTTAACGTTATTTTTGTTTCCACTGTTCATTACAAATATTAAATTTTTAGATTAAAATATATTAATTGCTATTAAATAATCGTTAATACGTTGAGAATATTTTATTTACTAAATGGAGTTTTAATTTAGCATTAATTACTTCGTTTTTTTACAGATTGTGAGTAGGGTTACTGCCGTGAGACATTTTGCCTACTAATGCATTAAAACTAACAGACAAGCAGCAAAATATGAAAACTGTTCAACTGTGGGAAACATTTCATGCTGGATTAGCGAGAAAAAAATCCAATAATTCCTAGAAGGTTGTACTTTTATTGGCATAACGGAAAATCATCAAAATGATAATGGAATTGACGACCCAAATTCAAAAAAACGATGACTAATTCCCCTCCAGCAACAGTGAACAGGGCTCAATCACATTTCCTAGTGAAATATCTTAATTGAGATGAAAATAGGAAAAAGTATTTCACATGTGAGTGATGCAAGACTCAGTTTGTATATCAGAGTAATCTAAACCGACATCGGAACACGCACAATAATTAGTGGGATAAAAAAAATATTTATGTGCAAAGTATTCCTCAAATCCTTTAAGCGATCAGATCAACTTAAAACGTACGACAATTCATAGCAGTCAAACAACAACAGACTCCAATGGTAAACCGTCATTGCGAAAGATGAGGGGGGAAAAACTTTCATACATGTAACAGCAGCCTAAAAAGTACCAGAAACTGCACTTGGAAGTTTCTTCTGTAGGACATGCCAGAATATATTCTTTGATTCAGCAAATCTTCGACAGCATCTGAAAACACTCAAACTAGAAGCTGTTTCCTTGTGAAAATTGCAATCAGACCTTTCTTACTCGCTTACACACTAAAGAGGCACAAGGCTACAGTTCACTGCAATGAAAACCTGTTGACATGTGAAATATGCGACAGGCGGTTTTCCATTTTTTTTTCGAAGATACACAAACGTTTCCTTCACACATCGGAAATCAAGTGTGAAAAATGGAAGAAAACATATCGCTTACAGTCATGTCTTCAAAGATATAAAACTGGCTGATACTGATTAATTCTTTTGTGCTACATTTAAAAAGTTGTGATAATTTCCCAATTAAATGACCAGGAATGCAGAGAGTTCCTAGTGGTGAAAGGCGTTATTCTGGTGAAGTGTGTGCCAAGTAATTTTCCTCAATGGCATTTGTTCAAACACAGTCCATCGTTAACACGCATGAGAGGGTTTTTTAATTACAAATATGCCAAAAGACATTGTCTGTGTCTCTCAGCCACTAAAATGCCACTTAGCATGCACTTGAAAAAAACTCACATGTGAAATATGTGACGAAGCCTTTTTCTCTGAAAGAAAGTCTTTTCTTCACATTGGAGCGGTTCACGAAAAAAGAGAAGCCGTATAAGTGTGAAATTTGTAGGAAATCAGATGGCTATAGAAAACGCTTTAAGTTACATCTCAGATCTCACACATAAACCTTTCACTTGTCAGGTGTGTAGGTCTATGTTTTCACGTCTGCAGTCCCTTCAAAATCACCAAAAACGGCACCAACCGACTGAAGAAAAGCGATTTTCGTGTAAAATATGTGGGAAAGAATTTTTTGAATCAGGCTATCTTAAAAAACACATGAAACGGCACACCACAGATAACTCCTTTGCATGTGAAGTCTGTCCGAAGAAATTCTTCTATTCGTATGAGCTTAAAAGGCACGAAAGAGTTCACACCAGAGAGAAACCTTTTTCATGCGAAATTTGCAACAAGAGGTTTTCAGAGAGTTCCAGTTTGAAAAGACATCTAAGGATGCATACTGGTGAGAAGCCTTTCACTTGTGACGTGTGCACCTGTACTTTTTCTACTCTAAGCTCCCTTAAAAGGCACCAAAAACGCCATCATCTAACTGAAGAGAAAGTGTTTTCGTGTGAAGTATGTGACAAACAATTTTCTGAATCAGGATATCTTAAACAACACATGAAAAGACACACCACAGATTGCTCCTTTTCATGCAAAATTTGTCACAAGAACTTCTTCGACTCGTCTCACCTGCGAAGACACGAAAGAGTCCACACCAAAGAGAAACCTTTTCCATGTGAAATTTGTAACAAGAGGTTTTCAGCCAGTTCGAGTTTGAAAACGCATCTAAGAACACATAGTGATGAAAAGCCTTTCACTTGTCACATATGCGGCTGTACGTTTTGCACTCTGTGCTCCCTGAAATGGCACCAAAAACGCCATCATCTAACTGAAGAGAAACGTTTTTCGTGTAAAGTATGTGACAAACAATTTTGTGAATCACGATATCTTAAAGAACACATGAAAAGGCACGCCACAGATTACTCCTTTGAATGCGAAATCTGTCACAAGAAATTCTTCGAATCGTCTCATCTGACAAGACACAAAAGAATTCACTCCGGAGATAAACCGTTTAAATGTGAAATTTGCAACAAGAGGTTTTCACAAAGGTCGAACCTGAATCGACATGTAAGAGTACATACTTATGAGAAACCCTTCAATTTTGATGTGGCTCGTTCTATGTTTTCAACTCTAAGCTCCCTTACAAAGCTCCAAAAACGCCACAGTCTGACTGAAGAAAAGCTTTTTTCATGTGAAATATGTGACAAACAATTTTCTGAATCACGTTATCTTAAAAATCACATGAAAAGGCACACTACGGATTATTCATTTGCATGTGAAATCTGTCACAAGAAATTCTTCTCCTCAGGTGAGCTTAAAAGACACGAAAGAGTTCACACCGGAGAGAAGCCTTTTCCATGTGAAATTTGCAACAAGAGGTTTTCAGACAGTTCGACTCTGAAAAAACATCTGAGAGTACATACTAATGAGAAACCTTTCACTTGTCACGTCTGCAGCTCTTTGTTTTCAACTCTAAGCTCCCTTAAAACGCACCAAAAACGCCACAGTCTCACTGACTGACGGAAAGTTGTTTCGTGTAAAATATGTGGCAAACAATTTTCTAAAGAAGGATATCTTAAAAAAATACACGATAAGGGACACCACAGATTTCTGCTTTGCATGCGAAATCTGTCACAAGAAATTCTTCGATCGTCAAATCTGAAAAGACACGAAAGAGTTCACATCAGAGAGAAACCATTTCCACGCTAAATTAGCAACAAGTTGTTTTCAGCTAGTTCAAGTTAGAAAAGTCATCTAAGAGTTCATACTTATGAGAAACCTTTCCTTTGAGACGTGTGTAGCTCTAGTTTTAGGCTCTACAGTTCTTTAAATGCACTAAAAATGCCACAGTCTCGCTGAAGAAAAGCTTTTTTCGTGTAAAATATGTGGCAAACAATTTTATCAATCAGGCTATCATAAAAGCACATGAAAAGGCACTCCACAGATTACTCCTTTGCATGCAAAATCTGTCACAAGATATTCTTCGATTCTGACTTGAAAATACACGAAAGAGTTCACATCGTAGAGAAATCTTTTTCGTGCGAAATTTGCAACAAGAGGTTTTCTGACAGTTCGAGTCTGACAAGACATCTAAGAGTGCGTACTGTTCAGTTCAGAAACGTTTCACTTGTCCAACGTGCGGGGAAACATTCTCACGAAAGGAATACCTGATGACCCACTCAAGAATACAACACAGCTAATAAGTCGTGGGTGGACGTGTGTGTATCCTTGTTAAATATGTAAAATTATTTTTGAATTTATGCAAGTCCTTTAAGCACGACTAAAAAGTATTCCTGGGAATGGGCTTTATTTATTTTTTCGAAAGTAAGTAGTACATTAGTGAGAAGCATTTCTTTTCCAAGTCTCACTTAAGTTTCAAAAATATCATACTTACGTGGAGTGAAGGAAACGTCATCATAAATTTATCAAAACAGTGAGAATTTGAATGGGTTTTAATGTGAAGCAAAAATTGAACTCTTGTCGACCCGTTTAGTGCTATGCATTGAAGAAAGATGCGGTATCGGGAACCTGCTGACACCCAACAGCCATTTTCCGAAGTCACTTGAAGGGTTCCATTTTTTTTGCTTAATTTTTGCTGCCACCTTAGAAATAACATCCTCTTGAAGGAAAGGGTGCATTGTTTCACTGACCGACTACCGGCGATTTTCTTTTTTGAATGGTATCGGTCGGTTCCTGGCTTGTTGTTTAAATTAAATCGAAAGCTTCGCACTCCATGCTCAAAAGAGAACAAAAATCTGTCCTAAAGAAATTTTCGAAGACTTGGTGTTTCTCATACGAGTCACTAGGCAGATGAAAAATATTTCAGACCACTGATTTTTTTTTCTGTTCTTCTGTGAGAACACTCGTAAATTTTGTATGGCTGCGGCATCCTCAATTCGTCTTTTAATATCTAGTTCTACGACACGTTTCCGTCCAACCTTTTCAATGTGTACCCATCCAACCCCTCCTTTGAAGTTCACATCTTTAAAGACACTCAGACTAGGTAAGAACACGAAAGTAATGAAAGTGGGCAGACAGCAGCAGCTAATTTAGGGAAGTGCACAACTTCTCTCTGCGCATTTTAGAATTTTTCATCATAAATATCAAAGAGGACTTTTTCGGTGAATTTTTGGATAAATAAAATTTTAGTTAATTAGTTTTATTATTTTCATTATTTGGTTTATTTTATTTTTGTTTTCACTACCATTTCATATGTTCCACGCTTTTTTAATTTAGCGTGAAATGAAAATTGCATTCATCTACTTTGCAGACAATTTATTACGCTTAAAATGTAAATCGCAAATTGTAATTGCTTAGCAATTTCGGCTGAGGAGCTTCACTTTCAGAAATTTAATAATAAGATGCAGTTGTTTTTTTTTGTAAAGCTGTTAGAATATTTTAGTAACATAACTGCTTCTAACCAATACTCGTTTTAATGTATAATCTTTTGAAAAAATATAATAAAGAGGTTTCGGATTTCGCAATGTGCGTCCGTGGGTATAATTGAAATTCAATTCCAAAAAAAGCACATGAGATCAAAGTAATCACGAGCACACAGTCGTTTCTCTACTTCAAAATAAGACTTATACTACTACTTGACGTTTTGTTCATAGAAATTTTAACGACAACTTCATTGAGGAATCTTCTCCCAATGAACCGATCCGCGTATTCTCTTATATTGATGACAGCGATTGCCTAATTTCTAATCCCATTTATAATCACTTTAAATTCCAATTTCTCATTCATTTCCCTCATGATGCTCTTTCTCCCTCCCGCATGGTTTACTTTTATTTCAGATGATACCGAACCAACAAGATTTTGTACATCATCCCACCTATTTACAGAAGTGCAGGAGAACCATTCGAAGAAGTGTTGGCCTTTATTATAACTTTCCTCGGCAAAACGCATCTGATGAGATTCACTAAGTCCATATTGTTTTGTATTCTGGAAAAATTTAGAGTCCGCTGTAATTGCCAAGTTTTTTACGCTCAATTATTAAAATTTCTGGCATTATTCATTTAATAAGATATTTTAATCACTGCTTGAAAGTAATAAAACTGCTATTATCGGAACGAAATGAAAATGCCACTATCATTTTCATTTCAAAATACAAAGTTATATCTCCAGTTGCACAGGGATGTTAAAACACTACTTCAATCATAAACGAATGACCATATCACATAACTAAACTGCATTCACCTAACTACGTCATATATAAATATATCAATCACTGCTTGAAAGCAGTCCGTAGATTCTACACCTCCCTAACAAACAATTAGAATAATCAAAGAAAATGTATAGAATGATTTGGAATTGTAATTTATTGCATAGAAAATGAGTTCTACTAAATATGAATTAGCATCATCTAAATCTACGTACTTTGTAGATTATATCCATGTAGACACATAAACATTCCATAAATCGCTGCATGAAACAATCAATAACAGCACACTGATAAAAAGCACTGACCAGGCATGCAATCAGGAATACATATCCGTACTTTATGTAGAAAAAGTCATCAAAAGCCTGAAATGTGAAAAGCTGGAGAAAATGATATTCGACCAGAAATGTCCAAGTATGGACGTATAAAAGTCTTACAGTGGCTGCACTGCATAGTTCAAAAGGCCTGGACAGAGGGACGAATTCCAGATTATTGCGGAAGAGCTCTTTCAGTACCCATATATAAAAAGGGAAATAAAACTGGATGTGGGAATTACAAAGATTTTTCTCTGCTGATGTTCCTGGTAAGATTTATTCAAGTATACTTGAGAAATGGTTGAGAAGGATCATGAAAGAGAAGATTAGTGAAGAACAAGCTGAATTCAGGCCAAATAAAGGCTGCCAGGATTTTCACTTTACAATAAATAGTTGAGAAATCACGGGGATTTAACAAAGATCTGTATTCAAGTTTTGTAGACCTGCAAAAGTCATATCACAAGGTGTCAAGAGGAAAGCTATTCAAAATGCTACAGTTGTATAGTGTCAGTAGGGCATTATATCAAGCTATACTTAGTCTTTATTTGAGTTGTAAGTCAGCAGTTAGAATTGAAGGAAGTACAGGAAGATGGTTTAATCTTAAATCTGGTGTGAGACAAGGATGTACATTATCCCCTCTGTTATTCATTATCTATATGGATCACATTATGAAGGAAATGTGGTATTAAACACGATATCAGAATTGGAGATGTTAATGTCAGCTCTTTGCTTTATGCAGACGATGTTATACTTCTAAATAAATCCACTACAAGTCTGCAAGATTCCTTGAATAAGCTGATTAACTTTTGTAATAGATATGGTACAAAGGTCAATAATAACAAGGCAAAGACAGTGATAATAGGCATAAGTATTAATAATATCAATTGCATTCTGAATGGAGAACCTATAGAACAAGAAAAACATTTCAGCTACTTAATCACGATTTTTTGTGAAGATGGTGAATTAAAAATGAAAATGACACCAGAATCATCAAAGCAAGAATGGTAGGAAATCAACTGAATAAATATATGGAATAAGAGAGAAATTATTGAGAACACTTAAATCTCTTGCGCTTATCTATTGATTATTTGCATCTTTTTGAAAATTATCTCTCTGGTAAACTGTTCTCATAATTTATGTTTCAGTTAAAACCTCACTTCCCCTTTTCGTCATTATCTTAATGCCGGCGTTTTACATTTCTGTCATTTATCTTTGCTGAATTAGACTAACTCATATCTTTAAATGCAACCCCGTGACCAGTCTATTTAAATCGTTCTGATTGGTACGGTGTCAATATATATATCTTTATATAGTTTTCCCCAAATTCAACACCAACTGCATATTTTAGAAAATTTGCATATAAACCATACACTGTGCTATAATTAATGTTGAACTACTGTAGATTTAGGACAAAGACCAGTAGAAACCCTTTGATAAACTGTCCGTAGAGAAACAGCATCTCTGAACACCTCAGTCCCCTTTATACCAAAGGACTTGAATTTGAATCTGATTTCTTCTCCATTCAAGAAAATTATTATCCAAAAACATGTGCCACAACTTATGTACCAACTAACCGAGTGGAAGAAATTCCTTTATTTACACTGCAGTCATCTTATCCTGAAATGTAACTACATTAAGCCCCCTCCGTAGCGAAAAGGGAACGACGACGGTACGATGCGCCCGTCGATTTGAAAAGAACTAAGCTAGTTGCTCATCGTGACGAGAGGAATGTTTAGCTTGATTATCTGCAATTGAAGGTGGAGTAGCCGACCTGATGAGGGGGTATCAGGGTTTCTTCTCCCTGAAACTCAAGTTTTCATCCCGCGTACACGCAAATCGGCGATGAGAACACCCGCAGATTACAGACAAAAAAAAATACTGGTGGTGGTCGTGCGCAGAGGATGGTGTGTGGACAGGGATGATAGTATTAGCCGTTCTGTGTACTGGGAGATTGAATGGTGGAGATGGAGAGTTGTAGAGTAGAGTACTCTCCCCTTGATAAGTCCAAAGACTGGTTAGATGTGTCACGTGCTGCTGCTACTGCTAATAATAAAGAAATCAGTCTTCTTCTACTTGGAGACGGCTTGTTTCGTTAATGTACAGAGAATATTTTCGCCACGTATCCAACTTCTATCTTCCTTCTAAATCAATCTCTCTCCAAAACTTTAACGACCAGTTCAAACCTGGTCGTTAAAATGTCTAAGGACAAGAAATTAAAATGGAAATGCCAGAATTGTATTAATATTTCTCCCAAAAACGACATTAAAACTAAAATTGAGCTAAATAGAAGCAGCGACGGTTTGGATTTAACTAAAGCAGTAAACAAAGACGATGGAGAAGCTGATGTGAGGGTTTTCCTAAGAAACTTCAGGGATCTGATCTTAGAAGACTTAGATGCCATCAAAGTAGAAATTAAAGACGATAACTTTGCGATAAGAAGGGAATTGGAAGTATTATTTAAAGCCGAAATAAATGAACTGAAGACTTAGCTGGAGTACAGTTTTGCATGCATTCAAGATATAAATAAAAAAGCCGATTGCAGTGAGAAACTAATTAAGGATCTGAGCACTAAAAACACTGAACTAACAAACGAAAATAAATAAGGAGAGCTCAAACGAACGAACTGAAATGGGAAGTTAATGAAATTCAGCAGAGCTTGAGGTTGACCAATATCGAATTGAAAGGTCTACCCAAAGTTCAGAATGAAACTTGCATTTTATAACTGAAAAACTGGTGAATCTACTTAGAGTAAAAAGAGAAAATATCGTGCACGCCCAGAGCGAACCCACCTGCAGAAAAACAGACATCAAGCCAGTTGTTATCCAACCACAAAGCAAGTATAATAAATCTAGTTTAATCCTTTATCCAAGTATGAGCAAACAAAGTTTGCGCCTGAAAGTATCTTCAGGACTGGGATAAGGTGGTATAACATTATACATATCCGCAAGGAGATGTGTTTTGCATTATGGGAGATACTAAGATAGGAGTGATGTTAGCTTGCTCCACCTTTGCAACGAGTTTCCCGGTGTTGTATCACCTTACCCCAGTCCTGAAGATACTTTCAGGTGCACACTTTGTTTGCTCGCACTTGGATAAAGGATTAAACTAAATTTATTATAGTCTAACCCAGTGAAAAATAAACTAGAAAGCAAGTATATTAAAAATAAATGGATGACGGAGGCAAGGAAACTCAAGATTACAGCTCAACAATTTGATGAACAGTTAAAACTGGTGCTCGTCCATATAAAACGAAAACCTGACTAAACTAAATAAGCAACTTTTTTATGAAGCAAAACAAAAGAAAGCAAGTAGTGCAATCAAGTATGTATGGGTAAGAGATGGTAAATTATTCATGAGAAACACAAAAATGATACGGATAAAAACACCGGACGACCTCCACTAACACAGTCAAAGAAGGTCGTAAATCTAAATGTTACCTATGAAGAACTGGAACAATGGAGACTTAAATGGATTTCAGATTCCACATGAATAGCTTAGATTCTGATGCAACTGTAAAAATCTATATAATCTAATCTTTGTAAAAAAGGTTTTGACACTATTACAAACTCATCCAAGAATTTCAACATATATAATGTCAATATTACGTCGACAAGGTCATATTTTGATAATTTAATGTTACTTTTCACAGAAATGGAATCATATATAGATGTACTAGTCTTAAGTGAAATATCGATCAAACAACTTGAGGTTGATCGTTATTCTCTTGCAAATTACGACACGTATTATGATCAAAAAATCAACTAACGCCTTTTATTCCCTAATAGGGAGTTGGCGAGGCCTTTATACCCTATCCAGCTTTTGGAGACTGAGTGGGCAGTTCAATCTCCACCAGTAGCCAATCAGAGATAGCTGGCCCATGTCTATCACTAATTATAGCAGCCACCGATGAAGAGGCTGGCAAACAAGTGCTGCCATCTCTTGGTACCTAACCCTAACAAGATATGTCACTGTCTGAAATAATGTGGGTACTACGGTCGATTTTCTTGAGTTTACGGGACGAAAAATCAGAGTTTCCGGGAGGAAAAACCCGCTTGCCTGTGCCAGAGATCGACTAACTCGGGAACCGGTCGAAGATAGGTTTAGAAAAAGTTCCTCTAGTCAGTGACTAAACTAGAACCTAAGTCTAACTTCAAGCGTATTACCATTATTGCCACTATAATCGTTCAGACGGATTAATTTTATACGCTAAGAAAAATATTTATAAATTTCACAGACTGGAATCAAAAATGCAAAGCGCTGAAACTGTAATGATTTACGACATAGCAATGAACATAGATTTGCTATATACCTTGCACACGATGTCCCAGTTGATGTCTTTCTATCAGAGCTAAATAATGTCCTAAAAACATTAACACATGACAATGTCATAACAGTGGGAGATATAAATTTGGACCTTTATAAGAGTAACAGTAAAACTGAAGAATATAGAAATATATTATCTACTCATGGGTTTCTTGCTTACATCGATGGCAATGGGAGAGAAGCGAACAACTCTGCAAGTTGTATTGATCACACATTCATAAGAAACAGAATGGCCTATGAGGTATCCTCTGTAATCTTTTTGTTCTTCTTCCCTTCACGTATTAGGCCTAGTGGCCTATTACGGGGCTATCCTTAGTCCTTCTAAGCTGACCCTTCTCGAGGATAAGGGGCTAGCCCTATGCCTCCCGGTGTGCCCTATGTCTTTAGATGAGTGAGTTCACGGGGCTAACTTGGCTATGTCTGAGAAAGATCCTTAAGCTCCTCATGTAGGCGATGGGAATCGAACCAGGGACACTCCCTTCCCAGGCATATGGTTGCGAAGCGCATAGCCACTCGGCTAACCGCCCGGACTCTGCATTCTACTCTAGCAAAATAACAGATCACCATTCGATACTCTTGAATCTATTATTTTGCTGTCTATCTATCATTCATATGACTACTTGCCCAGCTCATGTAAAATCTATCATTTTACGTGAGCTGTGCAGGTAGTCAAAAAAAATTGAAAACTGGCCCCAATTGTAATAAATTTGAGAACTACATAAAACATCATCAACTGCCTCAACATAGGGCATCTTCAGTACAGTTGACTCAAACAATACTAGGAATCACATAGAGTTAGGGCACATGCTTACAATGGAATCCCTCTATGCGTGCAGTAGCGTGTTATCGAATTAAATTAAAATATATCTGAAAAACAAAAAAGTTTTACATTAAATTGAGATAACATATATAAAATTATTTTACACAGTTTAGGATGACAATTTCTCAGACTTTCGGGATAGTAAGAACGTCATTATGATTCAAATTGGGTCTGTGACGTAGGTCTGGCCTCGCACAACACAAAATTGAGAACCCAAACCATAGGATCCATGGGAAAAGACCAAACTTCTACACAGATCTTTATATAAACATGAACGTCTATATAAAGAAAGTGTTGAAGCCCTACGTCACAGACCCTATTTGAATCGTAAGATTCAAATTGACAGTGAAACCAAATTTGAATCGCAAGTTTGAAAGTTCCTCCTTGAGAGTTTTCTCTTTTGTTGCGATGGTACCTCTATTCTTGAGCATCTGTATGATACTCAACTTTTCAGATATATGGTGTGAAGAAGAAAAGTGCAGATACCGGCAAGTGTTGAGTCGATTTGTGGTAAACTGTTAGGTTAATATGTCCATCTACTTGTTTTGTAATAAAGGTATCTAAAAGCGGTAATTATCGCTCTCAATTTCTAAGGTGAAATTTACTTTTTTGATGGAAAGAATTTATCTTAGTTAAGAAATCAAAAAGTGCTGCTTCTGTGTTTCTCCATATGAAGAAAATATCTTCGACATATCTCCACCAAACAACTGGTTTTGGATCTAATTATGAAAGAATGTCTTTTTCTAGTTTCTACATAAATAGGTCTGCACAAGGGAGGGATAGGGGGATAGCCCAACAGCAACCCAAGGAAAGTCGATACAAATCTTCCATTGCCATTAGTCATGTTGGGATAGTCTCACAGAAGATTGCAACGCTTCTCAAACCATTTGAAATGAGAGCAACTTTCAAACCTATTAAGACAGTCCGCAACTTGTTAAGATCACCAAAGGATAACAATGCTGTCCTCAAACATCCTGGCTTTGCAACATCCCTTGTTCATGTGGTTTAAATTACGTAGGACAAATATCCAGAAGTTTGGAAATAAGAGAAAAAGAACACATCGAAAAGTTCTATGCCATATCTAGAGGAAGACTTTCGTAACCCAAACTTCAAAAAAGCTACTGTGGTAATCCATTCAAAAGACAGCCTCAATAGGAACCAAGGGATAATTCTTGCTGACATGCTGAAGATCCTCATGAGATCACTTTGCACACCAGAATTCTACTTCGCTGCAAATTACAAAACGCACTTCCACAACAATGTCTGATATCACACACGCTCCACGCGTTTGATGTAAAGCGTCTTTTGAATTTGCAATAACGTTTAGTACTCGTTCATGTTTCTTGATTGACTGCTTTTTATGATCTTATTTATGCACAGACGAAACCAACAGTCAAGTTGGTGAAACTAGTCGGCTTAATTTGTTATTAAAATCTTCGGCCAATATATTCCACTTTAATTTTATTATTGAATTAAAGTCGGTGGTCGAGAAAATAGAATTACAATAGGTATTATTGATATATGTAAAAGAATAACAATTTCTAATGACAATATCAATAATAATCTTATTGGTCCTTCAGAATAGTTACACGTTTTTAAAATACCTTGTTAAAAAGTTTCATTGCTGAGCACTTTTCTTTTACAGTAAGTAAGATGAATACGTTTTTAGACCACAATATCCTTTTAATTTGGATAACTTCAATCATCCATGTATTGCTATTATTAATAATAACCAGTGATAATTTACCGTATATAATTCACAGTTACATAAGTTAATTAATAATATACGCTGCGTTCACATATTTTTTCTTCAAACTTTGAGAAAGTGTGATTTTCATTTACAATTAAAATTTTCTATTTCCTACTATTTCTTACAATCATACATGTTTGAATATCAAATGTTTAAATTCATTATTTAAACATTTTTAGTAATATTAATGTTTTATTACATTCTATTTACAAATATTAAATAGGAATATTATTACATTATGCATAGTAATATTGATATATTATACAATAAGATTATTAAACTGTATATAGTAATATTTTGCATATTATTACATTTCATTTAGTAATTTTAATATTAGTATTAATTTAGTATTAATTAATCATATTTTATTCAATGAATACTTCGTTTTTTGGTTCATTTCGAATAAGGTTTATAAAAGACTAAGACCATTATTTGAGTGTGTGTGTGTGTGTGTGTGTGTGTGTGTGTGTGTGTGTATTTTACATAAAGGAATAGAAATGATATATTAATGAATATAAGTTCCCTTCACTTTGCTCTAATAATAATAATTTTAGATCAGATTACATACGTAATAGGGTAATGTGGTTTATGGAACAGAAATGACATATTTGTGAAAATCAGTTCGGTGCTAATATTCGCAGTAAATGGGTGTTAGGACCATTACCAATAAAAGCGGGGTAATGCTTCAAATAAGCCTGTAACAATTGCCAATGATTTCGAGTGCGTCTGATTTTAATATGCAAGATGCAGAGTCCTCTCGTTTGATCTGTGTGTTTGCTTCAATGCGTCGAGTGAATGAAAAGTGCAATTGCTGGTACATTCTGGCATTATTACATCTGTTTGATGGTTCACATTCATTTTTTATTGTGTTGAAGTCTTCTTTTTGATGTAATTAAGTCTTTTGTTTTCACTGTGGCAGCCTATTTATGTCTTCTGAGCTTATAATTTGTATTAACTTTGAAGACTGACTTCTTCAAGAATAATCTCAGCATCTGAGATCCAGAAAAATTAGTAATTGTTCACTGTTTTCGCTTTTCTTGCTTGGTGAAACAGCTTCTGGTACAGCGGTGTTAAGTACTCATATAGGAAGTGTGGTGTCTTGTCTTGCAACGCGTTCAAGTCCTTGGTATCTGCTGTTTTCAGTCTGGGGGATTTTATGAGATAATCTTCCGTGGACTGTTTCTAACACGAACTACGATTGAAGCGGATCGTGGTAAGTTTTGCGTTTTACTTTCCTGGGGATTTCAATTTGCGGTCTGAATGTCTTTAAGAAGTAGCATGACCTAACTTTAGAACTATTTCTCTGAGATTTTCTGTACGCGAATTTATATGTGCAATAATAAAAGTAATAATAACAACGATAAATGTTCTTGGTTTGAGACAAACGCGATATTGTTATCCATATTTCCATGGCAACAGGAGGTTCCGCTTGTCCCCAGGAATTAGTAGATGTTTCTGCTGCTGTCATCAGAAAGTACCAGCAATAAGGTCGAATTTGCACGATTCTCACATTTTAGCGAGATTCATAATTATTTGTTTTTTCCACTTTTTCCCTTTTAAACCCATTTCTATAAATTGTATCCCTTGTTTTTAAAATAGGTGTGTTTAAATGCTGACACTTTTGTTCAGTGCCTATCTTAATGTAAAATAGTGGAAATCAGGTTCTTCCGCCATTACTGATTATTTTTCGTGTACCCCTGAACTGCCTAGCACGTACCTCCGGGGTACGCGTACCACCGGCTGGGAACCGATGTATTAGAAGCAGGCAATCGTGTTACTCGTATATAATAATCCAGCACCGTCTACAATCAACACTCTTTGAGTGTTGATTGTAGACGGTGCTTAATTAAACGTCGCCTAAATGACGTTTTAATTTACTTGTTTGGCACTAAAAGCTTGCGTAATTCAAGCCAATCAAGTATCAAATACTCGATTAAAATTAAGTAATCTGTAGCTTTGTATTTAATGTTAGAAGATAGCGTGACGCTTTTTTTAGTTTTGGCGACACCCATCTGTAATAATTAAAGCCCCAACAACAGGAATAAGTTGGCTCTCCTATTGAATAATAAGCAGCGCCATAACGAGGCGTGGCGAAAGAGGCATTCGCCATGGGCGCAACTAGGTTTGGGGCGCAAAACGTAAAAAATGTAAAACATAAAAATGAATAAATAGATATAAAAGTCCGCTATTTTATATTGCATTTTTAAATTTCTGCAATACGCCGCTTTAGACGCACAAATTCTGCAACTCATTTTGATGGGGTTAATAGTAAGTATTTAACACATTGCAATTAGTAAAATTTAACTTGTTGCATTTAAATTTTTCAAAATTTTTGTCATTTTTGGGTTAGAGGGCGCAAGTTAGACACTTGCGTTTGGTTAGGGGGGCGCAATTTACACACATGTCACAGGCGCTTCATACCCTCGTTTCTGTACTGATAATAAATTCAGTACAATAAGTTTTATTCAAAGTTTGAAAGGGAAAACTCTACATCCTCTTATTCAATCTCCACATGGCTGAGGATTTGTGACCGATGCAGAAGTCTTCTCCATTCGTCTCTGTCTTCTGCTATTCTAAGCGCTTCCTCCGACCTTAGTCCAGCAAGAGCAGAAATTTGATCTAGTCATCCATGGGGCCTGTCTCTTTGTTGCTGCTGGCATGTTGCCTTCCATGAAGAGTTGTTCAATCTTTTCGTCTTTCTTTCTTGAGATGTGTTTAAAATATTTGGAGATTCCTATCTTCACAGCGTTTCAGAGGTACATTTCAAGATTGAAGTCATCTCTGATGCTCAGGTTGGTTTTTTAGTTTGTCCACGGAATGCGAAGTATCCTTGCAGGTCCATATTTCAACACGGTTGATCTTCTGATCTTTTTAATTGCCCTGTTAATTGTCCTGCTGGCATGTTGCCTTCCATGAAGAGTTGTTCAATCTTTTCGTCTTTCTTTCTTGAGATGTGTTTAAAATATTTGGAGATTCCTATCTTCACAGCGTTTCAGAGGTACATTTCAAGATTGAAGTCATCTCTGATGCTCAGGTTGGTTTTTTAGTTTGTCCACGGAATGCGAAGTATCCTTGCAGGTCCATATTTCAACACGGTTGATCTTCTGATCTTTTTAATTGCCCTGTTCAGCGTACAAGACTGTGAACCAGAGAGAACCTCAGGGATCTGCCAACCCAGATCTTTTGTGTTGATAGATTTAGTGAGCAGAAATCAGATCTTCCCATTGTAATCCGTCTTTGAACTTCCTCCACTTGACTTCCATTGTCAGATGGCAATGGAAGTCAAGTGGAGATGGCAATGAGCCCAAGGGAACGTTTCGTGTTAAATATCACGAAAGGAATGGTGATATCCCCCCTCATATTGCGGAGAATCCAATTAATCTTGAAAGAGATTACAGAATATTGCATTGCTATAGAAAACCATAGTTTCCCAACTCTTCAAAACGAAAAAAAAAAAAAAAAAAGAGTGAACTGTTTATTGTCGTCTGTTCAAATAAAACTGGGATCTAGCGTTTATTAATTAAGTGTCCGTTTATACCTTTTGAGCTCCGGATATTCCGTAGAGATTCTGACCACGAAATTAGAAAACTGTCCATCTTTACTGTTCCTAAAATATTCCATCTTTCTGAACATAGAACTCTCATCCAGGAACCGTCTTCTTATGCGATTAATTTCTTTATAATGATAGCCTTACCTCGTTTATATTCTCATAATATATGAAGAAAGAAATTTAAAGCGTTAGCACGTCTCTCTCTCTCTCTCTCTCTCCATCATTAGCCTGATCTATCTATTTGATGACATATGTACAAAGCAGTGATGTAATCAATTAAAAATAATTACAATCTTGAGAAAGTTTGTTGATCAGTGAGTACAAGAAATTCAATGGAAATTCAAAATTCGATAAACACAATTAAAAAAGTTTTTTTTCGCTCACTTTCGCTGATATGGTTTATCAAATAATTATATATATTTTTTTTCTTAAGATCTCAGCCAGAAATGCAGAATACCAATATGTTCACGTAGTTCTCAACCGTGTGGAAAGGCTTATGTGTTTATCGTGCATGTTGATTGAATAATAATTGTATAGATGAGAACAGAGATTGATAAGAAAATAACTATTTATTAACTTATTGCTAATATTTCACTGGTATTCTATCCAGCATCTTCAGAGCAGACAAACACAGTTGGTTACATTAGCGAGACAACCAGAATTTGGTATAATAATGGGACTAGTATGAAGTATGAACAATCGTAACATCCAACATAAACACTAAAGTCCTAATCAGGCGCCATCTATGTTGAATAATAATAATAATAATAATAATAATAATAATAATAATAATAATAATAATAATAATAATAATAATAATTTTTTTTTTTTTTTTTTTTAAACATTTTATTATGTCTCAGTATAAATTACATACAATAATAATATTTACAATATTTAAAATAAGGTTTATACAGAATTTTTGAATTTAGAATATAATAATAATAATTTTTTTTTTTTTTTTTATAAACGACTTATTTGTTTTTGTTTTTACAATGAAAGTGATAAGGTTTACTATCACACAGAGTATCTGCACACACACAATGAAAAACATATTATCTTTTCTGTACAGTACGAAAATTTGATATACAAAATGCAGTGTACATTTTATAAATATGAGTATACATTTTTTTTTTAAACTAGCTAAATATGGATTGGCATCAATGTGCACTCAATTCACGATACAATGCAGTAATGCAGCATACACTCACAATTCAATAGTAATAATAATACTTTTTTTTTTTACATTTCATTATGTCTCAGTATAAGTTACATACAATAATAATATTTACAGTATTTACAATATGGATTATATAAATTTTTTTTTTTTTTTTTTTTTTTTTTTATGTCTCAGATGAATTGCATACATAGTTGCTGTAGTAATTATATGTATATAATATTTATAACGCATTACAAGTGTATAACAGATACTTGCAAGTTAGTAATTTTCTTCCTCGAAGCTTAGCAGAGCTTATCTGAGGAAGATAATAGATGACAGAGGGTGGTGGTTTTATGGTTGTGTTCCTATAGTGGTCACAAGCCAGGTGTTGATTTTACTGTTTGTTGGTACATGCTTAAGACTTCGACTGCTATTACAGTTTAACTTTTTTTTTTTTTGTGAAAATAGGGTTGGATTTAGACATGGTGTGTTTGTTGCTTTGTGTTCTTGTAGTGATAGTTTTTGGAGAGGGGGGGTTGTCATAGGTTTTTTTTTGTGTGTGTGTGTGTGTGTGTGTGTGTGTGTGTGTGTGTGTGTGTGTGTGTGTGTGTGTGTGTGTGGTGGGGGAGAGAGAAACAGGAATTGCTCTAATTTTCATTCTCACTATAATATTTATATAGTGCCTGTTTCAGCTCTCTGTATGTTCCTAGGTTTCTGTTGTCGAACGGCAGTTTGTTTATCATGTCAGGTACGTAGAAGTTTCGGGTGGCTTTGCCGTGGTGATTGTTGTACTTATATGTTATGTAGTTTGTTGACTGTGGTCTTGTTATTTGATATGTTGTTCTGGTTACTCTATATGTTGGACTGTAGTAGTGTTTTAACATGACTGTGTAGTGGCGTAATTGTTTCACCTTAAATATTTTGTGTTTTGTCCGTGCTTCGTGCATAAGAGTGGGTTGTTCCCAGAATATCAGTTTTATCATTTTATCTTGCAACCATTGTAGCCTGTTAAGTCTGTAGTCTGCGCAGAATGCGTATGATGTGATTGCATATCTTAAAATGTTTTCACATAATGCTTTATAGATTAGTATTTTTATGTGGGTTGGGGCAATGTCTTTTAATCTGTATAGTTTGCTTGCTATTATCCTAAGCTTGGTATGTAGGTAGTTTGTATGGCTATTCCAACTTTGATCTGCATCGAAGTGAAGTCCAAGGTAGCGTGTTGTTTTCACCTGTGTGATGGTTGTGATTTTAGGTTCTGCACTTTGTGTATAGGAGGATGAATGTTTGATAGTGAGATATTTTGTTTCTATGGGCAGGGTTTGGGGGTTTTTGAATATCATTAGCTTTGTTTTTCCAGGGTTTATATATATGCCGTTTTCGGTTAACCAGTTAGTGATTTGATTGATGTCGTGTTGCATATTTTTGTAAGCGATATTTGCAGTGTTGTGAATGGATACTATGGCAGTGTCGTCTGCATACTGGAAGATTTTACTTTTTAGGGGGAGTTGGCTTATGTCGTGTGTGTATATGTTAAATAGAATGGGAGATAGGACAGCTCCTTGCGGTACTCCACAGGTTACTTGTACCTCTTTGCTGTGTGCTGATCCTATATGTGTGATGTGCTTTCTGTTTTTCGTGTATGCTTTAAACCACTGGAGTAGACGACCTCCAATTCCGATATGGGTAAGTTTCGTTAACAAGGTTTTATGTGTTAGTGTGTCAAATGCTTTTGTTAGGTCAATGAATACCACTAATGTTATTCTGTTTTTATCCAATGCAGAGTTTATTAGATCTGTGAAATCTTCCAGGAGTGTTGCTGTTCCTTTATTTTTTTGAAAGCCATATTGTGTTTTGGGTATGATTTGAAATTTTTCAACGTATGTGGAGAGTTTCTGATGTACAATGCGCTCCATGATTTGGTTGATTACAGGCAGCGTGGCGATAGGTCTGTAATTACTTATTATGTTTCTTTTTCCCTGTTTGTGTATGGGTGTGATTAGTGCAGTCTTCAGTGTTTCAGGTATGTGTCCCGTTTCGAAGATTTTATTTAACAGTTTTTGTATAACTGGGAGTAGGTCGGTTGAGTGTTTCTTGATGTCTTTTGGTCTGATTCCGTCTATCCCCGGTCCTTTGTTAGGATTAATTTGTTGAATTGCCAGTGATAGTTCTTCTTTTGTTACTGTGGGGAACCACATCGACTGGGTTGCTCGTGGACCTAGTGGAGAATGTTCGTGTGTGTGAGGAAAGGTTGTTTCTTGTAGCTTTTGGACAGAGTTCACGAAGTGCTGATTAAAGTTGTTTGCCAACTGTTTGAGGGATTTGGGGTCGCAGGCAAAGCTGTGTTTTATTGTTTCTGTGGCAGTGGTTCTGTGTATATTGTCCAGCATTTCATTAATCAGGTGCCAGGTTTCCTTTATGTCGTTCTGTGCTGTTGTTAATTTGTTGCTGTAATAGTTTCTTTTTGCCGTTCGAATCTGGGTTGTTAGGAGATTCCGTTTTCTTTTGTATTCAGTTTTTAAAGCGATATTGTTCGGTGACTTCTTAAGTTGTTTCCATAGGGCATCTTTTCTTTGTATGTCTGTTAGTATGTTGTCTGTTATCCATGGATTTTGTTTCGTTTGGGGGCGTATTTTTATTTTTGTTAATGCTTTGTTGTATATTTTGTTAAATGCAAGTTTAAGGTTATTATATACAGCTTCAGCAGAGTCTAAAGATGCTATCTGCATCCAGTCTGTTTTTCTGATTTCATCGTTCACTATTGCTTCGTTTACAATGCTATGATACTGTTTTGTAGTCTCAGTGATTTTTATGGGTTCTGGTTCAGTGTGTAACTGCAATGCTGTGAAATAATGGTCTGCTAGTTTGCATGTTATGACGGCTGCTGTGTGGCTGTTTGGAGGGGCCCTTATATTTATATGATCAATGCAGGTTGAGGTTGTTGTGTTTCCGACTATCTCTTCTCGTGTATACGACTGTATGGATGGGGTTATGTTGTATGCCGATAATAGGTCTAGGTATTGTTCTGTGTTGTTATTTATGTTCCTAATGTTTATATTAATGTCTCCTATTATTATCAAATATTTTGAGATGCCTACTTTCGTGGCTGAAAGCCATCTGTTTAGTTCTTCTAGGAATTTTGTGGTGCTTAAGTTGGGTGGTCTGTATATTGCGTTTAATATCACGGAGTTTTCTTGTTTGATGTTTTTAATTTCGATGCATATGTTTTCTGCGTATTCTAATTTATAGTTTATTTCTGTTACTTCTAGTTTATGTTTGGTAAATATTATTATACCACCGCCTCGTTTTGTTTGTCTGCAGTGTTTGTGTTGTTGGAAGTGTGGCATTTGGTAGGAGGATGCCTCTTCGTTTGTCGTAGATACTTCAGTCAGTATTAAAATGTCTATTTCGTCTATATCTTCCTTCAGATAAGCTTGCAGGGTCAGCCAGTATTTTTGAATGCTTCTGATGTTGATGTGGAGAATAGATAGTCCTTTTTTGGGGATTGTCAGTTGTTTCCATTCTGATATTGATTTCAGAATGTGGCAATTATCATGTTCCGGGGTGATTACGTCTGCTTGATGGTGTGCTTCCATGTTGGTTGGGGTGCTGGTCCTTCTTTACGAGTTGTCAATATTCCTTTCAATGTGACAGCCTGTTGAGGTCATAATAATAATAATAATAATAATAATAATAATAATAATAATAATAATAATAATAATAATAATAATAATAATAATAATAATAATAATAATTATTATTATTATTATTATTATTATTATTATTATTATTATTATTATTATTATTATTATTATTATTATTATTATTATTAAGATATTCCAGTACGCAGACGATACAGCAATAATATCCATCCATAATAACGCAAGCATAGCCCAAACAAACATGCAACATGACATAAATCTGATCATAGACTGGCTCACGAAAAACTGCATACACCTAAACTCAGAAAAGACAAAATTAATGATATTCAGAAATACACTGACTCGACCAGTTGATAACAAATATATAACCATCCAACATTCACTTTCCAACATAAAAAACACACAGAACAGCAAAACCACTACAATCACTCAGGTTGAAACAATACGATACCTTGGAATTTACCTCGATGCAGATATGAACTGGAATAGCCATATAAAACATCTACACAACAAACTCCAAACAATAAGTGGCAAACTCTACAGATTAAAAGACATAGTTCCCATACGACTAAAAACACTAATATACAAAGAACTATGCCAAAATATACTAAGATACGCTATAACAACGTATGCTTTCGGTGCACCCTACAAATTAAATAGATTAATGTCGCTACAGTACAAAATGACAAAACTGATCTTTTGGGAACAAAGAGAAAATCACGACCTCATAAACATTGCAATGGCAGAACACAAAATACTGACAGCAAATCATTTATGTCACTATGCAGCTTTGCTAAAACATTATTTCGATGCCAACTACAGGACAGTTAGAAATACATACCGTATAACAAGACCTCAGACTACTAATTATATCACATATACAGGGTGTTCGGGATAAATTTGACAGTTTCGTAAGGAAAAAGAAAATCTTCTTTGTATCTATTAAATTTAATGAATTGACAAAAAAACATTACAGGCAGAGTTAATTACAATACTATCAACAAGATTTACTCAAAATAACCACCATTAGCATCGATCACAGCTTCAATTCTGCTTCGGAACCTCGAACAAGCTGATGCTACAGTCTCCCTGGGAAGGGCCGCAAAAACTGTTTTAATTTTATCCATTAACTGGGCTTTTGTATTACTGGAAGTGCGATTGGTGTCTTTTTCAACTGCGCCCCATACAAAATAATCCATGGGGTTAAGGTCTGGGGAGTTTGGAGGCCAAACATTTGGACTGGTGAAGTCGTAGAAATTTTCAGACAACCATTTTTGACTTTTCCCAGAGGTGTGGCAAGGGGCCGAATCCTGCTGCCATACATACGGCCTACCATTGGCTACCCTTGTTATCCAGGGCTTGACTACAGTTAGCAACTCCACGAACAAAGCCCGAATTCCAATGCCAGGGTTCTTCAACACCTGTTCCTGCAGATTTGCGAGGAATTCTGCTGTACGAACGCAATCAGATCGTCTGCTAGGGATCTTTCTTCTTGCTACATCCTCGTAGTCACCATTGCAAGTCTCTAGTTCATGCCTGATTGTTTTTACTGTATTCAGGGAGCATTGGGAAGCAGTCGTAATATCCTTATTTTGATGGCGGGCACGAATCATCATGATACAAGTTATTCTCTTCCATGATTCAGGTGGGTTCCAGCTATCCATCCTTTCTGACATCTTGTATATGAATGAAGAAGGGTCCAAACTTTTAAATGAAGAGAAGTGTGTGTTAATACATGTAACTTACGGAAAAATATAATTAATTATAAATATGTCAAATTTATCCCGAACACCCTGTAAATACAATAATCACTACGGAAAGGCCACGCGAAACTTCTACATCCCAGACATGATAAACAAATTACCTTTTGAATACAGAAACCTTACAAACTACAAAAGCCTGAAATGAGCTCTAAGGACATACTACGAACAAGAAACACGCACCCAAAATACCATACAAACTTAATGAAACACAATATATTCGCTCAGGCTTCCAGTTCAGCGATGCATCAGTACATTCCAATTTATTGTGTGTGGGGGGGGGGGGGGAAGGAGCATGTGTGTGAGCGTGCGTGCGTATGCGTGTGAGTGCGCGCGTGCGTATTTCTCAATCATAGATTCCTTAGCATCCTAACACAGCAAAAAAAAAAAAAAAAAAACAATACATAATAACCAACTGGTGTCATCCTCAGATAAGCTTACATTTAAGCTTCGAGGATGAAAGGAAAAAAAAATTAGTTCTCATCCAAGATGTATCATATGTAACCAAATGCATGTAATGTACGTATCACAAGAAAACCAATGTATGTATTATATGTAAACCAATGTACGTATTGTTAATATCACATGTAAACAAATGTAATTAATGTTTCATATGTAAAAAAATGAATGTAATGTATATAATAACTGTAACAAATGTATGCAATGTAAAAAAAAATTATTTTAAAAGTAAATCATGAGTTTACACCGTATGTTTGTGAAAATCAGGACACATAATATTCAGATTGCATATCTGTAAATACTGTTGTATAATCACACCTTTTCAAACTTGAAAAAAAAAATAGTAAACCACAACATGAAATATTATACAACTTATGTAACTCTGAACAATATAATTGTAAATTATTATTATGATTGTTATATATATATAAAAAAAAACTGTTATCATCATTACTATTTAAATCTCATTATATGTAGCACAAAGTGCTGAACCTTGTAAAATAATATACTGAATAGATGATCATTGTACATATGTAAATATTTGAAAGAACAATAAAAAAAAATATTATTATTATTATTATTATTATTATTATTATTATTATTATTATTATTATTATTATCATCATCATACGTATCAAGGATTTTATGGCCTGTTCCGGCTTTAGAAGTCATCGTTGAATCGTTTAAGAGGCTGTCCTGGTTTTTTTTCCCTAACGGCTTGTACTTTAAGGCTTGTTTTGGTACTCTTTCTGTTTTCATTCTTTGAACGTGTTCCATCCATTTATGTTTATATTTTTTAATTTTTTCAATTACTTGTTCTTGGTTTAATTCTTTTATAATATCTTCGTTTCTTTTGTGATCAAATAGGGTATACTTTGCAGTTTTTCTCATAAACTTCATTTCTGCTGTTGTTAATCTTTGTTTGTCTTTTTGTTTTATTGTCCAGATTTCGCTTCCATACATTAAGACCGGTAAGGCTAATGTATTCTGTACTTTTAGTGTGGTTTGTTTTTGAACTAGGTTTGGTTTAAATATAGAGTTAATTACTCCTGTTATTTTTAAACATTTTGCAATTTTTATGTTTATATCTTTTTCATTTTCATAAGTGATCATACATCCTAGGTAGTTAAATGAATTCACCTGTTCTAAGATCTTGTTATCTAATACTATTTTAGTTCTTGCTGGATCTTGTCCTTTAAAGGCCATAGTTTTTGATTTTTCCGTTGATATTATCATACCATAATCTTTGGATATCTCATTTAGATTTAAAATAGATTTCTGTAAGTTATCTTCAGAATTTGTAATTATTATTTGGTCGTCTGCAAAGAGGAGAGTGTTTAAGTTAACTGTAGGTGAAAGTTTAATTCCTTGATGTAAATTTTTACTCCATTTTATTATTATTTCATTTAAGTAGATATTAAAAAGAGTTGCTGAGAGGGGACATCCCTGTCGGACCCCTTGGTTTATCTCTCTTGTATATGATAGCTCATGATTTAATCTTATTTGTATTTGATTATTTTCATATATACTTGTGACAGCTTTTAGGATATTATTTGGTATTTGTCTTTCTTTTAATATGTTAAATAATATGTTTCTTTTAACTTTGTCAAATGCTTTTTCAAAGTCAATAAATGCAACAATATGTGTTTCTAAATTATATTCTCTTCTTTTCTCTATTATTAATTTTAGGCAGAAGGCTGGGTCTATACATGATCGTCCTTTTCTAAATCCATTTTGTACCTCTAGAATAAAGTTTTCGGAGTATTTCATTAGTTTGTTATTTAAGATTCTGCTATATATTTTGTAACATGAATTTAGTATACTGATACCTCTATAGTTTTTAGGGTCATCTCTATTACCTTTCTTAAAGATAGGAATCACAATTGCTTTTTTCCGTTCTATTGGGGGGAAACCAGTTGAGTAAATTTTATTTAAAAATAATAAGAGTCTTCCTTTGAATCTTGTTCCTGCGTATTTATATAGTTCTGAACCTAGCTTATCTTCTCCATGTGATTTTCCGTTTCTTGTTTCTTTCAGGCTGATTTCTAATTCTTCTTCAGTTATTTCCTTTTCATTTTCGTTAATTGTTTGCCAGTTGTCTTTTTTAAAATATTTGTCTGTCGACAGTTCCGTGTAGTAATTTAGAAATTCTTCTAATTTCAATTCAGTGTTTAATTTTATGTTTTCTTTGGTATCTGCATTTAGGTGTTTCAAAATCTTATATACATTGGGTCTTATTTTATATAAATCGTGTTCTAAATTAGAAACAAATTTATTCCATGATTCTCTATGTCTTTTTCTGACTTCTCTTTTAGCTATGGCTCTTATTCTTTTATATTCTATTTCATCTTCTAATCTTTATTATTATTATTAGTAGTAGTAGGAGTAGTAAAATCAACACCTGGCTTGTGACCAGTATAGGAACACAACCATGAAACCACCACCCTTTGTCACCTATTATCTTCCTCAGATAAGCTCTGCTAAGCTTGAGGAAGAAAATTACTAACTTGCAAGAATCTGTTATACACACTTGTAATGTGTTATAAATATTATATATATATAATTACTACAGCAACTATGTATGCAATTCAACTGAGACAAAAAAAAAAAAAAATTCTGTATAATCCTTATAGTAATTACTGTAAATATTATCATTGTATGTAACTTATACTGAGACATAATGAATGTTTTTTTTTAAATAAAAAAAAATAAAAAATAAAAAAATAATAAAAAAATTAAAAAAAATATAAAAAAATTATTACTATTATACTTAAGATAACTATAGTATATATGTATGTGTAAATATTTCAGCAGTGAACAAAAATATTATTTATTTAAAAAAAAATTATTAAAATATTAATAACTCGCAAGTATTTGTTATTCACAATTGTAATGTATTATAAATATTATGTATATATATATACGTGTATATAAAACTATTGTTGTATATATGTATGTAATTTATCTGAGACAATAAAATGTTAAAAAAAATTTTTATTATTATTATTATTATTATTATTATTATTATTATTATTATTATTATTATTATTATCTATCATAATTTATCTATTAAATGAGGAAAAATTAATGACACTAGCAATTTTAATTTTGATCAAGAAAAATATATAAAAGCAATTTCAGCTGACGAACACTATAAATACCTAGGAATATTAGAAGCCAATGATATTCTCCACTCGAAAGTTAAACAACAGTCAGCATCAGAATACATCAAAAGAGTTAGAAATATTCTGAAAACAAAACTAAATGGATTAAACACAATTACAGCAATGAATTCTTGGGCTATACCAGTGATCCGATACACAGCTGGCATAATAGATTGAACAAAAGAAAACCTGGACAAACTGGACCGCAAAACTAGAAAACTAATGACTATGCATCATGCATTACATTCACGAAATGATGTTGACCGGTTGTACCTACCGAGGAGAATAGGAGGAACAGGGCTGCTGCAAGTGAGACAGACTGTGGAAGAAGAAGAAATTAGTTTAACAAGTTACATCGACAATAGCTCTGAGCCAATGCTTCAAGCCATTACACAAGAGGGCCTTCTAAAAGCAACAGGAAACAAATCCGATTACAAAAAGGAACAACAAAATAACCGATGTGTGCGCTAGAAAAATAAACCCTTGCATGGCCAATTTCTTCGAGATACTGAAGACAAAATTGACGTGAACAAGATGTGGCAATGGCTACAATACGGATACATTAAAAAAGAAACAGAAGGATTTATTCCAGCAGCTCAAGAACAGGCATTACAAACTAATTCACTCAAAGCAAAAATTTTGAACATCAATAATAACAGCAAATGCAGATTATGCGATCAGAAAGATGACTCTGTAGAACATCTAATCAGTGCCTGCAGAAAAATAGCTCAAACTGACTATAAATACCGCCATGATCAAGTGGCCAAAATAGTTCATTGGCAAGTATGCAACAAATATGACTTTCCTACTTCTGATAACTGGTGGGAGCATAAAAGTGAGACTGCATTGGAAAACGAAACAGCAAAAATTCTCTGCGACTTTAAAATACAAGCTGATCGGCATTTGGAACACAATAGACCTGACATCACAATTATCAACAGGTTTGGATTATTGATATCGCAGCACCCAGTGATAACAACATTAACAACAAAGGACTGGAAAAAATTACTAAATATCGAGATCTGGCAATCGAAGTTGGCCGACTTAAACATACCAAAGTCATCCCAATAGTTATCGGTGCACTTGGTACACCGATAGCTATCTGTAAATAGTTGAATAGCTTCTTTGAAGCTATCCAACTATTTACAGCAATTAAACATCAACGAAGTGACCCCATATGACCTACAAAAAACAGTATTACTTGGAACAGCCCATATTTTACGACGCTACCTGACGGACCATTTTTAGATTCTTGGGTAGAATCTGAATTGATCTGAATCACAAGTCAAATTTTGGTTTGTATCATATCTTGTTTTGACTGTGTATCAATTATGTGAATAAAATAATAATAATAATAATAATAATAATAATAATAATAATAATAATAACAATAATAATAAAAAAAAAAGAGAGCGAAAGCAGGTATTCATTTGGTCATAGGATGACTTCTCCCAAATCTTTGGTAGATTTATACAGCAATACTTGTTGAGGTTTCGAGTATGTTTCAAGACTTCTGTTGATTCCAGGAACAACCTGTCTGACTTGTAAAAGACAGACGTCATTGCTTTTAGTTGCATTGTAAAGTGTTTTTTTTTTTTTTTTTTTTTTTTTTTTTGGTGCTGGCTATTTAAATGCTAAAAATGTATCCCATGTGCCTGGGCCGTGGCCAAATAGCAAACATCATCAACATCAACATAGCGTAGGCCGGAGACTTGGTTTGAGAGTGGCTGTATAGATAGCTAGCTTTTCCAGGAGTTCTTGTAGAAGTTGGCGTTGGCTAAGGGGAGGGGAAGGAGGAGGTGTCCCATCTAACTGTATATTTTCCCTTTCCATGTAAAATAACCTGCCTGTACTGTGATTTTAAATAGTTTAAATATATCAGGAGGAACACTGTTACGTAAGCAAATTAAGGGTTTCAGTTAATGGTACATTTGTGAATGGTGAGGTGATATCAAAACTCACCATTATAATAAAATAAATAAAAATGATTCTGTAATATTAGCAGGAGACTTAAATATAAGAATTGGAAACAAGAACATTAATAATAATATAGGAATATATGGAGAACATACTCTAAACAGGAATGGTAAAAAATTGATCGACTTTGTAGTTTATAATAACCTTAAAATAATGAATTCTTTCTATAAACATAAGACATACATAAATGTATTTGAGCAGCAAGAGGATGGATATTAATATTAGATTACATCAAAGTTCTTTTTAGATGTTAGAGTTCACAGAGGATATGAAATAAATAGTGACCACTTCCTTCTTCCTAACAAGAACAGAAAGAAAATTTAAAACAATTGTTTATAAAACTAGATTATTAAATGATACAAATATACAATGGCAATATGAACAAAGAATTAACCAATACTTAGATAAAATAAAACAAAATGAAGAAATAGAAAGAGAATGGCTTAATATAAAAAAGACACTAAATACAGCAGCAAACGGGAGCTTAGGAAAGACCAAAAAATTCAAAAGGAAAAAACTGAAGACATGGGATGAAAATATGGGAACTAAAGATGTGGGACAATCAAAGAAATAATCAAAATGAAAAAGAAACCAATCATAAATGGTTAAACAGGAAATGATTAGAAGATGAAATAGAATATAAAAGAATAAGAGCAATAGCTAAAAGAGAAATCAGAAAAAGACATAGAGAATCATGGAACAAATTCGTTTCTAATTTAAAACATGATTTATATAAAATAAAACCCAGTGCATATAAGATTTTGAAACACTTAAGTACAGATAATAAAGAAAACATGAAACTAAACACCGAATTGAAATTAGAGGAATTTCTAAATTTCTACACAGAATTGTGGACAGATAAATATTTTAAAAATGACAAGTGGCAAACATTTAATGAAAATGAAAAGGAAATAACTAAAGAAGAATTAGAAATCAGCCTGAAAGAAACAGGAAACGGAAAATCACCTGAAGAAGATAAGTTAGGTTCAGAACTATATAAATATGGAGGAACAAGGTTGAAAAAAGACTCCTATTATTTTTAAATAAAATTTATATAGTTCAACTGGTAACCCCCCCCCCCAATAGAATGAAAAAAAAGCAATTGTGATTCCTAACTTTAAAAACGGTAACAGAGATGACCCTAAGAACTATACAGGTATAAGTATACTTTATTCCTGTTACAAAATATATAGCAGAATTTTAAAGAACAAATTAATGAAATATTCTAAAAACTTTATTTTAGAAGTACAGAATGGATTTAAAAAAGGACGATCATGTATAGATCCGACCTTTTGCCTAAAATTAATAATAGAGAAAAGAAGAGAATGCAACTTAGAAACACATATTACATTTATTGACTTTGAAAAAGCATTTGACAAAGTTAAAAGAAACATTATTTAACATATTAAAAGAAAGACAAATACCAAATAATATCCTAAAAGCTATCATAAGTATATATGAAAATAATCAAATACAAATAAGATTAAATCATGAACTATCATATACGAGAGAGAGAGAGAGAGAGAGAGAGATAAACCAAGGAGTCCGACAGGGATGTTCCCTTTCAACAAATCTTTTTAGTATTTATCTAAATGAAATAATAATAAAATGGAATAAAAACTTCCATCAAGGTATTAAACTTTTTCCTACAGTGAACTCAAACACTCTCCTTTTTGCCGGCGACCAAATAATAATTACAAATTCTGAAGATAATTCACAGAAAGCTATTTTAGATCTAAATGAGATATCCAAAGATTATGGTATGATAATTTCAACAGAAAAATCAAAAACTATGGCCTTTAAAGGAGAAGATCCAGCATGAACAAAGTTAGTAATAGACAACAACATCTTAGAACAGGTGAATTCATTTAACTACCTAGGATGTATGATCACTTATGAAAAAGATATAAACGTAAAAATTGCAAATATTTAAAAATAACAGGTGTAATTAACTCTATATTTAAACCAAACCCAGTTGAAAAACAAACCAGACTAAAAGTATCCAATACATTAGCCTTACCAGTCTTAATGTATGGAAGCGAAATCTGGACAATAAAACAAAAAGACAAACAAAGATTAATAACAGTAGAAATGAAGTTTATGAGAAAAACTGCAAAGTATACCCTATTTGATCACAAAAGAAACGAAGATATTATGAAAGAATTAAACCAAGAACCAGTAATTGAAAAAATTAAAAAATATAAACACAAATGGATGGAACACGTTCAAAGAATGAAAACAGAAAGATTACCAAAACAAGCCTTAAAGTACAAGCCATTAGGAAAAAGAAAACTAGGACGTCCTCTAAAGAGATTCAACGATGACGTCTAAGGCCGGAACAGGCCATTCTTGGCTAAATCCTTGACAGACATGATGAAGATTACCATCATGCCTGAACTTTTTAAGGTATTGTTTTTTTTTAAACACTTTTTACGTGGGCAGAATTTCAGGGAGAATTGCTTGTAAAAGTGACTAGTACTTTGGCTAAAACTACTAGAAATGTTTTGCTAAACTACTAGCCACTTTCACAAACAATTTTCCCTGTTTTGTTAAAAATTCTATCTACTTAAAAAGTATTTTAGAAAGCCACACCTTAAAAAGTTCAGGCTTAATGGTGAGTTTTGATATCACTTCACTATTCCCAATGTACCATTAACTGAAACCCTTAATTTAATCAATTCACAATTTCTTCCTGATATATTTCAACTATTTAAAATCACATTAGAGGCAAGTTATTTTACATGGAAAGGGAAAATATACAGTTAGATAGGACAGCTATGGGCTCCCCCCCCCCCCCTTAGCCAACTTCTACATAGAATACTTGGAAAAGCTAAATACAGTCACTCTCAAATCAAGTCTCTGGCTACGCTAAGTTGATGTGTTTGCTATTTGGCCACATGGCCCAGACACATGGAATACATTTTTAGGGTATTTAATTAGCCACCATCCCCCCCCCCCCCCAAAACCCACTTTACAATGGAACTAGAAGCAAATGACTGTCTGCCCTTCCTGGACACACTAATCACACGTCTTCCAGAAGGTTCATTATCATTCTCAGTTTATAAAAAACCTACATACAGGGAGATATTTACACAAACAATCACACCATCACCCTTCTCAACAATATGGTATTCTAAAAACACTAACCCACAGAGCTAGGGCGATTTGTTCCAATGACATTGCTCTCACTGCTGAACTAACGCACTTAGGTCACACCTTCTTGACTAATGGCTATAATCACCATATGATAGACAAATTACTAAATGCTCTGTAGAAATCCGCCCCACTGTCTACCACAGAAGACTACAACAAAACTATCATATCTGAAAAGATATCTAGAGTGCTTAATAAACATCACCTCCGCACCGTATTTAAACCTTATGTGAAATTGGCAACTCTCATCCGTTCACCTAAGGACAGATTCTCTCCTTTATCACATTCAGGAATCTATGAAGTGCCCTGTTCATGTCATCGAGCTTACTATGGACAAACAGGAAGAACTGTGGACATCTGTCTCAGCGAACCCAAAAAATATATCCAGCACTTTCGCTGAAAGCCAGTCAGTAGTAGCCGACCATGCTTTAGATATCCCTGCACACAGGATCGATTGGAAAAAATAAAAGTACTGCACAGGTGCTTTTACAAGTCAGAGAGGGTGTTCCTGGAAGCAACAGAAGTCTTGAAACATACTCCAAAGCTCAACAAGTATGGCTGTATAAATCTACCAAAGATTTGGGAGACAGTCATCCTACTACCAAATTGATACCTGCTTTCCCTCATGTTTTTTTATTATTATTATTATTGAACATAGATGACACAAAGACTAAATACCTAATTAGGAATTTAGTCTTTGTGTTGCACGTTACAATTGCTCATACTAGTTCCATTATTATACTGATTTGTGGTTGTCTCGCTAATGTAACAAACCTTGTTTGTGTGCTCTAAAGATGCTGGATGGAATACCAGCGAAATATTAGCAATGAGTTAATAAATAGTTATATTCTTATCAATCTATGTTCTCATCTATACTGTTGTAATTCAATCAACATGTACACGTCGTTTTTTCTTCAGATCTCATAAAGATGACTCACAAATACGATGAATGGATTCATGAAAATTTCTCGCACATTCTTTTCTGTGAATTTTCTTATTGCACATTATAATTGATTATATTTCGTACATTTTGTTCATTTCATTCTCTCATCAGGTAGATAGGTCAGGCTGGGGATTTGTTAGTGGGCGTATTTGACTGACACACACACACACACACACACACACACACACACACACACACACACACACACACACACACACACACACACACACACACACACACACACACACACACACACACACACACACACACGTTTGCCTAGTTCCATTAGGCTCCATTTTGTTTGAAGTAATTTCCTTGCAATATTTCGACTCGTTATGTCTGCATTTGCAAAGCAGCCTTTTCACCACTCTTCAGATCCTAAGATTTCTCTTATCGAATGAATTTGAAATCAAGTCTCGTATGAGCCACGCCCCAGGTGGCTTTCTGTATTGGTTGTTATGTTTATCTATGGAGTTGTTTGTTGATTGTGGTCTTCTTATCTGATATACTGACGTGATTGATTTTTCTGTTAGGATTAAACCCTCTTTCAACCTAGCTGTGCAGTGCCATTGGAGTTTTAATTTAGTATTTTGTGTTCTGTCAGTGCGGCTAGAATATCTTTGGCATTTTCTAATTTTGTTCCCAGAGAATGAGTTTGATTATTTTATATTGCAGCGATTATGAAATGTTAAAAATTAAACGTTAAAACAGAGATACGCAATAACAACGCAAGCGATATTGCTTTCTGAAGACGTTTTTGCGTATAGATTACCTTTTCATTTAAAAGCAGTGAGCCCACATCACTGAATTGATGCGTGAAGTTGTTCATCCTTCCACGGTATTAGGCCTACTGGCCTGTTCCGGTCTCACACCACGTTTTTATGGCTCTTCCTCTACTTTTCCCTTTTGGTTTATAATTTTCTATTCTCTTTGGTAATCTTTCTGGTGACATTGTATTTACATGTTGGATTCATTTGGTTTCTGTAATTTTCTATTGTTTCTGAGATTGGTTATTGGTGAAGTTCTTTTAAGATGCACCTACATTTGTTTTGTTATCTAATTTAGTGTAGCCTGAAGTTCTTAAAAATTTCATTTCTGCTGGTGTTATCCCTTGGTAATCTGTTTTCTTCATTGTCTCATGTTTCTCTTCCATATAATATAACTGGTTTTACTAAAACGTTGAATATTCTTAATCTAGTGCTTCTTTGTTCCAAATTTGGTTTGAAAATATTATTAATCATGCCTGTAGATTTAATGAATTTGCTAATTTTATGTTTCGACCCAGTTTCTTTAATATAACTTATATACAACCAAAATAATTAAAATTATGAACTTGTTCAATTGGTCGGTTGTTTAGAACTATTTTCTTCCTATTGAATCCCTTCCTTTAAATGCCATAACTTTTGTTTCGTTTTTTTTTTTTTTTTTGGAAGATGTTTTCACATGTTTGGTATCGAATCGATTCTGTCAAGACTGTAGATAGCCAATGTGTTAGCGATTAAAATTTGGTCATCTGCATACAGCAATGTATTTAAACAGTAATTTGTTTCTAGTTTTATTCCTATATTATTGATACGCTGCCATTCTTTTAGTATTTCATTTATGTATATATTAAAAACAATTGGAAACAGGCTGCATCCCTGACTTACTCCTCTATTTATTTTTATCCACTCTATAGGCATGTCTTTGGTTTTTACTGTTATGAAGTTATTTTCATAGTATTGCCTACTGCTTTTATTAATTGGGAGGTAATTATGTTTTAATTAATATTCCAAAGAGTTTTTTTAACTAAATCAAATTTCATAGTATATAAATAATGATTTTGTATGTTGTTCGCTGCGTACTATATAACTCTACTTCTAACTGTTTTAAGCTAGTTGTTCAATTTTTCTCTATGTAAAGATCTGTTTTCTCTTTTCGCTATGTCGTTTATTATTCTTATAATTTAATTTATTTTCGATTGTATCTGAAGACAGCCATTTGTTGTAGGCTTCATTTTTCTCCAGTATTATTTTTTTCCATATTTTTATTTCAATTTCTTAGGCCTCTTTTCCTGTGCCATTTGTTTTAATTTTAAACGTTTTAATTTACCTCTGTTTCATGTAAGTTTTCTTTTAGTTTAATTTGATACTGTTTTTTAATTGCTTCTTATAATAATTTTATTCTAAATATGTTTTCTATTGGCACCTTGTTTATTTTCAGCTTCAGCCATTTTTGGGGTATTTATTGACATTTTCCCGATTACTGCGTAATGATCTCTATCTAGGCGTAGACTTCTATAAACTCTGACATCTGTTATTAGATTCGCTATTTTTTATTTCCTATTACATAGTCTATTATAGATTTGTAGCCTCTTGCTTCCCATGTGTATTTGTGAACCTTTTTATGTCTAAAGAAAGAATTTACTATATATCTAAGTTATTAAACAAAGCAAAGTCTATTAACCTTACTCCATTTTTACTTTTGGTTTGGTTCTCTATTAAGTTCTAAAAAACTTCGAATCACAGTCGATTGCGAAGTGTTGCAGAACACTAAAAGAATGTGAACTTAATGGAAAAAAAGGTGTGTTGAGTCCCATCAAATACTTTGCCGATGTCAATTACAATAACGACCAACACTTCCTCGAATCATTCTACTGCCCTTCTCCAAATTGGGTGGAACCTGCACAAAGCCTTGTGGACGTCGTGTCATCTTAAATGAAACAAAACTACAGGAAAGAAGAGTGTACATGAAGGAAATGAACGGCAGGTGAATTTTAAATGTAAAGTGATCATAATTGAGATTCTTATTTAACCAATCGCTGTAATTAATATAAGAGAAAACACAGAACGATTCATTTGGTTCAAGTTCCTGCAGGGAACTTGGGAGTTTCAATATCGGGGAATAAGTAGGTCAAGGAGAGAAACAGTAAGACAGTGATGTTAAGAAAAGAAACAACTGTATCATAATTACTTCCTGCTAATTTGATTTATGAGTATTGCTTATTGGGAAGACTCATTCATAATCGAAGGCCAGATATTATCATAACTGGCACTTTATTATCATTTCAGTAAACGTATATACATTAAGACGAGGATTAGGCTAAAATCAATTTTTTTAATAATATTTTAGCATTTTTTTTTTATAATTCTTAACATTAAAATTTCCAATTCACTTCTAAGTATAAGATCTTGTGTGCAAATGAAATTAATAAAATTCTAATTTATCACTCAGTTAGAAAAGCAAATATTTAAAAATAACCGTCAAAACCAAACTAATAATAACAATTATAAAATTAAATTTAATCAATTAAAGCTTGTTAATCCAGGAAAGTTTCTGATATAGATCCTCATTGATGTTTATGGTGAAAAATATAAAATCATGTTGCACACAAAAAAATATACAGACGATAGTTCACCAGGTATTAGACGCTTGAGCAGCACTGATTCGTCTACTGGTTTAATTTTGACGGAAAATGGTCAGCATGTGAACTTCATACAACGAGCAGGGGGCGCATAAAATCGTCCAAGTAACTTAGTCAAGAAGACGCAGTGAAATGTAGGAATCCTCCTTCGACCAAGAGATTCTACAGTGGTTTATAAAATTTCTCGTCTTCAAGGACAACACGGAGGCCGACAAAAGCTGCAATTCACATGATTGTTAAAGTTCGAACAAAACTACATATTCTGATTTTGGAGGCAAAAAATGATCGCCCCATTAGGAATGGTAATTAGCACTCGATATTAAGAAACGACTTAGGACGCCAATCGTGTCATGAAACAAAACAAAACAAAAAACATCGAAATATTTTACAGCTAGCTGTTGACACGTATGTTAAGCACAATGTTCTTCACAAATTTCAAGACTTCTCTCAATAGAAATCTTCCACTCGTAAAGTGCGAAGCCAACGAAGTAATTTAAATAAAATAGATCAGCCGACAGACCATCATTCATAAAAGCTGCATGGGGTTAGACCATGGAAACATGTATACATGTTTCCATGGTCTAACCATGGAAAGATGTGGTTAGATAGGGGTTAGATAGGGGTTAGAAAATTAGAAAGATAGGGGTTAGACCATGGAAACATGTATACATGTTTCCATGGTCTAACCCCTATAAATAGAGAATAATTTACTTGGAAAGTATTAGTGAAAGTTGTGCAAAAATGTGAAAGCGTGAAGCGGAGTGGGAAAACCCAGCTTCATATCAGCAGAAGAGCTCCCGAGACTGGATCTTTTTCAATGGTGCTAAATGGCGTTCTGAAGTCTAACATTCTGTGGAACCTGAAACTCCATTCAGCAACCTCTGCCTTACTGTCAATGATGAGGCGTCTTTATCGTCGCTGTTTGGATTCATTTTCACAAGGAAAAATAGTGCTCCTCCTTAATGTACTGCTTACTTTACAAGAAATGCGTTATAATAACATATACCATTTGCAAGGAATATTTTTATGTTGCGCTAAAAGGGCGACTAGCATAAAAGCAAAAAAAAATAATTGTACATACTGTATATGACAAGGACACACATCCACCCACCACTCATTAGCCGTGTCGAAATACTGAATGGATCATCATATTATAATTTTGGAAGAATGTTTTCCCTCACAAGTAAAAGGTTTCTCGCCAAAACCTCTTGTTGCAAATTTCACAGGGAAAAGGTTTTTTCCCTGGAGTGAACTTTTTCGTGTTTCTTCAGCTCAGACAAGACAAGGAATTTCTTGTGAGAGATTTCGCATGCAAACGAGTAATCTGTTATATGCATTTTCACGTGGTTTCTAAGATACCGTGATTCAGAAAATTGTTTTCTACATATTTTACATGGAAAACCTATAAAACAAGTAAAACATTTCAGCTACTTAGGCACGATTTTTAGTGAAGATGGTAAATTAAATATGGAAATAAACAAGAGAATCAACAAAGATGGTATGGCTGGAAGTGAAGTGAATAAATTTATGTGGAATAAGAAAGAAATTAATCAAAACACTAAAGTAGCTGTATATACAACAGTGTTCAAACCAATTTTAACTTATGGATCTGAGAACAGGGTCAGAAGTAAAATACTTCACGAAGGAGACCCCAGCTATGAGAGTCCTGAGAAAGATTAGGGCGTGAATAGATGGCATCAATGGCAATATCATATTAAAAACGAGGATATTTGGAATGAACTTGACATTGTCAGCATCCAGGAATGCATTAGCAGAGCTAATCTCACTTAAACAGAACGGGCGAGGAAAAATCAGCAAAACTCTCGTTCAAAACAGAAAACAGGTCTTTTCCTGCCAACCTGGTAGGAAAAAACTCAGAGGAAGACCACGATATAGGTGGAATAATACGGTAAAAAGTGTCTTAGAAGATAGAAATATAAGATCTGATAATGTTGGAGTCTTGACAAGTAACAGACTGGTTTGTAGGGAATTGTAGATAGGCAGTTAGTAATGATGTAAATTTTTCGTGTGGTACTATTATTCTCTACATTCTTTGAAGATACATGACAGGAGTTTGATGATGATATTTTACACGAGAAATGTTTTCTTTAGTCAAATTAATGGTGGTGTGTTTGGCCACTTTGAAGGGACTATAGAGTTGAAAACATGGAGCTACACGTCACAAATGAAAGGTTTTTCTTTAGTATGAGATCTGAGATGAATCTAGGCTTTTTTCTATAGCCATACGATTTCCTACAAATTTCACACTCATACGGCTTCTCTTTTTCGTGAACCATTTTGATGTGAGACAAAAGCTTTCCTTTTTCATAAAAGGCTCTGCCACATATTTCACAAATGAAAGGTTTCTTCTTCAAGTGGACACTAGGTATGTCGCGTTTGAATGTTTCATGGAGAGCAAATATATTGTCAGTTATTTCTTAGAGAACGAATTTTTCATTGCTGTGAATCGTAGCTTTGTGCCTTTTCAGATTATCCGAGCCTGAAATGGCCTGATTGCAAATTTCACATCGAAACGGTTTCTTATTGGAGTGTGTTTTAAGATGCCGCTGAAGACTTGTTGATCCGAAGAATTTCTTGGTGGATGTCGTACACAAAAAAATGTCTTCTTCTTTCAAGTGCACTTCTTTATGCCTTTTCATATGGTCCAGACAATAAATCCTTTTGATGCACATATCAAATCCGGGTGTTTTCTTAATGGAGTGACACTTTTGGTGTCTTCTCAATGAGAAAATATTTGAATCGGTTTCCCCACACCTGTCGTATGACGGTTTACCACTGGCGTCTGTTGCTGTTTCAATGTTATGAATCATCTTGACTTTTAAGTAGATCTGCTCGTTTAAAGGCTTTGTGGCATACTTTACACGTAAATTATTTTAATCCAAGTGATTATGGCGAGTTTTCTGATGTCGATTAACGTTACTCCGATATTCAATTTGTGTCTTGCATGATTCACAATGCAAAATACATTTTCTCATTTTCATCTGAGTTTAGAGATTTTGTTTGGAATGCGATTGACCCTCTACACTCAAGAAGAGAACTCATTATCGTTTGATTCTGGATCCTCAATTTCATCCTCATTTTGAAGCTTTTTCATTATGCAAATATTACAACGATCTCTTCAAAGCTGACAGACATTTATCTTGCTAACCAAGCATGAAATGTTTCGTATAACCTAAGAATTTTCAAATATTAATACTTATGTTTGTTGTTAACGTATTATTAGGTACACTAACTCATGGAAGTAAATGCATTCACAAGCAGTAAAAATAAACGAAGTGCTCTTTTTAAGTTAAATTAAAACTACATTTAGTAACTGAAATGTTAAACTTTCAATACACAAAAATCCACACGTGAAAACTGAAATGACAGTAGTTAAAAGAAGGGTTTTGAAACCGGAAATGAATTTCATAAGAAATACCATTTTATTCAGTTTGTTGTACGTCACTTTTTACCAGACGAGCAATTGTGATTTACAGTTGTAGGTAGCAGGAACAGCCATTTGTCGTGAATGTTGTTGTTTGGATTTCTTTTGCTTTTCTTGTAGAGAGATATAAATAGGTATGTAAACCTTACGATCTCTGAAATGGTCAGGTAATATGAGGTTCTAAAATTTAATTCGGATTCATGCATCATATCATTAAGATTGGGATTTGTAAACAAGAATTTTATAAGAAACTTTTCATACTGTACATGTAACAGGAATGCAATCTTTATCGGATGGTACTTTTTTGTTTGCTGGACTGAAATACGATCTCTCTCTCATATCTCTTTTAGATATAGAAAAAGATCCAGCTCTCGTTCACACTAATCCCAATATTCGCAATATTCGTATAAATGCCACTACTGATCTATTGTTTGCAGTAAGTGTACCAAGAGGAGCAATGAAGAATGTTGCATTCTGGGAAGAATATATTTGTCAAAGAATTCTTTGAGTTTCATTACTACATGCTTATCAGATTTGAACTATAGGATGGATTATTATAAACTGAATCTCAGTTATTCATTCGCAATGGAGTCGGATTAATACAGTAATTTATGCTTCGAGCATCAAAAGTTAAGATATAACTTCATATTAAAATATACATAAAGATCGACAGTGGAAGGATAACCGTTTCATCTAATTAGAACTATAACATTATAATAGATTACTGTATAATAATATTATTTATGTAATTATAATCAGAATGCTGTACTCTTACCGTATCTTTCAAAATATACGTGAAATGCCATAAATCCAGAATGACGATACGTCGGAGAAAGTCACAAATTTATATGAAATAGTGTTCTCAAGGCAAGCAATGTTAGACGTAAATATCCATAAAACAAATTCACGCGAAAACTTTGTTATAATACTACCTGAAATTCTGGTATCTGATGAATCCATTACTACAGCAACAGAACGCAGAACGTTGCTGATTTGTTGGTTGAAGCATAAATGCTTGTCATATTCCCCTTTGTCTGAGGGGGAGTTTCTTCGAGTGGAGAGTTATTGAGCGTTAAACTCGCCCTGGAAGGGCAGTGAAATTCGCTGTGTCCAGCTGAACATAGAATTGACTTGGGTCGTTTGTGTTTGTAGAATCCTGCTTCATTGTAGTCTTAAGCTTGCTTGATCAGTGGGTTTGGATGATTGTCTTGGTGAAGAACTTTTCTGCTAGGTCATGGAGAAGGGATGTGATGTAGGAAATGTTGACTTCTCTATGAATCTGGGAGTTTTTAATGAACCATGGGGCATCAGAAGCACTCTCAGGTATTATTATTATTATTATTTTTTTGTATTCTCTGCAGCTTTTGAATATTTGTATTTGAGGTATGGCTCCATGCAGGAGATGCATAAGCAGTGGTGAGCTATGGAAATTTTAACAAAGGGCTCGCGTCGTCGACCCCAAAAAAAATTCACACAAAAACTTTTGATTGCCTACCAGAAGGGAAAAGATAGCGCATGCGCTTATTTTATTTTCAAACTTGGGCGCGTTCGTTATAGAGGAGTTGAAACAATAATTCTAAATATTTGTTAGCTTACCGTATGAGTTTGTCGCTTAATATGTTTCAAAAAAAAAAATTTTTTTTTTTGAAAAAATAAAAAAGTAAACAAGAAGAACAAGGGGCTCGCAAATTTGAGAAAAATTTAACAAAGGGCTCCCGCGAGCCCCTTATAGCTCAGCACTGTGCATAAATGATGATTGGACGGATTACCATTTTGTATATGAGTAGTTTGTTCTGGGTATCCAGTTTACTTCTTCTGTTGATCATGGGATAGAGCTGAGCGACTTTGGATGTCTTCGAGCTTAAGTATTTTATATGATTGGTGAATTGGAGTTTTTTTGTCAAGCATAACCCCGAGGTATTTGACTTCGCTCTGTCATGGGATCTTGACACCCAGCAAATGTATGTCGTTCATGATCTGAAACTTCTTTTTGGTGAACAGGATGGCTGAACTCTTCAGTGGGTTTGTTTGGATCCTCCAGTCAATCAGCCATTTCTCCATTGTGTGAATACTGTTTTGGAGTCTTTTGATAGCTAGTTTGGGACTGAGAGATCTTACTAATAAAGCGGTATCATACGCATATAATGCTGTGATTGTTGAACTTGGATTTTGAGGAATATCAGCTATGTAGATAGAAAACAGCAGGGGAGCCAGAAGAGAACCCTGCAGCACACCTGCCAGGATCTTGCATCTGGATACGGTTTCATTTATTTTTACTTCTATGAATCTGTCTTTGACTAATAAAAATCTAATGATTTTTATTAGATTAGTTGGCATGTTAAATTAATGAGTTTGTAGAGAAGACCCTGGTGCCACACCTTGTCAAAAGCCTTCACAGCGTCTATAAAGCCCACAGCAGTGTGGAGGTTCCAGTTGAAATCTGTGGTGATAAATTCAACCAGTCAGTGTATCTGTGTGGTGCTATGATTTTTTCCGAATCCAGACTGCTCATTAGGAATAATACCTGGTTTATCTGTTGCTGATTGAAGCCTTGTAAGGATGACTTTTTCTGCAATCTTACCTAGGCTGGAAAGTAGGCTGATAGGGCTGCAGCTTTTGGGGAGTTGAAGGTTTTCCAATCTTTTTGATTGGTGATGGCAGCCGTTTTCCATGCTAAGGGAAAATATTTGAATTTGAGGATAG
This sequence comes from Typopeltis vanoorti, assembly GCF_054136105.1. Taxonomy (NCBI): domain Eukaryota; kingdom Metazoa; phylum Arthropoda; class Arachnida; order Uropygi; family Thelyphonidae; genus Typopeltis; species Typopeltis vanoorti. The sequence continues at coordinate 79,190,397 of NC_143572.1, forward strand.
CATCGATAATATTGACTAAGTGCACAATGGCTTTAGTGGGGAGTAGTTTGACTGTTCTGTTTGTGATTCCATCTGGACCTGGAGCCATGTTGTTATTCAAGTAGGTTATGATATTTATAGCTTCTGGGGATTTTGGAGAGCTTTTCCCATGATATAAAGGAGTGTGGAGGAGAGAATTGTTCTTGTGTACCGAGCTTGAGCAGAATGGGGTTGTGATCAGATGATAATTCGTTTAGCGTTTCCAGTTGGTATTGGTATCCGATGGGTTCTGCCTTCTCCTTTTGTTGTGTTAGGACCTGCCTGACTCTGCAGTGAATTTTGTACATTAGATTGATTTTTAAATTCTCATAACAGGGGTTACACTGAGTTTCCAAATTGTCACCCGAAGCTTCTTTTTCTTGGTCACTGTGAGCTGCTCCTTTCTTGGTCTGAATTGGGGGTATGAGTTACCTTTTAGTGTGGAGGGTTCTCAAGAATTTCCAGATGGAGTTATCCTCTGGCTTCAGATTGTTCAGTCCGGTTTCCCATTCTTGATTTCGATGTTTTTGTAGAGCTTCCCAAACTTGTTTATTTAAATTATTCAGAGTTGTTTTATCTTGTGGGACTTTTGTGTTATGGTACCTCTTTCTGGCTCTATTTTTCAGTCTGATCAGGTTCATAATTCCCTCAGGGATCCGACCACTGGAATGAAAAACTGTGGTTTGTATGACTGAAGTTAGTGCTTTTTTAATTTGGTAAGTGAGGTTGTTGACAACTATATCTATTGCCTCTTTGTTATGGATAATGGGTGCTGGGCCAATGTGGTCTGAGAGAATTTTGGAAAGCTTTTCCCATGATATAAAGGAGTGTAGAGGAGAGAATTGTTCTTGTGTACCGAGCTTGAACAGAATGGGGTTGTGATGAGATGATAATTCGTTTAGCGTTTCCAGTTGGTATTGGTATCTGATGTTTCTAAGGATTGCAATGTCCAGTACGTCTGAGCTTCCATTTGGACTGTGATGAGTGGGCTCTGTGGGTCTGGCTATAATAATAGTTTTGCATTGAGTAATGGTTTAGGGTGCAGCCTTTGTCATTGATTGCGGAGCTATACCAAGCTGTATGCTTGGCATTGAAATCTACAGCCATGATGATGGAGACTGTGGAGCCGAGAATGGAGTCCAGGTCAGATACCAGTAATGGAATGCTGGGTGGGTTGTATACTGCATAGATTTAGATACTGCCAGCATTGTTTGTATGAACTTCAACACCTGTTATCTCTATGTTCTTGGATTGGTCAATACATTGTGGCTTATGTAGTATTTAATGTATATGGCTGAGCTCCTCCACTGGCAGTGAGCCTGTCTGTTTTGTACATTGCGTAGTTCCATAATTTAGGGTTAATAGCTGGCTGAGATGCGTTTCATTTAATAGAATTATATCAGGAGTGTATCTGTGAGTGAACTCTTGTAGTTCAAGGATTTTGTTGTTCAATCCATTTGCATTCCATGCAGTTATGGTAAAGGAGTTAGGCTTATATTTCCTACAGCAACAAATGGCATCAAGTTATTATATCGTTACATGCGACACCTTGCGGAGGTCGTTTAACTCCTAAGTAAAATACTAGTGTAATCGAAAAAGTAATAATAGACGTTTACGTATCGTTGTAAACCAATTTGTGAATTTAAGAGATTTAAAATGAATTCCAGATATGGAATTCCAATAAGCAGAGGATATGTACAAGAGTATGTAAAGTTCTTGAGAATAAGACAGTGATGCTTATCCTGGTGTTGGAAACTGTGGATGACTGAAAGCTATTGTCGGATGAGGTAGGGAGTGAGCAGACAGTGAATCTTAACGGCAAAGTATAAAAGGAAACATGTCTTTATATATCATATCATTTACTTTTCTTAGTTATCTCCCATAATGGGCTCTTTAGGATGATCTATTTTAGTATTAATTCATTTCTTGATCGCACAAATACTGACATTTATGGAATGGTCCAAGAGAACAACACATACTTTTGTAATTAGTATAAAATTATTGATACTCTGGGCCAGCTATCTCTGATTGGCTACCGATGTTTCAACTGCCTGCCTCAGTTTCCAAAAGTTAGACAGGGCTAGAACGGCTTCGCCTACTACCAGTAAGGGGAATAAAAAACTGAACACGCAAAGATTTATAATAAAGCTAATTGAGAACTTCCCCAAGAAGGAATTCTGGAGACCAAATGGTTTATGGCACAGTTGAATTCCCATAAAGCTTATTTATCTGCCTTTGTAGAACAAATGGTAGAACTTACTTATGAGAATTCATTAAGAATATGCTTCCCTCTCAACCGTCAAGATCAAGAACAGAAATAAATTGAAATTAATTAGAAAATTTGATGCTTCGAAAGTGGAACAAGAGAAGTTATCTAAACGAAAGGATCATCTTCCTCTCAACAAGATAATAAGCCTGGTTATCATCTTTCAAACATAGAAACAGATAATCTCAGAAAGGGTTTTAACTTTCAGTTCTCTTTATAGTATTCCTAAAGAACTTTTATTATCCAAAATTAGAAAATCTGCTTCGTTCCATCCACCTGAGGAAGCTAAATTAATGGAAGTAGAATCCACCTTCGCTATCAACCAAGCAAAATTACCAAAAATGTTACGGAAGCAGAACTACTAGCATTATAAAAATGTTAAAAGTGGAAATATAATACTTCATGTCTCACAAAGGAAACGCCATAGTTATCCTAGATAACGAAGAATATTATTTCATAATGGCAGTTACTACATACAGATACTCCACTCTTGACAATGACAACACGAAAATTACATAACAGGACCGAAAACTTCCTTAATACTATCTTTGGATTCTCTAGAGAATTAACAAAGCAAAATTAATCTAGAGAAAGTTCAGTGATCAGCAGAGTAAGAGAAATTCGAAGGAAATATAAAAAGTCCAAATAAAAGGGGTGTTTTCTATCAGTTTGTGATATGCCTTACAACACAATAATCCCCCCCCCCCTGCTTTCTTAACATCTGAGGAAAGAATGCAGAATGCTAATTTCAACACGTAGTCATTCTCTTCAGACTTCGTAAAAATTGATCACAAATGCGATCATTGACTTCATGAAAATTTCTCACACATTTTGTTCTCTGAACTTTCTCAATATTGCATTTTTTTAATTGATTATAGCCCGGCTTTTCACATTGTCATCAGGTAGATAGATTAAGCTCAGGGGTTCTAATGGCACACACCTTTTCTTCTCATTCCATTACATCTGCCGAGTTAAAGCAGTGCGACCACATCACTGAAATGATGCTTGATTCTGTAATCAAATCTAAAAAAAAAAGTTACAACTGAGTCGAATGCGAAGAATTACAGAACAATTAAGGTATTCGAACTTACTGCAAAACGTGAGATTAAATACAATACAAAAATTGTATTTAATCTCACGAAATACCTTGCCGATGTCAATTATAATAACGTCCAACACTTCCTGGAAATTCTGCTGCATTTCTACAAATAGGATTGAATCTGGGCAGTCATGTAGATATGATGTCATCTCAAATGAAACTAAGCCAAGGGAAAAAAGAGAGCAGAGACAGAAGGAACATCATGGAAGGAATGAACGAAAAGGAATTTGATTTTCAAGTGATTATAAATGAGAATCTTATTTAGGCAGTCGCTGTCATCAACATAAGAGAATACGTCGATCGGTTCATTTAGGTGAAGTCTCTGCACGGAAGTTGGGAGTAAATTTTGGGGAATAAGTAGGTCGAGGAGAAAAACAGCAAAGAGTGACTTTAAGAAAATAAACAACTGTATCTTAATTATATCCTTATAATTTGATTAATGATATGTTTGTGTGATGTTTATGTGAATTTCCATTACTTAGAGGGAACACTCATTCACAATACGAGGCTAGATGTGAGACCTCTTTATTATCATTTCAGTAAACGTGTATACATTAAAACTAGAAGCGATTAAATTATTACTGTATTCAGACAAGGTATAAAAAGAAAATTTCATTTTTAATGTAATTCTTAGAAAATGATCCTCCTTAACAGAAAGCACTTAGTATTACAATTCCCAAATCACTACTAAGTATATAAGATACTGTTTGCAAAGGAAATTAATACAATTCTCATTTATCACTCAATTAAAAAGTGGAACAATTTAAAGAATCGTGAAACCATACCAATAAATTGAATTAACTAAAAGTTTGTTAATCCAAGGAATTCTCAGAAAAAGATCCTCTTTGATGTTTATGGTGGGAAAATCTAAAATCACGTTGCACACAAAAATATGCAAACGATGGTTCAGAGGTGATCCTCGCTTGCGCTTCACTGATGTCTAATTAGGTTTAATTTTGACGTTAAGTGCTCAACAAGTGAACTTCAAACGACGAGTGTGGGGGGCGGGGAATACACACAAAACCTTCTATGAAACTTAGTAAAGACAACACAGTGAATTGCAGGAATTCTTCGAAGAGATTCTATGTTGATTATATAAAAATTATAATCTTCAAGTACAACCTGGAGGCCAATAAAAGGTTCAAATCTCATGGTAGTTAAAGTTCGAACAAATCCTCATATCCTGATTTCGGAGGAAAAGAATGATCGCAGCATTGGGAAGGTTAAATATCACTCGATATTAAGAGAAGACTCGAGGATGCCACTCGCATCGAGAAAATTCACTGGAGACTTCTCACAGAAAACTAAAAAGATAACGAAATATTTTACAAATGGCTGTTGATACGTATGATAAACAATGTTCACACATTTTAAGACTTCTCTGCATAGGCATCTTCCACTTGTAAAGTGCGAAGCCACCAAAGTAATTTATACAAAATACGATGAGACGACAGAACTTCATTCATAAAGAAGACTGCATGTGGTTACATCCTAGACAGTGTCTACATGCCCTAACAGTATTTTGCTTAGAAGGTAATTGGAAGTTATGCAAAACTGTGAAAGCTTGAAGGGGTGTGGAACAAACCTGCTCATATCAGCAGCAGATTCTGAGACTGGATCTTTATCAACTCATGGTGCGAAATCGTGTTCTACAAGTGATCAACTTTCTGTGAAACATGAAAACATTTTGAGCAGTATTGTGATTTGAGTCACTGTTTTAATTACTTTTCGATAGGTCCTTGTAAGAATTCAGTTTCGAAACTCTACCCAGACTTGAAAAACGCTAACTAATGTGCAGCATATTTCACAAGAAAAACACCATCATATTAAAAATATTACTTGTGAATGTGTTTTATTAAGTTCTGCTTAAAAGGACGACTTGGATAAATGCGCAAGGAACTGTACGTATGTGACGACACACATATCCACCCACACATTCAACTGTGTTGAGTTCTTGAGTGTGTCATCAGATGTTCCTTTCGCGAGAATGATTTCCCGCACACCGGACAAGTAAAAGGTTTCTCATCAGTGTGTACTCTTAGATGTCTTTTCAGGGTCGAAGTGGCTGAAAACATTTTGTTACAAATTTCGCATGGAAAAGGTTTCTCTTTGGTGTGAACTCTTTCGTGACTTTTCATCCCTCCCGAGGAGAAGAATTTCTTGTGACAGATTTCGCATTGAAAGGAGCAATCTGTGGCGTGCCTTTTCATGTGTTGGTTAAGATAGCCTAGTTCAGAAAATTGTTTGCCACATATTTTACATGAAAAAAGTTTCTCTTCAGTAAGATGGTGGCGTTTTTGGTGCCTTTTAATGGAGCGTAAAGTAGAAAACGTACAGCTACACATCAGACAAGCGAAAGGTTTCTCATCGCTATGTATTATTAGATGCCTTTTTAAACTCAAACTGTCTGAAAACCTCTTGTTGCAAATTTCACATGGAAAAGGTTTTTCTGTGGTGTGAATTCTTTCGTGTCTTTTCAGCTCAGACGAATTGAAGAATTTCTTGTGACAGATTTTGCAAGCAAAGGAGTAATCTGTAGTGTGCCTTATCATATGTTTTCTAAGATAGCCTGGTTCAGGAAATTGCTTGCCACATGTTTTACACGTAAAATGTTTTTCTTCAGTCAGTTGGTGGTATTTTTTATGCCTTTTAAGGGAGAGTACAGTTGAAAACATAGAGCCACACACGTGACAAGTGAAAGGTTTTTCTTTGGTGTGAGATCTGAGATGAATCAGAAGGCTTTGTCTATAGCCATACGATTTCCTACAAATTTCGCACTCATACGGCTTCTGTTTTTCGTGAACTACTCTGGTGTGAAACAAAAGCTTTCCTTTTTCATAAAAGGCTCTGCCGCATATTTCACAGGTGAAATGTTTCTTCTTCAAAAAAGTAAATGCCTTATCGCATATTTTGCCCGGAACGAGTTTTTCCCTGCTGTGAATCCTAGCCTTGTGGCTTTTCAGATTATCTCTGCGTGAAAAGGACTTTTTACAAATTTCACATTGAAAAGGTTTCTCATTAGTGTGTGTTTTGAGATGCCGATTAAGATTTGTTATATCAAAGAATTTCTTCGGACATGCCGTACACAAAAAATGTTTTTCTTTCAAGTGCACTTCTTTATGACTTTTAAGATGATCCATGCGACATATCGTTTTGCCGAAGATATCAGAAGCAGGTGTTTCCTGAAGAGTGACAATTTCGGTGTCTTTTCAATGCGTTAATAGTTGAATAGTTTTTTTCACATCTGTCGCATGACTGTTTACCGATGTTGGTGGTTGAATCTGTTGCTTTTTGAATGTTATGAATTGTCCCGAGCGTTTTAGGTAGATCTGATTACATAAAGGCTTCGTGGCCCACTTTACACAAACATATTATTTATTCAAGTGATTATGGCGCTTTTTCTGATGTCGGTTAAGGTTAGTCCGATATGCAATTTATGTGGTGCATGATTCACATGGAAAATACGTTGTCTCGTTATCACCTGAGAATGTGATTCACACTCTTCACTGTTGCAGGAAGTGAACTCGTGTTTCGAATCTGGATCTTCATTTCATATCCATTTTGAGGATTTTCCATTATGCTAATGACACTGCGATCTCTTAAAAGCTGGCAGACATCTCAATAAGCCAGCACGAAACGTTTCATATAAATTAGGAATTTTCAAATATTAATACTTATCCGCTTGTTGTTAACGTATTAGTAGACAGACTACCTCATGGCAGTAAACGCATTCACAACCTGTAAAGACAAACGAAGTGCTTTATTAATGTTAAATTAAAGCTATACTTAATAACTGAAATGTTAAAACTTGCAATTAAATTTCAATTTAAAATGTTAAGAATGTTATCCCTCTTCGAAAAGAGGACAAAGAAACCAACTCCGCATTTAGTTTAACAAAGGCGTCATGAAAAATTAATAATCTATAATCTAAACGGAGAGACACAACGACATAATAATCGAAGCAGAAGATATCACGTAGAACAGTAATAATTCCTCCTCAGGTATTCGAATCAACACATGAAAACTCTGAAATGATAGAAATCAAGACTTTTACCAGAAACTATTCATGCTTCTATGTAATGCAATCTTTGTCCAATTGTATTATTATTCTTTTGTTTGCTGCAACGAAATGCGATCTCTCTCTCATATCTATTTTAGGGTGTTATGAATATTTATAGGAAATTTTATCTGTTACTTTTCAAAATGGCATTTTTGTTTTCATTGTTTTTTCGTTTGTATTTTGTTTGACGTAACCGATTAACCAATTGGTAACTTTTGCAGAATATTACGTTTGTGTAATGATAAGAGGTTGAGAAATGTTTGGAAAGGAAACAGGGACACACGTGTAAGGTATAACGTTGCATATGGCGATGAAAGGGCGAGCAGGAATGAACAGGGACGTCTTGGACAGAATTTGTCTGTGGAATAATCGGTGTTTGGAGACGGATGTCAGAACGATAGAACAATGCGAATAGATATCAATTAACATCTTTCTGCAAGACGATGTATAAATCTCACAAAAGTTTGGTTCCCTGCAGGTGGAACATCAATAAAACTGACAACAGGTTTGAATTCATTTTGAAAGATTACGTAGAACAAGAATTAGATATTACATAGGATATTGTAGCAGGCTACAGGAATGTGGAAGCAGGCAGATGTTGAATGACAGGCAAGTGACAAGCAAGAACAGATTCTTTTAATTGCGGGATACTGATTGTAAACAGGAAAGCATGATTATGAATAACGATGATGAATTACTTCAGCTGATTTTAGGGTAACATCTTGCACACCACACGAGTGTGCTCGAGGATTAGATTCCTAAGGTTAGGAATATAATCCGCCCTTTCATTTAAAAAAAAAAAAACAGTTGGACAGGAGAAAGATGATCCCTCCTCCTTGTTTTTCGCTGGTGATGCGAAATGAGGCTCAGCAAATGAAGGCGGCTATGCTGGTGTTGTCACAAGAGCATTTGCATGTGTTAGTTCTTTAAGCAAAGAATTGGGGATGTCTTCGTCACGGCCTCAAGTTTTCGATTATCCACCACAATGCATCCTTGAACTGTCTATTAACACTCCTAGACCTGGACATCTTGCCTCTTGAGGAAAAGTTCATCTGATAAATCTTATTCCATCATCTGTGGGCCAAGTGCATGATTTTATACTTAGCAACACTGTAAGAGCTGTAACCACTCCTCCCCACTCTTCTAACCAAATAAGAAAATGTCCAGAAATCATTCATATGCCCAAAGCACTATCACGTGCAAATCCTTCTGTATCACACATTTGAAGCTTCCTAAAATTGCTCTTCCAAAGCTGTTACCTGTTTTGTACATCCACCGTGAGGAACACGACATTTCTGAAATGGAAAGGTCTCTTTCATCATTTGTTTTCTCTCGAAAACAAATGATAAACATCTCTGTCATATCTCCCCATTCTTATTTATGAATATTATCCGACCTAGAGGGAAGCCAGACATCACTCAGCCCAGCTATCGTACCTTCCCTTAAACACAATCACCCTACATGCACTCGTGTTTGGACATTCTGACTGCTCCATTCACTAGGTGCTTTGCGAGATGAGAGAAAAGAACTAGCTCCCATCTCAACCCATTCATCATAGCCGAACACGAACTTGTTGTGCACAGATGACCCTTGTCCTGTCCATATACCCCAAAATTTCAGCAACTCATATCTGGTGGCATTCTCTCACTCAGAAGATATCCTTGCGATTTTGCTATGTGAACCTTGAACTTTAAATTCCTGTCCACCATAATTCCAACATCTCTAGCCTCGTCATTTACGCAAAGCACAATGACACCAATGCACTATGCCATTGGATATCTTGTCATCCCAAAGTGTACTTCACATCTACTAACATGATAGCCATTTTCGTTTGCCAGCACATCAGTATCATATCTGATTTCCCTGCCTATCTTTGCATCGCCATCCCCAATATCATTTATATAATATACACACTACAGAATAGTGGTGAAAGGACTGCTCCTGCAGGCATACCACTGGTCACCTCAAATCTTGCACATTTGCACAACCCTACAATATACCGCATTGTGATATCTGTCTGTCAGCTGCCTACTTATTCAAGCCAATTGCGTATATTCCAATCGCCATTTTCCCCAGTTCATGTAAAAGCTTTTTGCATGGTTGCAATTAAATGCTCTTCAGCAATTCCAACAGTATACTTTTGTATGTATCCGTTACAGCAAATATCCAGCAAATTTGCTGTAAAATAACAGCAAATTTCCTGGACATGACTATGCTTTACTGAATGCATGCTAATATTTATAAAGTAAAGCTTTTCTCTTCTAGAAAATTGTCACAATGATTCCAGGTATGCTGATTGGTCAAGAGTTGGACACATCATACATACTTTCCATTCCTGCAGGATCTTTTCAGATTTAAGACACAAATTATATAAATATGTGAAAGGTCTAACCTGTTTGAGTGAACATTCCTTTAGCATACGTTGATAACCCATCTGTCCATACTGGGGAATGTCATTCAGATTGTAACAGCACTGGCAGTACCAACGTGCAATGGACGTTAGTGAAATGAGCACTCATTAATTGAAGAATGGCATCTGCTGACACAAATAGTATGGACTACATTCACGTAAGACTGCAGCATAATAATGCAAAGATAAAATTTTCAGTTGCTATAGCCTTGCAATGGTGAGCCAATTTCTTTCTATACACCATGTAGCTTGCCGTAAAATAGTGGTTTACATATTTGTTAATCATATTACTTCTGTTTCATAACCCCCTACATCCGTATCAAAATTACGGCTGGTGACCCACACAAGCTGAACTTATGCACGCATTCTCATCTTTCTGGCAAGATGTACTACTGTCTCCAACTCTGCATTAGGTCTGAATTCAAGAAGTAATTTATTCCTAATAGTAAATAATTATCTCGCATAATATCTAATGAATGGCATAGAATGAATCATAATTATTATATTATAAGAGTGTCTGCATGGTGTCAAAAGACTCATCGCAGGAGACCCTACATTGACACACCAACCATTATTCACGCAGTACCTATCATACTTCTCATTAAATTTATTCACAGAAAAAGCATTCACAAACACTTCTGGCAATGCATTCCACCTCATTTACAACCCTCCAAGCAAAAAATCTAGTCCGAACACCATTGTTAACTGTACTCCTACATAATCTCCAGGGATGACCTTTGTTCTCTCCATTCCTCCTCTGGTCTTAAAAAAGTCATCAGTATCAATCCTATAAAACCCCTTTAATAATTTATATGAATCTATCTTATCTTCTCTCCTACATCTATCAGCTAGTTTTTGGAGCCCACAGACTTGCAACAATCTTTGTAACTCGCCTCTGAATCCCCTCCATTTCTTCATCACCAAGAAATCCAAGCGACCAGATCTGTGCACAATAGTCAAAACGGGGTCTTATTAATGCCTTTTGAACTGGGACAATCACTTACTAATCCCTGCTTGTCAGTGTGTTCTTCAACAACCATGTAATTTGATGTGATATTTTGGCAACCTTTGCAACATGCCCTCGAAAATTAAGTTCTCTGTCCACAATAACTGCCGAGACCCTTGCTTCGTAACTTCTTGCAGTTCAGTTCCATTAAAGTAGTAAACAGCATGTGACACATCCTCCCGAAGTGCATCACTTTACACTTTGCCACGTCAGCCTATTTAAGTCATTCTGCAAGATATCTACATCATCTGAATTGACTATTGCTCTTCCCAATTTCGCATCATCAGCAAACAAGTGAATATTTCCTTTCAAATTATTTTCAATATCAGTAATGTAAAAATTAAACAAAATAGAGACACCAAGCACTGAACCCTGAACTACACTAATGACCTGTCTTCTTCTACACTCAGCTCCATAAACCTCTCTTTGATATCTATCCACCAGCCACACCCTACTATGATCATATTATTTCATTATTATAATAGTAAATGAAATAAATTATGTTCTTCTCTTTGAAGATTACTCTACATTAAAACAAAAACATGACTTATTTTATACTCCATAACATAAATTTCATTTTTGTTATGGAGCACTTCAGAGTTAAATGAAAATTTATTCAAGTGATAGCCAGCCAATCACAACACTGACTTGAAGAGCTATCTTAACAGCGTCATCCTACATAAAGGTCATCTTCGTCCACATGGTTGACAAGCCACAGACAGGTAGTTGCTTCTGGAAGTTATTTGCTCATGATGTGCACACATCCATTTTGCAGTATATGAAAGCTTTCTGTCTTAGATGCTGTGTGTTGCTTGTGTTCATTACATTTTGATGCTTGTTAGATTTGATTTGACTGTATGGAAACCAACGGCTACTATATAAAAAACCCACTACATCCATAATAGTAATATGCTGTTGTCTGCATGTGCCAGTGTGTCAGCTAGCCCGATGCCAAGTGGGCCCTCTTAAACATCAGAAGACAATGTTAAAAATGTTAATGAAAATATAAGCTTATTAGCTTGAAAATATAAGAAGTTCCAATATTATTACTACATGCAACTAAAATTTAAGTTATATTACTATTTTAATAAAAAAAATTAATAAACTCATTTTTCAAGAATTCATTATATTTAAGAATATAATAAATAACTCTGAAAAAATAATTCTGATTATGTGAGGTTGACACATACATTATATAGTCTTGGATCTGGAATATTGCGAGTGCACAGTGAAGCTTAGCTGGGAATCCAGCCTGGGATTGTGATGTGCAGCCAGAGTGAAGTTTGTATCGAGCTATTGCATACATTACAAAGACAGCAAATTTTTTCATTGCATTGGCTTTAGTTTGAGTGTGCCTCACTTCATGCTTGCTGTGTTTTATAAAAAGGTATGGATTTAATTAATAATTTTTATATACTGTGGCCCTATGCCCTTTAATTTAAATATAATGTATTTTCTTTCATTGTATAAAATTGGTATAAAAATACTAGATAGTAAATATATTTAAACTGTAGTCTCAAATAATAATATACATGCATAATGCAAGTTCAATAAATAATGATACCTTTTATTTACTCTACAATTAAAATTACTGTTAAGTGTTAAAATTGTTGTTAATAATAGATGCATCTATAAAGCACATTTCCATTGATGTGTTCTTGCAGCTTAATTGTAATTGTAGATGTTCATTTTTCACAACGTGGATTATTTTTTTATTAAGTTTTTGTTTCAGAAATATTACCCCTACTAGCATGGGAAAAGAAAAAGCATAAATCTGGATCACTGAAATGCAAAGAGTGACAAGCAGCAGACAAGCGATGATGTTATATTACACAACAACCATCAATATCAATGTACAATTCCGCAACAAATAATCAAGAAGCAAGAAACAATACTCATGGTGATGATGCACTGACTTGTGAGTTACAAGAACAGAAAATATCTACTTTGAATGTAGACACAAATACAATAGCATCCTTTACTCACCAACCCAGGCCCAGTACTTCTTCTGGCTTCATAGTTCCAGTATCTTTACTACCTGTAGTTGCAACATCTGAACACATAGCTTCAACTAGTTACAGGGAATCAGATATACCTTCAGGCATAAATGACTTTGTTTCTGTAGCACATCGTATAAATGAACCTACATAAGAAAATGAAAGATCAACTGCTGGAATCTCCCAATAGCTATCATGAGCAAATCTGAAACAGTTTTTTGCTGAACATCCACTTGATGATCTGCCATTTGATGCTTGTTTGTATGAAAGGAAAATTATGAATGACTCAGTCCCAAGAAGATGGCTAACATATAACCAAGAAAACAGGTGCTTATATTGTTCATACTGCTGGACCTTTGAGTCTCTCAACACTTGTAATCCATCATTATTTGTGACAACAGCCATATTAGCCATAGCTTGGCTTTACATGAATTGACAACAACACATATCAGAAATGTTCAGCAATTTATCAGTGTGGTTAATGATGGCAGCTTAGATAATTTTTTTTTGCATCTTCACTAATTAAAAAAGAAGTGTTGAAGCAGAGGAGTATTGTCACGAGGGTTATAGACATAATAATGGTGTTAGGTAAGCAAGCAATTCCTTTTCAACATCTCAGAAATGAATTGGCCTAAACTCTGGATAATGAGGTTCTGAATATATGGCAATTTTTTTTAGCTACAGTGCAGTTGATGGCAAAATATGACCCCATTATGGCAGCTCACATTTTTGCCATACAAAACAAGTCTCCACAAAGAATAATCAAACAATTAGAAAAAGGCCCAAAGTAAAGCTGCGGTAGACTTGTTACATACCTGAGTAAAACAATTATTAATATGTTAATCCAAATTATGAAGAATATGATAAAAGAATTAGTCGTGATGTTTCTTAAGCAAAATATTATTCTATTCAAGTTGATTCAACACGAGATAATTAATCCATCAATCAGTTTAGCATTATTATTCAGTATGTGCTTAAAGGCATTATCTGTGAGTGATTACTTTCAGTTGTGCCAAGTAATGATGGTACAGGAAAGGGACTTTTTCATCTATTGACTGAAACACTACAGCATCTTAAAATAGATTCCAAAAAAATTTTTATCTAATAGTACAAATGGAGCTGCAAGCTACCATTGCCAGTATAATGGTTTACAAAGTAAAATTCCTGTTGTGGCTGATCAACATATTCATATATGGTGCTATGCACATGTCTTGAATTTGGTGATAAAAAACAAAATGTTGTGTGCCAGCAGTTTCTTTTTTTCAATCCGCTCCAGAATTTAGAAACTTTTGTGAAAACATCATACAAGAGACTGGCTGTATGGATAGAAGTTGTTGGAAAATATCTAGGAAAAGAAAAAATGAAATGATTAAAGCTAACTGTGAGACAAGATGGTTAGGAAAATCCAATCACGGAAAAAGGATATTTGGATGATGCCACTGTCAATACTTTTGTAAATCTATTGACATGCTTATCAATGATACAAGATTCAGACAAGTTTGATGCAAAAACAAAACAAGAATCAATTATGACATTTTTCTTGACTACTAGTATTAATAAATTAAAGACTTAATTCTGTATGTTAGTCAAGTAAATATTAGTTTAATATCCAACGTTTCACTGACTGATATCTGTCAGCATTTTCAAAGGAATACACTGGTAAGCAATAGAAAGTAACAAAAAACTAGGAAACTCATATGACTCATATCCCATTCAATATTATGGTTAGAAGAGGCAAAGCGTGAAGAAAGGCCTGATATATCCTGTCTGTTATTCCTTACATAGCCTATGTGTTCTTTCTTTCTTGTATCAAAACTTCTATATGTTTATCCGATGTAATTAATACCACAAGAACAAGTAACTTATTCTTATCAAACTATCTAGCCAAAATGTTACAAGAACACATTTACAACACGGATTCTTATATCAAGAATCCGTGTTGTGAATGTGTTCTCCCAACATTTCTTGGAGAAGTTAAAAAACATCAGTTTCTCTGAAGATAATATTATGGCTAGCCTGGAAGTCACATCTCTGTTCACAAATATCCCAGTTTCAGAAGTCATCAACATCTTAGAAAACTTGTTCCCACCAAACATCAAGTTGTTCAAGCATTGCTTAACTTCAAATTATTTTACATGGCAAAAAACCTACTACAAACAACTCACTGTTAGCCATGGGTAGCCCTCTCTCTCCTTCTTGTGCCAACCTATTCTTAGAAAATCTAGAAACTCAAATTATATCCCAAATTACTCCAAAACCAACCACATGGTTTAAGTATGTTGACAACATCTTCATCATTTGGAATCACAAAAAAGAATTAATAGATTATCTAAACAAAATTAATTACTTCCACAACACCATCAAGTTCACATCGAACTAGAAAAAGATAATAAACTAGATGTCATTATTAAGAAACAAACTGACAACAGCATCAACCTGTCAGTATATAGAAAACCTAATAACACTGGACGCTACCTCCATTTTGACTCGTCTCACCACATATCCCAGAAACTCAGCATTATCCATATGCTCAAAAAAAGAGCTATACAGTATACCACAGACCCTGGTGACCTACAAGAAGAATTAATGAAAATATCCAAAGATCTATCCCTAAATGGCTACCCTACAAGAATCATCAATAAGATTCTCTTTAGTGACACACTGCAAAGACAACAAGATGAAACCCAATACATCAGCTTTATAACAATTCCATTTGTTAGTACCATATCCAAAAAATTAGCTCTTCTTCTAAAACCATATAATATCAGAGTAACCTTGTTCTTGCAGTATTAATTACACCGGACAGACATCTAGAAGTTTTGATACAAGAAAGAAAGAACACATAGGCTATGTAAGGAATAACAGACAGGATATATCAGGTCTTTCTTCACACTTTGCCTCAACCAACCATAATATTGAATGGGATATGAGTCATATGCCCTACATAGAAGACAACTACCATTCCAGAACGTTTAAAGAAGCTGCTGCAGTTGCCTCTTCAACAGGTAACTTAAATAAGAATCAAGGCCAAATCTTACCAGATATATGGAAAACTCTAATCAGATCATTTAACTAAAAAGAAATGAACTTTCATATAAATTACATTAAATATCTCAACAAATAAAATGTTGCACTTGCAATACGCATATTATATCATTGTATCATGCACAATTATAACTTTATAGAATTTTTAGAATTGTCGGTTTGTTTCCTAGTTTTTGTTACTTTCTATTGCTTACCAGTGTATTCCATTGAAAATGCTGACAGATATCAGTCAGTGAAACGTTGGATATTAAACTAATATTTACTTGACTAACATACAGAATTAAGTCGTTAATTTATTAAACAAGAATCAACTGTTTTACTTCAAAGTCTTAAGTTTGAAACAATATTGAGAGCATTTACTTGTATATATTTGAAACTACAGCCCCGTTATCAAGTGATTTACAGACAAGTGGTTTAGATTCAATTCAATTTAGATTTTATTCAATAACGATATTGAATAAAATGGGGAAAGGAGTGTTATTGATGATAGCTGATGAGCTACAGCCAAGAATAGAAGTGGAACTGCAGGATAGAGAAAAGAGCACATTTGAGGTTATTTGGTGTGAGATTGAACTTAGCAGAACTAAATATACAGTTGGGTGTTGCTATAGACCAGGTGATGGAATAGATGGTGGAGATAGTATGCATAAGCAAATAGAAGAAATGAGTGGAAGGAGGAAAGGACACATGGGAGGAAGGAATTGGATTTTATGCAGTTATTAAGGGATAACTATCTGCAACAGCATGTAATAGAAAATACTAGGGGTCAGAGAGTACTTGACCTAGTAATTGCATCTGAGAATTTGGATAACGAATATGACCACGTTGCCACCAATTGGTGAGAGTGATCATAGAGTCTTGACTTGGGAGGTGGCTAAAGGTGTGGATTTTACAATTAAGATGGGGTACATGTAGAATTATCGGGCTGGTAAGTATGACAACCTTAGGAGATTGATTGGTTCAGTGTCATGGCATGGCATGTACAACTTCAAGGGCTAGAAGTTGATGGTGCATGGGAGGCAGTTAAGAAGTGTTTGCATGAAGCAATGGCTGACTGTATACCTAGAGTCTGAATAATAAATAAAATAGGGGTTAAATGGATGAATAACACCATTAAGCTTGAGCTGAAAAAAAAAGAAACACTATGGAGGGAATTTAAAGAGAAAGGTGACCTGCAGGCACATGAACGGTATAAAGCGCAGGCCAGAAGGGTAACGAGTGTGGTAAGAAAAGCAAAAAAGGATTACGAAAGAACATTGGCCATGCAGGCTAAAGAGAATCCTAAACAGTTTTTTTGATATGTTGCAAGTAAAAGAAAAAATGTATATGGCAGAATGATTTTAAAGAATGCCGATGGTAGGGAGGTAACCGAATCAGTTGATATAGTTGAATTATTGAGTGAGCACTTTGCAAGAATATATCTTCCAGGTGGTGACATTGCAGAAATGAATGAACCAATAGATTATATGGGAATTGTGGTGAATTTGCAAGAGTCTTTGCAAGAGTAGTCTATTGCAAAACCTCAATGTCAAGACATCTGTGGGATTTGATGGTATACCAGCTCGTATCGTATTTGAAGTGGCTAAAGATTTGTCAGTACCCTTGACCATTTTGTTTAATTTGAGTCTCAGGTCTGGGTTAGTCCCAAGGGGGTGGAAAGAGGGGAAAATAGTTCCACTGCATAAAGGAGGTTCCAAGACTGCTGTTGTAAATTACCGACCGATTAGCATATCAAGAATCGTTGTCAAGGTCTTGGAGAAATTAGTCAAGAGAAGAATACAGGACTGGATAGATGAAAATGGGATACTGTATGGGGGACAACATGGTTTTGTGAAGTGTAGATCATGCCTCAGTAACTTGCTCACATTTTATAACACAGTGACAGCTGAACTGGATAAGGGTAATGGGTTTAGAGTGATTCTACTGGACCTTGCCAAGGCCTTTGACAGGATACCACATGGAACTCTAATCAGTAAACTGGAGCAGATGGGGATGGATATAGGGTTGGTGAGATGGATAGGAGAGTGGTTTATTCAGGAGTGGAGTCCAAAAGAAGGTGACTAGTGGTGTGCTGCAGGGTTCTGTTCTTGGGCCACTACTTTTCAATTTGTTCATTAACGATATAGGAAAGGATCTGAGAGGAAGCGTTCACTTGTTTGCTGATGATGCAAAGTTGGGTAGAGCAATTGTGAGTGCACAAGATGTCAAAATTTTGCAGGATGATTTGGATAGTTTGGAGGACTGGGCTAGAGAAAATGGATGTCAATCTAATGTGGCAAAGTGTAAGGTTATCCATTTTGGAGTGAAAAGATTAGCAGCAGTATATTACATTGGTGGAACTGTACTCCAGGAGATTGATGAGGCCAGGGATTTGGAAGTGTTGGTGGATAGGGAGATGAAGTTTAGGGGGCACATTGCAAAAGTGGCCAAATCAGCTCATCAAATCACTTGGTTACTGAAGAATACTTTGAAAAGCAGAGACAAGCCAGTTATTGTTCCTCTATATCGAGCCTTGATAAGACCCCATCTAGATTACTGTGCCCCGATATGGGCACCAGGGTTTCTTCTTGATAGGGAGGAGGTGGAGAAGATCCAGAGACGAGTGACCAAGATGATAGCAGGTCTGTGGAATGAATCTTATGAGAACAGGTTGAAGATTTGTGGGTTGCAAAAATTGGTTGATAGGCAAAAAAGAAGTGATATGATTGAGACATTCAAATTACTGAAGGGTTTCTATAAGATTAATCCAGAAGATATTTTTGAGAATAGGATTGGTGGTGGGAGGACTAGGGGGCATACACAGAAGTTGGGCAAGAGTGTGGTTAGCAGGGGTGTTAGAACTAGGTTTTTTACTTGGAGAGTGGTGAATGAGTGGAATAAGCTGCCAGTCTGTTGTGGGTGCTATGACCGTGAATGAGTTCAAGACGAGATATGATAGATACTGTGTGAATGTCGAATAGTTGTTCTTGATATGATGTTAGGGCCTCCTGGGATGAGTCTGTCGACTCCTTGGAGTTGCCTGAGATAATAATAACATGTTTACTGCATGGAGTTCAATAGATTCAGCTACAACAAAGTTGCAGCAATGCGTTGGAATTTGTAAAGAAATGTAATGACAAGATTTCACAGTTGAATATGGATGAAAATCAAACATCAGAAATTTACTCTTTGGAAACAGCATTGCCAGTTAAGAGGCAGAGGATAACAAAAGAATTTCAGATGAGCTTATAGATGAAGGATATTCCTCAGATTCTCTAGCTGATTTTCAAGTAAATGTGTTTAACCTAGTAATGGACTGCATTGTCCAGTCAACTAGATTCATGCTTTGTACAACACAAAAAGTTGTATAAAATTTATCCTGCTTCTACCCAGCAAAGTTTAAAACTATTGCAGAGAATGGCATTGAAGATGAAGCACTGGAAGTTACTAAGCTGTCACAACAAATCAACAAAGATCAAGTAATATTGGAATTGTTTTCTTTTGAATGTTTGATGTATTAAAGCTATTGCTTAATGATGGTGAGAATATGGATTCTAGTTGCAACAAGTTTAAAATTTGTAGCTTGCACATCATGTATACTAAAAATTCTGGCATGTCGATCAGACTTCATGACAAGGTATATGATAAACCTTTGTAAACTTTATAAAGTCATCTGCACACCATCAGTTACTCAAGTCGAATGTGAGAGGATTTTTCAAAGCTAAAGATCATAAAAACAAAGCTAAGAAATGCACTGTCTGAAGACAACTTGGTATGATTCCAAGTTGTCCTCAGACAGCACATTTCTTTGAAAAGGAATTGTTAAATGAATTGGATGCAGAAGCAATTATTGTCATTTTCACCATCATCTAGTGAATTCAAACGATTGCTCTTAATATAGTGGACTGCATGAAATATGCTTTTGAACTACCTCTTAACGTGTAAAATGTTCAGTACAAACAAACTATTTAAAAATATCCTCCATTTATTTAAAATTAAAAAAATTATTAAAAAATTCAATTATAACAATCTGTATTTACATTTATTATCCACTGTATACTGAGAGTAATATATACTGTAATTACTAAACATATATATTTAGTTTATTTCGCGAAAAGTTTAATTATACGTTTTTTTTTCATTTATGTATTTTTTGAAAATTTTATTTCTTATAAAATTTAAATGGGGTGGTCCACTTTGTCTCATGGCAACCAATATTTTTAGACCCACTCAGCCACTGATCGGCCGCATTTTCCGTCCAGCGACCGTATCTTAACATTACGTAAGATACGGCAACTTGACTTGCAGGCTTTATTTGTGGTGGCAGCAAGCAAAAAACGAGAAGCCAATACGCTTCTCGCAGTTTCTACGTAATTTGCTTCTGGTGGTTTAATTTATATCCGTTCCTGTATGCATATACATATGTACAGTTACTGAATGGGTAAAGGTACATTAAAACCACGCTATATACCGGCCAAGACGTCGAAGTTATCATGGATACGAAGTGCATATTAAAATTTTAATACCATTGATATTACATTGAAATATATGATGGATATGAAGCGTATGTGGATGCGTATTTGATCCATAACGGCCGGTAAGGTGGTTAAGTCGTCAGGATTATTCCACTAGCAAGCAACTATCCTCCTGCTCTACCAGAATTGGGCGTCACCTTGATAAATGCGTAACTTGTATTTCTTCCAGTGACGTCACATCCAGTTGCGAACGGAGACAAGGTGCCCTCTCACGCAGCTATGCGTCCGCTGCGATCTCCAGTACACTCCCATGTTAACGAAATTATCGTTTGGAAGGAAAGAGTCCGATTTTTGAAATGGAATATTTCAAAATGTGCTGATGAGCTATAATTTTGTTTAAATGTGCTGTTATAACTAAAAGTTAAGGGACTGCGCGATGAACAAAATTTTAAATTTAATGCGATCCCATAGCTGCACTGGTATCAGGACTGGGGGGGGGGGGGAACTTCGCATGGAAAGCATTTCCAGTTCTATTTTTTGTCTAATGATAATTTCTTGTACTGACTTTCACTCAGTCCTGCGCAGTAAAAATGAGTTATTGTTACAGTCAGAATTTACGCACCTCATAACAGTCTTCAACGGCTAATTCCTCGCATACTTTGCAGCGTATCGCCATTTCCTAAGATTAGCACCCGCAATGTACGTACGTCAGAATGTTATGGCAGTACTCGGGTTTGAAGATCTTTTTTTTTCATACACTGTTAGGATACTATAAGGGGCACACAATTATCAGTTATATCACCTCGTAGGGTGGTTGAAAAGACATGACACAACTAAAATTTACTTACTAATTCCCAATTAATCACTTTAAAAATGTATAAACCGCAGACCCTTTCATAGCGACTCAATGACACTGCGCCACACTAAGCTTAAATTGAGAACTTCATTACATTATAATAGCACTGTAACAAATGACATCCACTTGTTTATTCCACTGCTATGCGCGACACCTCTCGGAGTTAAATTTAATCGGAAGCAGAACAATAATGTAATATAAACGAAAAAAAAAAAAAAAAATCAGCTAACGCCTTTTATTCCCTTATTGGGAGTAGGCGGGGCCTTTAAACCCTATCTAGCTTTTGGAGACTGAGTGGGCAGTTCAATATATATATATATATATATATAGATTGAATGTTTGCATACTTGGGATTAGGAGCTAAAATAACCAAGCATATAAAATTGCTTGGTTATCCTAATATACAATATACCCAAGTTAAAAATTTATTCCCATATATATATATATATATATATATATATATATATATATATATATATATATATATAAAACGCTTTCTTTTTCTGCCACCTGGCAGGTGGCAGAAAAAGAAATCGTTTCCTATATTATTAAAACTCTAGCGAAACTGACGATTAAAATTAGTCAACCTTACGGAACAAAAATCACCCAATTGTGACTTGTATATGCAAATTCCTTACATAAATAATTCTTACATAATTTCTTATTCATAATAAATTTAAATTTGGATTATAATATTGTTCACAATATGCGCAACATCTATGCAATGGACCACAATCCAAAGAAAATGCATTACTGTGGATCTCAAAAATTCTCCCACAAATATAGTTCAAAACCTATAAAACAAAACAAAAAATCCAACAGTAAAAAAAAAAAAAATCAAATATTCAAGCAAAAACCCAACAAAACTAATTCTTACCATAAAAAATTTCCACATCAATTTCACCAAACAGCCGTGGTCTAAATAAAGACAATATAAACTATGTGCACCACCACCTATGGTCATCGAATCCAGAATTACTATTCCGATCGTATTACAACTGGCAACGTCATCTGCCACTATCCACCTCAACAGTTCTTTTTGTCGTCACAAGAGCTGAACTTGTGCATTCACCAGAAACGACTTACCATGCCAGACTGCAAATTCTTGAATAGCTACCGTTTGAACTGGCTTGGCTCAAAATTTCTCTACCAAATCAACCTACTCTTTTCGTAAGCCCTATTATCGCTCTTCAAATTCCGTCAACCACTCTAACCTCTTCAACTATCTGGTTTTAAAGCTGAACGTTTTGCAGTCGAAATACCGCAATAGTGAAGTTATCCTTCTTGAATACTTCCCACTCCATAACTCATAATGGCTCTCCTCCAGTTTTATCGACGAAGCAGGCAGGGATGTTTATATGTTGTCAACAGCAATATCCCTGAATGGCTCAAGACAAAATCTCCTGTTGCCCACTCTGTCTGTACTACTGATTGAAACAGATCAACCTTCTACAAAAAATACCTGATAATTCCCCCCCTCCAATTTACAAACACGCTTCACCTCTTCCTAACAAGCTCCTCTTACCGGTATAGTGTGGTTGGCAGCTATCTTCTTGGTAACTCGGCACTACAAAGGTGCTATCTGGTAGGACCTCCATTAATTCTATTCATCCCTCTCTTCCCCTGGTCTGTCTACTGCTTCAGTTCTTCTGATCAAAACACCTGCTCAGACCAGATAACAGAAATCCTCACTGGAATGAAGGCTTTCATCTCTTATTCCACTCCAAATTCTTAGGGCGATCAAAGCATTGGTTCTCAAAAAATGTGCCATGCTGTCAAAGAAAAACTCTGCCCAACACGAATGGCTTAATACAAAATCTTTTGTTGCACACTCTGCCTGTACTACAGCTCTGAACAGTTGTAAAAGAATCATCACCAAGTTCACGTCAGACTTTGAAAGGGCCAAATGCTGCAAACTGGCCTTCTGCACAAATGAGTTCCTTCTTGTGGTCCCTCCTAAGTTCATTGGGCAGAACTTCTGGCCACCGAGGTTGCCCCCACTCTCGCATCCGGATGGCACTCTAGTTAGCTCACCTCAAGAGAAGATCAAATTATTGGCTTCACTCATCTCTTTCAATTCCTGCACTGATGACCTGCAGATAGTTCCATCAACTCCCTTCATGCCTTCAATAGTCTTATGAGAAAAAGATCCCTAGAATCCTTAATAACACGAACACAAACAAGGCATTTGGTTCTTCTACTGTCCCACCTATTGTGTTAAAATTTTGTACTGCAGAACTAGCACCTTTCCTGTATCGTGCTTCAATCTATCCAATTCAACTACCGTCTACTCTACAACATGGAAACAAGTTCACATCCAGTCCATTCACAAAAAATGTGATAAGCGTGAACCAATGTTTGATCTCGCTTCTGCTCTCTAAAAGTATGAAGAAGGTCATCAACAACCAACTCTTGAACCATGTAGATTTACTCGAATTAATCAGTGACCACAGTATGGATTCTTCTACCTGCGATCTATAGTTGATCTTTCTTTGTTTCACTGTTCCCATCAGGACTCAAATCATAGATAAATTTGGAGAAACTCTTGTAGTTACTCTTGACATTTCAAAGGCATTTGATTAGGTTTGATCAGGAGCTTACTTAACTACTGTCCTATGGTCTTCCCTCCTCACACTGACGGGACCACTGACTTTGTTTGTTCGTTCACTACGTCATGCTGGACAGTTTATTCTCCTCATATTTCACCAACATAGTGGGAGTACATAAAGGTCCTAATCTTTCACCTACTCTCTTACTCTTGTATATAAATGAACTGGTCTTTCAGATTTCCAATCCATCCATAGCTTTGCCGCTTACAATACACTCCATTCCTCCTTTTCATTCAACCACTTTGTAGTGCTCAAGTATTACAATCCTCAACATTTACCTTGACCAGTGACCTGAACTCGGATCCTAGCTATACCGCAGTGTAGCAAGGACAATTGTGCAAACTTCAATGCCACAAAAACTCAGTTTTGTCTGATCTCTTCGTGTGTGGATCACACGAAGAGTTAATTGGCGGTTCTCATTGGGAACCACTTCACGCATCCAATTCCACTCAATCACCACTTTCATATCAAAAATCTAAACTTTACATCCCTACTAACTACACTGTTACTCAACTTCCAATCTCTTGCTCGTCGCTTAGGAATTTCTTCCACAAACCTGAAAGGATCTTGCCA
The DNA here is from genome assembly GCF_054136105.1 of Typopeltis vanoorti. Taxonomy (NCBI): domain Eukaryota; kingdom Metazoa; phylum Arthropoda; class Arachnida; order Uropygi; family Thelyphonidae; genus Typopeltis; species Typopeltis vanoorti. The sequence goes on from NC_143572.1 coordinate 79,214,790, forward strand.
GGAACTACAACTGAAAGCTCTGAACCAATTCTACATCCTGATGAAACCCATAGACCAAATTTGAACACAAATTCTATATTTGCATGCATCAAAGCTTTATAAAGGGGATAATAACTACTTATTTGCTACTGCTCAGAATGCTTTTAGGCACCCAATTGATAAGCTGTGGGGTTTTGTCAATTTTTGTAAAAGGGTCTCTAAAATTCGGAAGCATTTCAGTCATGATTTCCATATCCTCATCCAACTGATTAGGATATCCATGCCCTCGTTCAGCTTAGTCAATTAATCCAAGTAATTTTATTCATCAGTATTATTAGCAAACAACTTAATATCTCTGATTGTGGTATCTCCGTTAATATTTATGTAGAAAATAAACAAGAATGGATTAATCAAGAAAGCTTTGGGCACACCACTAGTCATGCTTAATCATTGATGTACTCTACCATACACTACTCTGATTCATCCACAAATCCGTCATGATTTGCGACAGTTTACTTAACATATTAACATTCGATATTCTACCAAATGCTTGAGCAGTCCCACAGTACTGAAATATATGCTTTCACTTTTATCTGTCTTGGCTGTCACTCTAGTAGTAAAAGCAGTGTACCATATTCCTACCAGGCCATTTTAATTCTGATTTTAACCAAAAGTTAATAAATTACTAAGGAAAGACTGACGTTTAACAAAACCTTGTTGTCCCCCATATAATGTTATATTCTTATTCACCCATACCTGGATTATAACTTTAACCAACTTTTCCAAATCTTTTATCAAAATTCCTGAACTGGTGATTGGCCTGCAATTTTCTACAACACTCTTAACTCTCCTTATGCAAATGAGCTATCTCATAATCCTTCCACTCCCTATGGATCTTACGAGAGCTCATATCTAAGTTAAATCGCCAAGTAAGTGGCATTGGCAATTCCTTTGCACATTTATGTAAAACTAGTACTGATATCCCATCCAAACCTACTGAAGTAGTTTCATTTAAATTCTACAATATCCTAAGTACCTCTGCTTCATTCATTTCAATTCACATATCAGTTATTGCAACATAAATAGATGATAGACCTTCGAAAATTGTAACTCTACCACATCTCCTGACTCTGTCACTTTGCTACTGTCAGCGCCCACTAAACTTATCCTTCCTAAATCATTCTTCCTTTCACTTGCCTTGAAAAAATGATATGGATTTTTTTACCTGCTTGGCTAAGGTGTTCTCACAATCTGATTTATTTCCTTACTATGCTAGTAACCTTACTAGCCTGAACTCTGTATTGCTAAGGGTGCGATTACCTTTCTGCTTGTAAATTATCCATACCATTTTTTTCTTTCTCGCTATTTTTTTTTTTTTTTTGCAGATCATACTTTATACTAATCATGCATGTAATACCCATTATTTATCTTCCTGACCATGCGAATGCATTCCGATATTACTTCTTTTAAATACCAGTTAATGATACCCCATTCACTGCTAATATCTTTACCCTGCAAGTAAATTAACATCCTATTATTATTATTATTATTATTATTATTATTATTTTGTCGACGACAAAAACAAAAGTCGAAAAAACTCGGTCATATTATTATTATTATTATTATTATTATTACGGGCAACTCCAGGGAGTCATTAGACTCATCGAGGGAGGCCCCAAATCATTTTCATCACAACTATTCGACATTCATACAGTATCTATCATACCTCGCGTTAAACTCATTCACTGTAACAGCATCCACCACAGACTCAGGGAGCGCATTCCACTCATTCACTACTCTAAAAGTAAAGAACCCAGCTCTAACACCTTTACTAACCACACTTTTGCCCAGTTTCCATGGATGTCCCCTAGTCCTCCCACAACCAGCCCTGTTCTCAAAAATATCTTCTGAATTAATTTTATAGAAACCCTTCAGTAATTTGAATGTCTCAATCATATCTCCCCTCCTCCGCCTATCAACCAATTTTTGCAACCCACAAATCCTCAACCTGTTCTCATACGGTTCATTCCACAGACCTGCTATCATCTTGGTCACTCGCCTCTGGATCCTCTCCACCTCCTCCCCATCAAGAAGAAACCTAGGTGACCAAATCTGAGCACAGTAGTCGAGATGAGGTCTTATCAAGGCTCGATACAGAGGAACAATAACCTGCTTGTCTCTGCTTGTCAACGTATTCTTCAGCAACCAAGTGATTTGATGAGCTGATTTGGCCACTTTTGCAATGTGTCCCCTAAATTTCAATTCCTTATCCACCAACACTCCTAAATCTCGTGCCTCATCAATTTCCTGGAGCACGGTTCCACCAATGCAGTAAACTGCCTCCCATCTTTTCACCCCAAAATGCATAACCTTACATTTTGCCACATTAAATTGACATCCATTCTCCCTAGCCCAGACCTCCAATCTATCCAAATCATCCTGCAAAATTTTGACGTCATCTGCATTCACTATTGCCCTACCCAACTTCGCATCATCCGCAAACAAATGAACTGTTCCTCTCAGATCCTTTCCTATATCATTTATGAACAAATTAAACAGCAGTGGTCCAAGAAAAGATCCTTGTGGTACACCACTAGTCACAGGCCGTCTAGTGGACTCTACACCTGAGTAAACCACTCTCTGATATCTCTCCGTCAACCACCCTCCTATCCATCTCACCAACCCTATGTCCATTCCCATATGCTGCAATTTACTGATTAGAATTCCATGTGGTATCCTGTCAAAGGCCTTAGCAAGGTCCAGCAGAATCACTGTAAACCCATTACCCTTATCCAGTTCAGCCGTCACTGTGTTATAATACGTGAGCAAGTTACTGAGGCATGACCTACCCTTCACAAAACCATGCTGTCCCCGATACAGTATCCCATTTTCTTTTATCCAATCTTGTATTTTCCTCTTGACTATTTTCTCTAAGACCTTGATAATGATTCCTGTTATGCTGATTGGCCGGTAATTTTCAACAGCAGCCTTGGAACCACCTTTGTGCAGTGGAACTATTTTCCCCTCTTTCCACCCCCTTGGGACTGACCCAGTCCTGAGGCTCAAATTAAACATAATGGTCAAGGGCACTGACAATTCTTTGGCCGCTTCACGTACGACACGAGCTGGTATACCATCCAATCCCACAGATGTATTGACATTGAGGTTCTGCAATAGACTAGTTACCTCTACCTCATTCATCACAATTCCAGTATAAGCTGTTGGTTCCTCCATTTCAGCAAAGCCACCACCTGGATGATATACTCTTGCAAAGTGCTCGCTCAGTAATTCCACAACATCGACTGATTCAGTTACCTCCCTACCTTCAGCATTTTTTAAGATCATTCTACCATGAGCATTTTTCCTTTTACTTGCAACATATTGAAAAAACTGTTTGGGATTCTCTTTAGCCTGCATGGCCAATTTCCTTTCGTAATCTGCTTTTGCTTTTCTTACCACCCTTGTTACCATCCTGGCCTGAGCTTTATACTGTTCATGCACCTGATGGTCACCCTTCTCCTTAAATTTCCTGCACAATTGTTTCTTTTTTTGCAGCTCAAGCTTAATAGTGTTATTCATCCATTTAACCCCTACCTGATTTATTATTCGGACTCTTGGTATACAGTCAACCATTGCCTCCTGCAAACAGTTCTTAACCACCTCCCATGCACCATCAACATCCAGCCCTTGCAGTTTTACATGCCATGGCATTGAGCCAAGCACACACCTAAGCTTGTCATACTTACCAGCCCGGTAATTCCACATATACCCTGTCTTAATTGTAAATTCGACTCCTTTAGCCACCTCCCAAGTCATGACCTTATGGTCACTCTCACCAATTGGTGGCAACATGGTCATGTTCGTTACAGCTACATTCTCAGTTGCAATTACTAGGTCCAGCACTCTCTGCCCCCTGGTATTTTCCAATACATGTTGCCGTAGATAGTTGTCCCTTAATAACTGCATAAAATCCAATTCCTTCCTCCCATGTGCCCTCTCCTCTTTCCAGTCAATGTTACCATAATTGAAATCACCCATAATAATTACCCTCCTTCCATTCATTTCTTCTATTTGCTTATGCATACTATTCCCACCATCCACTCCATCACCCGGTCTATAGCAGCACCCAATTGTATATTTTGTTCTGCTAGATTGTATCTCACACCAAACAGCCTCAAATGTGCTTTTTTCCCCATCCTGCAGTTCAAATTCTATACTCCTTGGCTGAAGCTCATCAGCTATCATCAATAACACTCCTCCCCCCTTTTTATTCACCCTGTCACTCCTGAACACGCTATACCCATCGCATTCAATCCCACTAGCTTTATCATCCTCTGTCAGCCATGTTTCACTAATACCGACAACCTGTGGCCTGGAAGTGCCAACCATGGCCAAAAACTCTTCCTTCTTGTTCCTAATACTCCTGGCATTAGTGTACATGAATCGCAGAAGCCCATTTGTGAACATATATTAAAGAACATTGCCGACAATCTTCTAAAAAAATAGTGACTGGAATACCCTACTTAAAATAAACGATCCTGTAACATTATATGACAATTTCCAACTCAAGTTCACAGAAATACATAATAAGCAACAAAGCCTACACAAACGGGGCGACAAACAGACAATAATCCATGATAAATGGATTATTGTCTGTTTACTAAATAGTATTACTGTACTATTTAGTAAATAGTAATTCTAAATAGTAATACTATTTAGTATTACTGTACTAAATAGTATTAACATACTAAATAGTATTACTGTAAAAAGAAAATCTATGGAAAATACTAAAAAAGTCACAGAGTAACACAAATTTTCAAACATTATACAAAAACACAAGAAATCAACTAACAACAAAAATTCGTAGGCCAAAAAGACACTACTACGTCCAACAATTCATGGAATATAACGAAAACATGAAGCAAATATGGGCTACACTTAATGAATCAGTAACTCGAAAAAGAAAACTTCAGCACAAGATTTTATTGCAAAACGTTTTGGTCAAGATAGAAACCAAGAGGAACTGGCAGACTCATTCAACATGCTTTCACACACACTATCACACAACTAAAAAAAAGACAATCCACAAAAAAAACTACCGGCACAAAGTCAACAACAAATTATGTATTTTCCACCCGTAACAAAACAGGAACTGAAAGACGCACTCTTACAGCTAAAACCAAAGACCATTCCAGGAATAGACTAAATAAGACTCACAGATCTTTTAACACACTTTGATGAAATAAATCCAATACTTTTTGAAACTCGTGAACATAATATTCGACACTGCCATTATTCCACAACTAAAAACTGCAATAATTACGCCAACTTACAAACATGGTAAAAGAAACGATACGCAAAACTACAGACGAATAGCTACTTTACCAGTCATTTCAAAAATTCGGGAAAAAATAACACACACCAGACTACATAACTATTTACAGAAGTACAACATAATCTCACAAAACCAATACGGCTTTCGGAAAACAAAAAGCACCATCACATTATTAGAAGACATCGCCGACGCAATGAACAAAACCCTCGATAAAAACAAGTACGCTGTCCTTATACTGGTTGACTTAACCAAAGCATTTGACACACTTGAACATGACATACTACTCACCAAACTATACTCAATAGGTATAAGAGGAACACTGCACACCTGGTTCAGGAACTATTTCTCAAACAGAACACAAGTAGCAAAAATAGGTACATGTCACAGCCGGGGTATACAAATAAAACACGGTGTCCCTCAAGGCGCCATATTATCACCCACTCTGTTCAACATATACATTAACGATGTTCATAACCTGGCCATAAGAAGTCAAATATTTCAGTAAGCAGATGACACCGGACTACTAGCTATCAACACGCCTCTCTCCAAACACAACAAGACCTTAATGAAATCACAACATAATTCTACCAAAACGCAATTATAATCAACGGTACCAAAACACAGATGCTAATAATACACAACCCGAAGATCACGCGCCATGCACCACTATCGATACACTATCACATAACGCTGCATTAACAACAAAAAATCTGCCAATGTCCGAAATCAAACCTGTAACACATGCAAAATACCTTGGTCTTTACACAGATTGCCACCTTAAATGAACAAAATATATCGAACACCTACATACCAAACTCCGCATCATCGCAGCAAAACTCTTCCAAGTAAAAGACATGATTCCATCTTACTTAAAATACCTATATCACTGTATCTGCGAATTCTTATTCAGATATGGTATAACAGTCTATGCAAAAACATCAAACAGCCACCTAACAAAATTAAAAATATTACATAGGAAAAATTGTGTCAGTGATTTGGACATCTTATTCACAATCAATATCCGACCAGCACATGGCGATACACAGAATCCTGAGCATTAAAAACCTGAAACACTACATGACATTAACAAGGAATTACTTCAACATCACCTATCGAAACAACAGTAACACATATCGTATAACACGACCCTACAATTCTCTAGATCCCTACACCCTTCAACAACTCATATGGTCCTTTGATGAAATCACATCAGATACCCACGCTACTCAACAACCTACTAGGAAATTTAAAATACATAGACAACTACAGAACATTAAAGTACGAACTCTGGAAAATATACCAACAAAGTTAAGAAACCATTAACACTAATATACACATCACAAATCACTAGCATCCAATGCCAACATCCCATTTATAAACAGTAACAACAACATAAATAGCGAAGGCAAAATCCCACTCTCTTCATAAAAGCTAACCTAAGCTTCGAAGTAGGTGGGATTAATTCGCCTCATTCACCAACACATAATCCTCATAATCAGACTGTAATTTATGTAACAAAACAGTCAGTACGGTGTATAATAATAAAGATATTGATATTAAAAAAAGTATATGAATTTGTATCCAAAGGAAAAAAATATTGAAAAGAAATAATGTGCCTTAAACTGCATACAGAATATTGTACACAGCATCAAGTGTAATGCATTAATTGTAAATATGTAGATACTCAGTACGATGAAAATAGAAAAGTTGTTATTTTTTAAATAACGTGTAAGCATGCAAAAAATGTCTGTAATAATCATCAATATTATTATAATAATATACATTGTAAACAATTATTATTTAAAAAATACTATCTGCGTGCACGTATTTGTTACGAACAATTGTATTCGTGTGATGTATTATAATTATATATATGAATATTAATATGGTTTAAATGACTATAACACCAAGATTAAAAAAGCATAAGGTTTAATCGTGAGACACTAATAGTTTCGTTGAAAAAATCAACAAAAAATTCCTCAGGTGTCCAATATACAGAGAATTATATAAAAAATAACAGAAACATTGTAAAATAACAACAGCGGATCTAATGTAAAAAACTGAAGTACAGTTTAAAAAAGAATACATGCTGAAATCCCAATTGAAGTAAGCTACGTGCGTGAGCTATCGCGAGTGCGCCAAAATTGGACGGTAGAGATGTGCGCATCAGATAAATTGTAGCTGAGCCTGTTATTCATATGGGCTGAATCGAAGAATATTTCTTTAGATTCAAGTATCCTTCTCTCGAGTTCATCATAACAAGTATGTATATTGAACTTTTGAGACCAGTCTATAAGATGTTGGCGGCCTTCGTCGGAGTTTATAGAGAAAAATACGTGGCTTGAGAGCGCTGGCTCGGGTTCTATTGTAGGATATGTCTCTTTTGTGTTCTTCAATACGTGAAAGCACAGATTTAGCAGTCTGACCATAGTACGGTTTGCCACATTCGCAAATGATTTTTTCAAAGTAGTAGTGTCTCACAATTAAACCTTATTCTTTTTTTGATCTCGGTGATTTAGTCATTTAAACAATATTAATGTCATTATTAACCGAGTAAATATGAACTTCGATATACATATATGTATTATTATTTATTAGGTTAACCAAGTTATTTTATAAACTTGGTTATTTTAATTCCTAATCCCAAGTATGCAACCAGTTAAGTTTGCGCCTGAAACAAAGTTCAAGTCTAAAGATGATACAACACCAGGGCAACTCATTGTAAAGGTGCGTAAAGCTCTGATCACTATTCTTAGTATTTTCCCATAATGTAAAGCACATCTCACTAGAAGATGTATACTGCAATGCATTATGGGTGGGGTCACTACCCATAATGTGCTTTATATTATGGGAAAATACTAAGAATAGTGATCAGAGCTTTATGCACCTTTACAATGAGTTGCCCTGGTGTTGTATCATCTTTAGACTTGAACTTTGTTTCAGGTGCAAACTTAATTGTTTGCATACTTGGGATTAGGAATTAAAATAACCAAGTTTATAAAATAACTTGGTTATCCTAATATACAATATCCCCAAGTTAAAAAATTTATTACATATATTATTATTATTATACATTATTCAAAATTCCGTGTAATATTCATTGTTAATATTAGAAGAACACGTGTTGTAAATATAGATGAAAAAAGTATTGTTATCAAAATTTTAATTGAAATGCAATGTAGATAATGAATGCAGCAGTTAGGGCTGAATTTTTAAACATTTTACAAGTTGGAATGTCACTAAAGATGATTATTAAAAAAAAAAATCAGCTAACGCCTTTTTATTCCCGTATATAGGGAGTAGGCGAGGCCATTAGCCCTATCTAACTTTTTGTGACTAAGCTGGCAGTTCAATCTCCACTGGTACCCAATCAGAGATAGCTGGCCCAAGGGTATCACTAATTAAGTGGCACACAGTGAAGAGAGAGAGAGATGGCTCAACAAGTGCCGCCATCTCGTGGTCCCTAACACTCGTATTTAATGTCTGAAATAATGTGGGTTCTACGGTCGATTTTCTTGAGCTTACGGGACGAAAAATCCGAGTTTCCGGGAGAAAAAACCCGCTTGACCGTGGCAGAGATCGACTAACTCGGGAACTGGTCGAAAAGAGACTTAGAAAAATTTCTTCTAGTCGCCGAATAGATTGGAAACCAAGAAGTCTTCCTTCGTGTGATCAAGCGCCATGGTGTGCAAACGCCACATCCACTGAGCTACACGGGCTCTAGATAATTATTATAATTGTGTATAAAATATTTTAGAAATCAATAAAATATTTAGAAATATTTTTTAAAAAATATTGTATGTGTGCATGCGTATGTAAAACATATTGTTAATATCATTATTTATGCAATTTAAATAAGATATTTTCCTATCATTCTGTATACTGAAAAAAGAAATTATATATATAGATAGATAATCGTGTAATCTATCCTGTGTAACTGAACTATAATTGATTGTAAATTATTACTAAAATCGTTATTCCTACTAATAACACACGAACTGTTGTACTATATGTCTTATGCACTGTACAAAGTATGAGATAAATTGGAATCTGAATTGAACCACATGTGAAAAATTGTAGTATTATTATTATAATTGTATGCAATTATATTTAATTGTATGTATTATAAAAATATATAATCCACAAGCTCTCAATCTATCAATGTAAGGAGCATTTTTCATACCACTCACCAACTTAGTCGCTGTCTTCTGAACCCTCTCCACCACTTCCTCATCTCCAAGGAATCCAGGCGACCAGACTTGAGCACAGTAATCCAAATGTGGAAGTATCAACACCTTATAAAGAGAAATAATAACCTCTTTAGCTCTGGATGTTAGTGTGTTCTTCAATAACCAAGTAATCCTATGTGCTTGGAAGCCTTAGCAATGTGTCTTCTGAATTTCAATTCCCTATTCACTATATCCCCAAGTCCCTAGCCTTATCAATCTCTTGGAGTACCGTTTCATCAATGTGGTACATAGCTGGTACTCTTTTAAGCTCAAAATTCATAACTTTCCACTTTTCCACATTGAACTGGCATCCATTACCCTTGCCCATTTTGCCGGCTTATTTAAATCATTCTGCAAACTTGCAACATCAGCTTGATTTTTTATTGCGCTTCCCAACTTTGCATCATCAGCAAACAACTAATTATTTCCCTTCAAATCATTTCCTATATCATGCATGTACAAATTAAACAATAACAGCCCAAGCACCTGCTTCATCATGGACTCTACTCTTCCATACACTATTTTCTGGTATCTCTCCTTAAGCCATTCTCTTATCCATATCACCAGTTTAGTATCCATCCCCATTTTTGTCTAATTTGGCAACAGTCATCAATCATCAAGTCTTTCCGTGCCTACACACACATAAGGCTGCAATGCTGGTTTTCCAACCCCCTGTCCCTCGTAGCTGCTCTTGCTTCTGTCCAATTCGCCCATCTTGCCTCCTTCATTTCGAACTCCATCATTCTTCTCCAAGTTAATTTTGGACGACCTCTAGAGCGTTTTCTGAAGCTCAACTCAGTGCTACTTGGGGAATTCTGTTTAAGACCATGCGAAGAACATGTCCGGTCCATTTCCATCTTCTTAGGCGAATTACTTAATCTATTGATTTGGAGAAGATTTTCTTTATACGTTCCTCGTTAGTAATTGTATTTGGCCAAGAGATTTTTAAAATTCTTCTTAAACACTTGTTTTGAAAAATGTCCAATTTATTACTGTGTGCCTTGGTAAGTTTTCAAGTTTCAGAGCCATATAGCAGTATTGCTCGCACAACAGATTTATAGACGTTAATTTTTACTTTACCTGTAATATTTGATGCTTTCCATAATTTGTTCAATGACCTGAAACAATTTTGTGCTTCAGCAATTCTTTTTAAAACGTCTTCGTCAGTACCACCTTGTTTATTTATTACTGATCCAAGGTATGTGAAAGTATCAACATCTTCAACTGTTTCATTTTCTAACTTAATTTCTTTATTTGATTTTTCATTTATTCGCATGACCTTGGTTTTCTTCTTGTTTATATGTAGACCCACAGTTTCTGCACAGCGAGCAAAGACATCAGTTTTTTAGCTGTAAATCATTTAACTTGGAGGAGAGGGGCACTATGTCATCAGCAAAATCAAGATCTTCCAGGGTGGATGTAAAGTCCCAACGTATTCCTCTCTTTTGATGATTAATTGAGTTTTTCATAATCCAATCAATTAAAATTATAAATAATAGACCAGATAACACAAAACCTTGCCTAACTCCAGTTTCAATGATAAAGAAGTCTGTAAGTTTTCCATCTACTTCCACGCAAGAATTGCTGCCATCATACATATTCTTAATAACGTTGATAAATTTATAAGGTATTCCGTATTCTTCTAATATTTTCCAAAGTTTCTCTCAATTTACTGAGTCGAATGCTTTACTGAAATCGATGAAGTTTAGGTAAAGTGGGGCTTGAAATTCTAAACAGTGTTCGATTATATTTCTAAAAGTGAATATTTGTTGAATGGTTCTGCAACCAGTTCGAAAACCTGCCTGTTCTTCTATTAGTAAATTTTCGATTTCCTTTCTTAATCTATTAATTAAAATTTTGTAAAACCTTTTGCAGGAATTGACAGCAAACTTATTCCTCTCCAATTTTCACACTCAGTCAGATGTTTTTATTTAGGGATTTTTATAATTACTGCTTCTTTCCATTGTTCAGGAATATTTTCTGTCTTTCATATTTCATTGAATAACCTTTATAATTTGGCAGTAGTCGTGTTAAGATCAGCTTTTAACATTTCAGCATCGATATTATCATTTCCACATGCTTTGTTAGATTTTAGTGCCTTCGGGGCATCTTTGATTTCGCTCAACGAAATCTCGTCTTTGGAAATGTTCAAAATGGGTGTTTACTAGTTGTAATAATTTGTGCCTGTATCTAATTTTATATTCCAAGTTTGATCAAAATAGTTTCTCCATAACTTTCCTTGCTTGTCTCTAATGGAGGAAGGGATACCTTTTTTGTTACCATTGACTCATTTTATAATCTGATAAAGTTGTCTAATTTGTCCATTTTCAGCAGCATGTTGCGCTTCTTTTGCTAATTCATCAATATATTTTCTCTTGTCAGCTCTTGCAGCTTTCTTTACGCTTTTATTTTGTTCATTATAGCGATTGCAATGCACCTGATATAATCATTCTAAATTTGTATTGTTCATTAATGATTTAATCTTTTTTCTCTCTTCAAGGATCTTCCAAGTTTCTGCAGTTAACCATTCTTTATTTTCCTTTTTTCTTTGTTTGCCAATTACATCTTCAGCAACTTCATTATATGTATTCTTGAAGTTTTTCCAAAATTCTTCTACTTTATTGCTTTCTATTGTTATATCTTGATTTTCCTCTATTTCTCATATATGGAATCTGTTCTATATCTCCAAAGCAAACTTTTCTCTTGTTTCTTTAATTTTTAATTTTTCAATATCAAATGTAGTTCTTGAACTTCTTTTCTTTCTTAATACACTTAGAAGTTTTAATTTCAACTTTTCCACTACCAAGAAGTGGTCAGAACCAACATCTGCACCACTTTTGACTCACATCAAGAATGGATCTTACGAATTTGCTATTGATAGCAACATGATCAATTTGGTTTTTTGTGCTTCCATTCGGTGCGATCCAAGTCAGTTTATGTATTTCTTTATGCTTGAATTTACTTCCTCCAATGACAAAGTAGTTCATTTCACAAAAGGATACGAACATCAGGCCATTTTCATTTCGGTCTCCACAAGCCTCAAACCTAAGGATTTTTCTTCTACACATGACCTTTTACCCACTTTTGCAGATTGCCAATGAGTATTATCATATCGTGTTTTGGAATATAATTTATTGCTTTGTGGAGTTATTCATAAAAACATTCTTTTATTTCTTCATCTGCATCAGTAGTAGATGTGTAAACCTGAACAACAGAAAGTTTGATACATTTGGAATAAAATCTGGCTTTTATAATTCTCTCGTTTACTGGTTCCCATTCCATCAGGCTTTTGGGTTCAATATTAGCGCAACTCCTTTTGCGCAACAGTATTCCATGGGATATCCTGTCAACAGCCTTACAAAATCCAGAAGTACCACTGTGTAGCCATTCCCCTTATCATATTCAGATGTCATTCTGGTATAAAAAGTTAATAAATTGCTAAAGCAGGACAGGCCTTTAACAAAACCATGTTGGCCCTTATAGAGGATCATATTCTGATCCACCCAATCTTGAATTTTGTCTTTAACCAACTTTTCCGATACTTTTACCACACTGCAGAGATGGTAATTGGTCTGTAATTTACTACCTCAGTCTTAGAGCCTCCTTTATGCTAAGATATTATTTTGCCTTCCTTCCAATTCCTAGGAGCCATACCATAGTCCAAACTTAAGTTAAATAACCAAGTAAGGCGAGTTGACAATTCTCTTGCATATTCACATAACACCCGAGCTGATATTCCATCTAAACCTACAGCAGTGTTTGCATTTAAATTCTGCAATATACTAAGTTCCTCTGATTTCTTAACTTCAATTCTCAGATCAGTTATTGCTACAGGTACAGAGATATTCTCACTTGGGTGATAGACTTTTGGAAGGTGCTCACACAGTAACTCTACTATTACATCTGATTTGGTCACCTCGATACCATCAGCACTCACTAAGGTTATCCTTCCGAAGTCATTCTTCCTTTTACTTGCCACATTGCAGAAGAACTCTTTGGAATTAACCCTGATCCCCTTAGCTAAGATCTTCTCATAATCTGATTTTGCTTTTCTTACTATGATCGTAACTTTTCTACCCCGAGCTTTGTACTGCTCATAAGTGTACTGATCGCCTTTCTCCTTGTAAATTCTACATCGCATTTTCTTTTTTTTGCAGATCAAGCCTGATACTACTACTCATCCATCTAACGCGTACCTTGTTAATCTTCCTAACAATGGGAAAAACTTACTAGAAAAACCAATTCCTCTAGATGTCGCTTATGAAGTTTTTAATTTTAATATCGTTTGTAGAAGTATTATAACCGTGTCTTATATTAGTAAGTTTGTTTGATTACGTGACTTTACGCCAGTGGTTTTCAAACTTTTTGAAGTCGGGGCGCATTTAAAATCTTACAAATAATTGTAGGCGCACTATATACAAATTTCTGAGAAATATGTTATAATAATTAAGTCAAATATTACAGAAAAAAAATAATGCGATAAAAAAAAATAAAATGAAACATACCTTAAGTTTATTCATTCTTGTGTTTATGAGAAACATGAGCCTGATGTGTCCTAGCGATTGCTTCAATGTTTGGGCATATATTTGAAAGGCAAACTCTAATTTCTTCGTCAATACATTAAAGAGTTCCTCTCTTTTTACACTTACTTGTGGTGAGGGTAGAAAATCCTAATTCACATAAATATGATGTTGAAGTTGTAGTAAAATGTTCAAAGCTTTTTTAGATATTGACATATTCTTCTTTTATAGAAATCCAAAAGGCTTCAAGAGACAATTCCTTATGTTTAACCATCAATCCACGATCAGTGGATATAGCTGTCAGTTCTTCTTCTTCTGTTAATGTTAAACCAAAATCACATCAAGTTTCTATAAATGGGTTTCTAATCCAATCGTATTGTTCAGTGTTAAGTGATGGAAAATAAGAACTCAATTTTTCTTCTAAACTTGTTAAATGTTCAACTATTATTGGAAGTGTTTCATTTATGCAAGTGCTACTTACCAATGGAAACATTTCCAAATTACCTTCAACAGCTTTTCTTTTCCAAATCTGTAGTTTTCTCTGAAACGCTTTCATTTTGTCAGTGGATGTGAGAATATTTTCCTCTTTCCCTTGCATGCTAGTATTCAAAATATTGAGCTGCTGAAATATATCGGCAAAATACTGTAACCTGGCAATCCAAAATTCGCCCCGAAGGAGGTTACAAAAATGTAATTGTTTCATCTCTTCAAAAAACGCAAGAAGTTCTTGTAGCTCGTGTACACGGGTAAGTACTTTCCCCCTTGACAGCCACCTCACCTCAGTGTATAAAAGCAGCCGTCTGTGTTGTGAATCCATATCGATACAAAGCTTTTCGAATAAACGCGATTTGACAGGTCTTGTTTTAATAAAGTTTATCTGAACAACTTGATCTAAAACTTGTCTTAATTTTTCTCCCAATGTTTTTGCCATCAAGGCCTCCCTATGAAGAAAGCAATGAGTTACGATAATATTCTCATTTTGTTTTTTTACGAAAGATGTAAGGTCCTTAACACATCCTACCATGGAAGGGGCTCCATCTGTACAAATGCCTACACACGACTTCCATGTTAACTGCCATTTATCAAGATAGCTATTCAAAATGTTAAAAACGTCCTCACCTTTTGTAGACACACTTAATTCTTTGCAAAAAAAGAAACTGATTTACTATTTGATCTTCATTAATAAAACGGACGAATGCTAAGAGTTACACCTTGTTGGTAATGTCTGTTGACTCATCAACTTGAAATGCAAAATTTGAATACTGAAGTTTATTACTGCATACATTTTTCTCGATATCAGAAGACATTTCTATAATACGTCTGTTAACTGTATCGTTGGACAGAGGAATCTTGCTTATTTTCATTGCTGCTTGATTTCCTAGCATTGTCATGACCATTTTTTGCATGCAGGCAAAATAAGTGACTCATCTAAAGTATGATCTTTCATATTTTTTGCTATCGGTTCTGAGACTTGATAAGTAGCGATTTGAGCTTTATCAGAAACAGTCATTATACTTTTAAAAGAATTTGCCGCTTTTGTTTGCTGTTCAGACAATCTCTTGAAAAAACATACAGATTTATCTTGTAAATTAGAGTGTATAGTTTTAAAATGTTTACTCAATTTACTAGGAAGCAATGATTCATTTGCCATTTTACATCCACATACTAAACATAGCGGCAAAGGATGATCTTCACTTCCGGTCCAAGTGAAACCAAAACTTAAATAACTTTCATTATATTTGCGAGTAGGCCGCTATTTTGCTTTCTTACTTGCACTTAACTTTTGCTCACTTCTAGAATCTGATTCTTCAATATCACGCTTCTTTTTGAGAAATCTATCCATTTTATTTGGGTGTATTTATCTGAAAATAAGTAATATGCACATACCATCCACTTCCAACACTTCTAAAATAAGTAATATACACAACAAGAATAAACCATATTCTTGTTCTCTTTGCAAGAAAAACCGCTGTTAATTAACATAATAATGATGTGTTGACAAAAAGAGCGGTATATCCGCAATGAAAAGGTATAATAGAGTAACTATATTTATTTTTATATTTGGACACATATTTCTCTGGAATACCACAGGGCGCACCCGGAAATCTTCCAAAGTTCCCTTTGAGAACCAGTGCTTTACACCCAAGATTCCTATCTTACTTCCGAACAGAATTCATTAGAAATTATGATTTTCTGCAATATATAAAAACTTTGGAAATCAAGACATTTTTCGTTGGCTTTGTACAATGCTGCAAGTCTACATTATTCGAACTGGTTATATTATTATGATTACGGTACATTTCCAATATATACAATATTCCTGATGGGTACATGAAAATTCGTCGAAAAACACGTAACAAAAAGACAATTCATCGAAAAAGCAATTCGCCCCTAAACAATTCATAGAACGAAAATTTAAACATTGGCAATTCATCGAACGACAATTTGCCGATAATCATTCAATCGAAAGAACAATTCATCGAAAAGTTTTCGATAAATTCTTTCATAATTCATCGAAAAGTCATTTTTCTTCTAAACTATTGTTTAAAAGTGTTTGATAATAATACCTAACGTTACTCAAGGTACAAACAACAGATGTAAGGGATCACTACAAAACGCAATAATTATTTTGTTGCATTTTAGAACATTTTTTGTAAGTGCACATCCTGCTTCATTGTGCAGATAGCGATTTATCTTTATCTGTTTATAGAACAATTTCGTTCTATAAAATTTTATCACAGCAGCACTAGTCAAACTGAAATTAAAGCTTTAATATATATCTTAACTAAAATTTCATTAAACTGCATCCAGCCAGAGCCGAATTGCTAATATCATTTCGGAACTTCTTTACGGAAATGTTATGATAAAAGTGATTTATTCAGAACTAAAACCGAACCGTGCAGACATCTTCTTGTACCGCATCTTCTGAGAATTCCGCTAAGTCAGAGAGTTATTGTAATACATAATTTGGACACCTTGTTTCTTTGTAACCCCGAATATAGCTGAACTGAAAATTAGAATGGTTCGATATTTTCTGGTAAAAGTTTAAATTGCGAATCTGGGTAAAATTCAAATCAGCAGAGGCCTGTGTAGCTCAGTAGAAGTGGCATTTGCATTCTACGGCGCTTGACCGCACGAAGAAACGATTTGGTGGTTCAAATCTAGTCGCCGACAAGAGGAAATTTTTCTAAGCCTTTTTTCGACCGGTTCCCTAGTTAGTCGATCTCTGACACGAGCTAGCGGGTTTTTTCTCCCGAAAACTCGGGTTTTTCGTCCCGTAAACTCAAGAAAATCGACCGTCGAACCCACACTATTTTCAGACATTAAAAATATTATGTTAGGGTTAGGGACCACCGGATGACGACACGAGCTTGCCGCCTTCTTCACTGCGTACCGATGAATCAGTGATAGCCTTGGGCCAGCTATCTCTCTGATTGGCTACCAGTGGAGATTGAACTGCCCACTCAGTCTCTAAAAGTTAGATTGGGTAAACGGCCCCGCCTACTCCCTATACGAGAACAAATAGTTAGCTGATTGTAAAATTCATCCCATAATAATAGCTGTCGAATATTGCTGCTAATAATAATAATTATTATATTAGGGGCCTGCATAATTCATTCGGTATAAACCAAGCGCTTTAGTTAGAAAGACAAAGGTTGGAATCGCATGTACGACGCGCATGATTCTTATCGGTCCTGTTTAGCTGAAGGTAAGTTAGCATGCCTAATACGGATATTGCTGGGCTTTTCCATGCGGAAAAAGAGTTATCGGACAAGAAAGACAATAAGAAACCATATTATTCTATAATTATTCCCTATTAAAGTAACATTGCTATCTCACCAATCAATAGATTGAGAAGGATGAGGGGGGGGGAATAGCATTAATTATTAATATTATTGGTAGTGGTAATAATACACAGTCGGAGTATACAAGTAAAACACGGTGTACCTCAAGGTGCCATATTATCACCCACTCTATTCAATATATACATTAACGATGGTCATAACATATCCATAAGAAGTCAAATATTTCAATACGTAGATGACACTGCACTATTAGCAATCCACACAGACATTAACACACCTCTCTGCAAAACACAACAAGACCTAAATGAAATCACAACATACTTCCACCAAAACGCAATTCTAATCAACGGCACGAAAACACAGATGTTGATAATACACAACCCAAGAATCATACGCCCCGCATCACTATCGATACATTGTCACACATACCGCTGGATTAACAACAAAAATACCTGCCAATGTTCCGAAATCAAACCTGTAACACACGCAAAATACCTCGGTCTGTATATAGATTCCCACCTTAAATGGACAAAACATATAGAATACCTACATACCAAACTCCGGATCATCGCAGCAAAACTCTTCCAAGTAAAAGACATTATTCCATCCAACATAAAAAAACTCCTATATCACGGTATCTGCGAATCTCTACTCAGATACCTAATAACAGTCTATGCAAATACATCAAACAGCCACCTAACAAAATTAGAAGCACTACACAGAAAAATCGTGTCAACAGTGATCTGGACACCTTACACGCAACAATCAATATCCGACAAGCACATGGCGATACACAGAGTTCTGAGCATTAAAATCCTGAAGCACTACATGATATTAACAAGGAACTACTTCAACATCACCTATCGAAACAACAGAGACACATATCGTATAACACGACCTACAGCAACTCTGTGCATCCCCACACCCTTCAACAACTCATACGGTTCTTTTGTGAGATCACATCAGATACCACGCAACTCAACAACTTACCACGAAAGTTAAAACACGTAGATAACTACAGAACATTAAAAAACGAACTCTGGAAAATATACCAACATAGTTAAGAAACCATTCACACTAATATACACATCAGAAATCACTAGCATCCAATGCCTACATCCCATGCATAAACAGTAGCAACAACACAAATAGTGAAGGATAAATCCCACCCTCTTCATAAAAGCTAACCCAAGCTTCGAAGTAGGTGAGATTAACTTGCCTCACTCATCTACAAGTAATCCTTATAAGTAAATGCAGAAATTTGAATGTTTTATTACTCTTTCTCAATTATTATTATTATTATTATTATTATTATTATTATTATTATTATTATTATTATTATTATTATTATTATTCTGTATACTCTGTATTCAAAAATTCTGTATAGTCTTTATTGTTAATATTAGAAGAACATGTGTTGTAAATACATAATATAGAAGCAAAAAAGTATTATTAAAAATTTTAATCGAAATCCAATGTAGAAAATTCAGCACTTAGTGCCAAATTCTGTAAAACTATCAGTTGCAATGTCACTCAAGATGTTTAGTGCATGTGTAAATATTTCAGCAATCAATAAAAACGTAAATTAATGATGTACGTACCACTATTAATAATAATACACCTACTGTTAATAATAATAATATTTTAATTAATTAATCCTTTGATGTAAAGGTTTCTTAGAATATATTAATAAAATATGTAGGAATTCATAGTAAAAATATCGGAAAACTTTAAAAAAATAAAAACATCGTTCCTGTAGATTTTTCAATCATGTTTCACTTATTTACTGCTGTTTCTCTTATCACTGAACGACAAGAAGTGCCACTTGACCCAACTCATAAAGTTCCTCGGGCAAGTAGTTGCTGTTAACAAGGAGAGAATGAAGCTAAGAATACTAATTCGATACACGTGGGTGCATTTCTGGATTTCGAGGAGGTATCGATGCAGTTTGTTAAAAAAAAACAAAAAAACGGCTAAAATGTTCTCTCGGAAAATAATAAAATAGGAAAGATTAATAATGAATCAGAAAAATAATAAACTTACAAAGCTTTTTGAAGCATTCTCATCTGTTGTTATATTTAGATGAGCAGTTTTAGATATTTCGGAAGTCTCGTTCGAACTTCTGAACGATGCCAATGGTCGACGTACCACAGTTAGAAAACACAGTGCTAAAGGAAAAGGGGATTGGGTGGAGTTGGTTTCAATTAAGGCCGAAGCAACTGGTTGCTGAAGGACTTCTCAGCAATTCCATTAAATACGGTGTTGAAGTTTTTTCTTCTCAGTTTTTGTAGTTTTGGAGAAAATAAGTTTAGATTGGAGGAGTTTCTTTTTATATACATTCACACTTAGGTTTTTACAGTTTTCTATTTTCCAGATGAGATGTTTCTTAAAGTTTTTTTTTTCTGTTTTGGAGTTTTCGAGTTGACAGCGTGGTTTTATATTTTTATACCATTTGAGCAGAAGTTCAAGTCTTCGATTTTGGCAAACGCGATTATTAAGTGCACAATAAGCCTTCAGGAATGTATCGGTGGCAATCGATGCAATTTTCCTACAAGTTGTGCCAATATTAATTACAGTCCACTTATATCAAGTGCAGACTTCTACAAGAAAACATTGTCCATTCTATCAAACAATTAAATTTTATAAGCTTAACATTGTAATTGTTTTACTCATTCCATGCTTTGAAATGTGTGCTTTTTTTGAAATGTATTATGTACAGATTCGTTTTTAGCACTGGATTTACTTCACTACCGCCTCCGTGGTTCATGCGTTATAAACCATGTGGATATCTTGCACGCACATACACACACACACGCGCACACACTGGGTTTCTGAATGGAAATGCGAAGAAGAGGAAAGCTGTTCTAATCATCGCATATTAAGTTTTAATATCAGTAACAAAAATATAAACGGAATAAACAACACAAACCATCGCATTAACATCAAGTATTTCACCAATAAAACCAATCTAGAGATATTTGCTAAAGTATTAAAAACCGAATTTTCATGCCTGATCTCAGAACACCACTTTAATGCGAACAGCGAAAAATAGATCAGCTTAGACAAGAACCCAGCCATCTGGGCATCAACACAAACTGATAAAGACTTCCTTGCTTCTGCACTTTCATCAGGACTGAAAAAATTTAGCGAACAAACACTCAGAACAACCAAGAGGCTAAACATAGATGGAAAAAAATCAGTACCATGGCGGAACGACGAACTAACAGTCTTAAGAAAACGTGTCAACGCACTCAGACGACTATACCAAAGAAAATACAATAACCAAGATTTAAGAGTCATTTAAGATCATTTAAGAAAATGATTTGACGAAAAACGTCAAACAAGGCTGTTGGCAAGGTTCCTGCTGTGGGCCAGGTTTCTGGAACATCCAGTATTACTCGTTTTTAAGACTTCCTGTCACTACTGAAACAAAAGTCATAGCTTTCGCCGATGATAATGATTCGGGAACGCGATGGCTTACATTTAGAAGTAACGGCCAACGAAGAACTCTTTTAAAATTGCAGAGTGGGCCCGCGAGAAGAAAGTGACCTTCAATAGCACCAAGTCTAAAGTGCTCCACACCTCACGCAAAAAATCAAAACAACCTGTAACGGTCTTCCTCAACGGAGAAGTTCTAGAGGTAGCCAGTAAGCTAAAATACTCACGAGTAACAATAGACGAAAAATTCACCTTCAATAAGCACATCTCATATGTTACCGAAAAGAGCTTACAAATAGTAAACCTCCTATGTAAGTCGGCAAGGATTAAGTGGGGATTAAGCCAACGAGCGCTGAAAACGATATATACCAGTGACATACTACCACTGATATCCTATGCTGCACCTGCCTGGAAACATACACTAAAATCAAAGATAAACCGACAAAAAATAAACCGAGTTCATTGCCTTATAGAAAAACATGGCAACCTGAAATATCTCAGCGTTTACCGAATTTGGTGCAACTGCAATAAACCTTATTTTGGCCAGACGGAAAAATCCATCGAATTACGTCTTGAAGAACATAAAAGTGACGTCACATATGGCAGAACAAGAGCAAATGCTCTGTCGAACCATGTCATGAATTCTTCTGACACTAATGAGGAAAACGTCATTCATCCAGTCTTATGGGACAAATCTGAAAATATCTTTCGCTGCTATGATGAACTAGAAAGAAGAATTGTGGAATCCAAAGAAATCGTCCTCAGTCAAATACATCTTAACAACAACCTTGGTTATAATCTTTCAGGTGCCATCCAACTTCGGTACTCATGAGATATTGAACATCCGCACGCACACCCAACAATGAGGAGACACCCAGAACACCTTCAATTGTCAATCTGTTAACGCTTTAATGTGTAGATTTTTATTCTTTTGCAATTTTTAGCTGTTTTCCCTCCGATTGTGCACCTGAATTACTCTTTGAAGATGATATTAATCATGCTTAAATAAACAGCATTTTTTATTTTTTATTTCTTGGTTTTCAGTCATTTTAACGAAAGTTTTGGTTCAATAATTATTTTTTATTTTTTATATTTCAGAAGTTATTCATGGAAATGAATTATAACTAAGTACTCTATCTAATTTCTACTGGTCTGAAAGTTTTCACACACAGTATTCAATATCTGCTACTTCATTTTACCGTTTGATAAAACAAGTAAGCCACTAATATTGTTGTACCCCACCGAAGTTTTAGAAATTCTATTCTATATTTTCACCATTTAAAAACCTTTTACATCAATGCAACAAAAAAAAAAAAAAAAAGGAAAGAAAAAAAGAAAGTTCAGTAGTGTTACCTGTTTTTTTTTTTCTTTTTCTAAAAAACTTCCAAAAATTACGACTTTTGCTGCTTCTGGAAATAACTTTGTCTTAACAATAATCTCCTCAGCTGCAGGTAAAGTCAAAGACATACTGCGAAAGAAAGACCACTTCTTTAGAAGTGACACTAAAGAGCCTCAAACAGCGTTGCGTATTACATCAGCAGTCTTATTTTGTTTTCAATTCTTCCCTAAATAGAAATACCGATATTTCTTTTACAGTATGATAAAATATTTATTTCAAAATATTTTTTTAATTTGTAATAATCACAATTTCAAATTTATTATCGAAAAGTTATAAATTACTTGATGCAGTTATTTAAGAAAGAAAATATTCTGAAAAAAAAATGTTATCAAACAAAATTTATTACAATAAACAAGTTCTGAACATTACTTTTTTTTTTTATTTTATCTTGCATTACTAAGATAGTACGAAAATATGCATGTCACATTCTTATTCTTACCGATTGAGATCTACTGCTGCTGTTTGAGAACAACTCTTTCTGCTTTTATGAACAAGACGCTAAACTGCATTACATTCTTATTTCACGGCTAATGTTAAAATATCGCAAATTATATTCAGTGGTATTTCATATGAAATTGTAGTTGTAAAAAGAAAACAAATTTTTATTATCCTTATTTCTAGACTGCTCATTTCAATAATAATGCTGTTTCTTACCTTTATAAAATAACTTTGTGAGTGGAAGCAACATAAATATGCATATGAAGAAATTATCTGAGACATGCCCTGGACGAATGTGATTAACATTTTGTTTTGAAGTATTATTCCCCCCCTCCCCTTCCAGCTACACAGACCTCTCAAGTAACCGAATTATAAATGTCTAATTTCATCTAATTTTGTATTTCATACTTTTCACAGTATGTTCACTACACATTTGAACACATGTGATTAAACATTTTCATATTTTTGTATGTAAAGCAAAGTCATCAAATTGCTTCCTTCAGGCTATCTACTAAATTTGGTTTTGAATAAAAATCAAAATAACAAAATCTGGAAAGTATAAAGCCCGTTTTTTTTAATTGCTTCAAATAATTATCTTGCAAAAGGTTCATCGAGAACAAATAAACTGTATTGTCGACTAGACAGAATTAGCACAAAAAATTAAAAATAAGATTAGTTTTCCAAGATAATGTAATATTCAAGTGAATAAAGTATGCAAGGATCTCTTATTTTGTCCTGATATTACAAGTTGTACAATAAAAGGAGGAAACAAAAATAATTTCTATATTTTTTTGTCTATCCAATATAAGTCCAGTTACCTAAGTCACCTAGCGTGGAAAAAGGAACTGCATTTCTTCTTATCGGCAAATTCGACAATCGCAAATTCTCTTCAGCGTGAAGTTTTATCGCACCTTCAAATGAACATCATGCCCAAACCGCACTTCTTATCCGTATTCTTTCAACACAGCATGCATCGTCGTCGTCCAGATTTTGCTGGACGTATATTAATAGGCATTCTGACCTGTTGGGAGGTTAACATTATGCATTTTTCTAATATACACTTTTTCATTAAAAATAAATAAAGAAATGCAAGTAGTTCTCACTTTACGAATTCCCACAACGAGTTTTAATCTGTACGCATTTTTTGGATTGGAAATTTTATTTTAAATTGTGTGAGGTGAAGGCAATTGTAGGGGGAATTATGCAATATATAATGTCATACCTTTCTAAATCCTACCTATACCTCATCGTGGGGGAGAGGGGAACGGGTGAAGTATGTCGGAAGCTTCGTCTTCCGGAAGGGTCACCCAAAGCATGTAGGCTACATCAATATTCCTGGCTAACTTGGGAGGCAACACGTCATTGGACGTAAAACAATATCGTTCGAGAAACCAACAGAAATATGAATCCAATGGGAAAATTGGATATCGATAGGAAACGGAAACGAATACGATATGGACTAATAAAACAAGAAACAATGAATGTAATAGCAATTAATGGAAAAGAGGAAGAACTTATTCAAGAAATAACCAAAAGAAACATTAAAATATGCAGCATAACAGAAACAAACAAAAAACAACAAAAAAAAAAGAAATGGAATAATGAACATACAAAACTATAAAATTTATATACAGCGGGTTAAAAAACAAAATAGAGCTGAAGCTGGATTAGGAATAGTAATACATAAAGAGTTAAAAGAAGATATAGAAGAATATGCATTTATAAATGAAAGAATATTAATAGTCGGGACAAAAACAGACAGAGGTAAAATAAATATAATTACAGTATATGCTCCAGAAGAAGGAAGAAAAGAAAAAAACAGAATCTTTTTATGAGGAACTACAACAAGTACAGTAGTACAAGAAATAAAACCAAATGAAAAATTAATTATAATGGGAGACTTAAATGCAAGAATAAGAAAAAAACGTTAAATGGAATTATGCAAAGATTAATGAAGAAACAATAAAGGAGAAACATTGATACAACTCTGATCAAATAATAAGTTCAAAATAATGAATATATTTTATGAGCATAAAAAACAGCAAAAATAATATTTGGATACACAAGAGTTCAGGAATCAATAATAGATTGTATTGTATGCAATAAAGTAATACACCCATCAGAAATAGAAGACGTTAGAGTGTTAACATCAGCAGAAATTGGAAATGACCTAACATGTTAATATGTGAACTAAGATTTGACAAGAAATGGGTGAAAGTAAAATTTAAAGAAAATCCACACAATGCCAAAATAAAATTTAAAGTGGAATTATTAAAAGAAGAAAGGATAAAAAGATTATACTACAACAGATTAAAACAAAGTTCCAAGATAACTCACTAAGCAGCAAATAACATGTAGAAGATAATTGGAAGATTTTTAAAACAAATTTAACTGAAATAGCAAAAGAAGTATTAGGGGTAATAAAAAAAAAAAGAATAACAAAATTAAGAAAATGGGCTCCATGGTTGAACGAAGAAAGAAAAATATCTGCAAACGAAAACAACAGATAATTGGGACGAATATTAAAAAAATAAGAAATAAAGCTAATGAAAAGAAAACAAAGTAGAAATCAATTTCGGGAATAATATACAAAAGAACTTGTAAATGATTTTTATGGTATACGGAAACAAATGTGGAGATTTAATAACACGCAAAAGAAAGAAGAGGTAGAATATATTGCAATATTAAAAGTAGAAATAGAAGAATTAGAAAATTATTTTAAAACCTTTATAATTAAATAGTTGAAATAAAAGTAGAACTAAGAAAACAAACAAACAAATCAAGAAACAGAAATAAATACCACTGAGATAAAAATTTAAAAAAAAAAACATGAAATTTAAATGCAATTAAAAACTGAAGAATAGGCAATGACCAGGTCTGGATAATATCAATAAAGAATTATTAAAAAATGGTAAAGAAATTATAACTCAGAGTTTAGATACACTATACAATCAAATAATAATAATAAAAAAAGATTTCGTTGAATGGAAAAAAATATAATAATACCAATAATTAAAAAAAACATATTAAAAAGAAAACAGACAATTATCTTCTTCTCTTCTGCTCATGGTGGGTTCAGTTCCTCAATGACAAATCTTTGCCATTTCTTTCTGTCTTCTTATGAAGTTCTATTCTGGAGTTGAAGTGGCTTTCTTTAATGTTGTTAATCCAGTTCTTTCTTGGTCTTCCTCTGCTGGGCTGACTCCTTCGATTCGATCATTTAACATGTTTGGTGGTATTTCTGGGTTCATTCTGGAAACACGTGCAAATCAGCTTAATTGGCTCTTTTTAGTTCTGTAATTATCATTTCTCTAAAGTTAAGTTCGTCTTTGACGTTTTCGTTTTGTTTTTCTTTCTGTCCAGTTCGTTCTACTGGTTTTTCTTAGGCATTTCATTTCAAAACCATTGAGTTTATCCATTTCCTTTTTTCTTAGGATCCAGCATTCTGAGCCATAGAGAGCTGTGGAATTATCATTATTTTATATATCTTTAATTTGAGTTATTTGCTTAAGCTTTTATTGTTCCATATTTTTGTAGTGTGCCCATTGTTATCCATCCATTATTGATTGTTTTATGGTTTCAAAATAGTCTAGTTCTTCAGTGATCATTGACCCTACGTAATTGAACTGCTTTACTTGCTCTATATTATTGTTCCCTATTTCCATTTCGATTGCTTTCCTTTTTCTTCCGTTTACCATTAGTTTTGTTTTACTAAATTTCACTTTCATATCATATTTGTTACTTGTTTGATGTAGCTTGGTCAGGATATTTTCTAATTTTTCTTGGCCGTCTGTAGTGATAACTACATCGTCAGCATACTTTAAATGTGTTATTTTTCTTCCATTTACCATTATGCTTTCATACATCTGCAGTCTTATATCTACTACTTCTTTTAGGTACAAGTTGAATAAATATGGTGAAAATTGATAGCTGTGCATTACTCCTTTTTTAATTGCTATTTGATCTGTTTTTATGTTTTTGTATTTTACTATTGCTTGTGATTCTGAATAATAATTCTTGAAGCAATTTAATGGGTATTTGCAAAACCCTCTGATTTCTAGAGTTTTAATGAATTTGCCTGTGTTTATCGAGTCACAAGCTGGTTTGAAGTCGATAAAACAGTAGTAGAGTTTATTTTTTCTCTCATAAGATCTGCTAATCTGTTTAATGTGAAAATTACATCTATTATATATACCTGGATACGCTATCTATGTATAACTTAATACTAACCATAACATCAAATACTAGAGAAGAAATAGTCAGAAATCTCTCACTGCTTCTTGCTTTGATCACATAAACATTCGGGCACCACCAAATAGTGCAGCAATCAGAAAATGCAATGCAGCAGAACATTACTTCGCGGCTCTAAACCTGCACACTAAGACAATATCCATGCAATGCTCCACTGTATTCATATATTTCACTGAACGAAATATATAAAAAAGCTGCAAAGAAGGTCAGGATTCGTTCAAAAACAAGCCAAAATCCGCGAATGAAGCGAAACACAATCCTAGATATACACAGAAATGACGTCCTATGGAAACATTTAAAGCGGTATCCAAATTACGCAGCTTTAAAATTCACATATAAGATATCAAAGAAACGCCTTACAACGCAAATAAGAAACACAGAAAGAAACTGTTACAAAGACAAATTAACCTCCGCAGAAAATAACACGAAACAAACCTGGCATCTGATCAACGAGATATTAGATGGTACTCGCAATACCACCACCTCTGAAACCAAAAACATATTCGTGAAAGTTCTATTCAACAACTAACAGATAACTCTACCCAATACTTTAAAGACTGTTATCAAAAAAACTAACAGAAATATCCCTCGAATCAAAAAACGTGATCCCCCACTTGGACCAAAATCAAAGCAGACATTATGGCTCCCAACCATAAAAGAAGCAGAACCTCTCTCTCTCTCTCTCTCTCTGTAATATATCAAATCAAACTAAACAAAGGCACAGGAAATGATGTTACAAGACCTAAGGATATCAAGCAACAGGCAAATACAATACGCCCTCTCCTACTAAAATTGATAAATAAAATATTTAAATCTGACAAACACCAAGTATGTTGAAGATGGCCAATAAGCTAACAAAAGATTAAAGCGGAATGCGACATATGAATGTAAGATGGTCTGGCTAATGGATTGCTGACACGAATTTCTGTGCAATTTAACTTGGAAAATTTTCTTTCTTTCAGCAATGCCTGAAGCGTGGAAAGATGTACGCGTTTTAGTGTCGCAATTGAATTCTCCAAACAGTACATCAATCAGCAGTCAGGATGTCATATGAACATAATTAGCTACATTGCATTCATTTGGATATTTCTACTTCAGTTTTTTTTCCCTCCAACTATTGTAACATTAAATTCATAAGTAGCAAAGAAATAGAAGACACGCCACAACATAAATTAAAAAAAAAAAAAAGAATTTTAATTAGGAAAAGATTTTTGGAAATTTTTCTAGTGTTTTTTTTTCCCTTTTTCTTTTAGGAGGGGGCCAGGCCCCATTGGCACCCTTCCTGTGTACGCCAACGTGTTGTGCACTATATTAATGGAAATGAACTGCAAGAAGTTAACGAGGCAAGAGTCTTGGGTTTTTTTTGGACAGAGAACTTACATTTATAGGACTTACTGCAAATGTTGGACACATCAGGGCTACAGTGCACAGAGCTGGTCACCTGGATTCCTTGGTGATGATATAATGATTAAGAGGATCCAAAGGCGAGTGACAAAGAATGTTGCAGGTCTGTAGAATGTTTCGTACGAGGAAAGATTGAAGGTTCTTGGGACCTCAAAAACCAGTTGATAGTCGTAAGAGAGGAGATATGATAGAGGAATATAAATTACTAAAGAGGTTTTATACGACTGATAGCGATGACTTTTTTCTCGACAGAGCAGGAAGGGGTCATCCCCGGAGATTGCGTAAGAGTATGGTTATCAAAAGTGTTAGGACTAGAATTTTTGCTTGGAGGGTTGTGAATGGGTGGAATGCGTTGTCGGAGGTGGTTGGTTGTGACTGCTTCGTTTGTTAACGAATTTAAGGAAAGTATTATAGGTATTGTGTGAATGATGGTTGGTGTGTCAATGTACGGTCTCCCGCGGTGAGTCTTGTGACTCCATGGAGACACTGTTATAATAATAATAATAATAATAATAATAATAATAATAATAATAATAATAATAATAGCATTATTATTATTATTATTATTATTATTATTATTATTATTATTATTATTAGATGAAACATCCAAGGAGTCCAAGGACTGATTGGGCATATATATCCCTCCAGAATTATTGCAGAAATCAGAAATAATCCATCGCAATATGAAAAGTTATAAGAACAAAATTACTGATTTCACGATACGGACAAATTAAAGGCGATTCTCGAAATTAAAATATTAATAAGCTGAGATCTAAACTTCTGTTGCATTAAATTCATTCACATGTAGTTTTAATTTGAATTTTGGACATTTATTTGAATCAATTTCTGTCTAATTCATGTTTACACAGTTAGTTTGTAATATCTCCTTGCTTCTCCTCATCCTCCCAAAAAAGACTGCCGTTTGGTTGATGTATGCAGTTTCCCACGAAATCCTGCATCAAGCTTCAGCTTGTACGTAAAGCTCAGAAATGCTTCACACTAAATTCTTTCATATAATGCTTTAGAGTTTATTATCATATTTAAAATTCTGATCAAGTAATGTGGGAAATGTGACGATTTACATTTCCCATCACGTGACAATGTTTTTGCGGTTTAGTGCATCCTCTTTACGGAAGAGAATTGCTATTCTATCACTCAATATCAAATTTCTTTCTTTCTCTATTTTTTTAATGACGATAAATAAATTTCAATATTTCTTGTCTCCTACCTCACTCGCGTTTTCTCTTTCACGTATGAGGCTTTTTTTTTTTTTATTCTTATTCAAATTAAGGGGATATTAAATCCCACATTGTTTAAAAACCGAATAAGAAACTCAAAGATTGGAATCAGAGAGTTTCATGCCGAATATAGTAAACTATGAAAGTATCGTCGACTACTAGCGTGAGCTAATGCAAGTAGTCCTAGAACGTAGTACAAACTCGGGCAACTCGTTGCAAAGGTGGGGGAAGTTCAGATCGCTATTCTTAGGTATTTTCCATAATGAAAAAACACATTTCCTAGGAGATGCATGATGTTATTACATTATGGTGGGAGGTCACTACCCAAACCGGTTTCAGCCTTTTTTGAGGCCTCATCAGTGAGTAGCTAGACCAAATAGATACTGCCATTGTTTATATCGCCGAAATGAAGCCTATTGGCTCTTTATATTTTATTCTTATGTTTTTTCTGCACGCAAGAAACTGGTCTGTTTGAGAAAAAAGGCTGCTGAGAATTTCGTTTCTCGTTACATTTAGTAAATGTTTTTTCCTCCTTAATCCTGCACCATCCAGGTGTCTGTCCAAAACCGAATCCTGTCATATTTCTGATTTTTACATACGACGGGAAGATTTTTAATTTTAATATAAGTAACATCTTAATACTTTTCCCGTACTAGCGCAACTGTGGATGCATTCGTGTCAGCAGATTATCTTTGCAGAAGAGGAGTCTGGAACAAGATTATTCGGGTTTTGATTTTTTTCAAATAAACTGCTATACTTCGCTCATTACTTCAATTATTGTGTGTGTGTGTGTGTGTGTGTGTGTGTGTGTGTGTGTGTGTGTGTGTGTGTGAGAGAGAGAGAGAGAGAGAGAGAGAGAGAGAGAGAGAGAGAGAGAGACAGAATCCTAACGGTATTCAGTTGCGACACGTTCGCAATATCTGAGGTATCCGGAACGTTTCGCAAGTGCACATTAACGAACGTAAACTGCTGTCCGGCGTTATTTCCAATCGCTTTCGAATAAAAAAACCCCTTAAATCACTCACTCCAAACATTGTGGACTCTCCGTTTAACCGAACCCCAGTAATTTCCAAACCAGCTTCCACATCTGTTCTGACAACTTGGGAGCATTTTTTTCTTAAGTTATGTCATTGAGAATGAAATCTGGCCACCAGATGATTACTCGTGTATCTACAGTTACTTGCTGCTATAGGCAAGGGGGAGGGGGGGAGTACAAGGAATGATGTGGAAGAGATGCATCAGCAAATTAGCTCAATGAGGGATTTTAACTACGGTGATATCGACTGGAAAGATTAACGATCACTTGGCAAAAAGGAGATGGACTTCATACACCTTCTACGAGATAATTACTTGAAACATCACATAACCGAAGAGACTCGTTGCTGGGAGAGTGTTGCATCTGGTCATAGGTTCAGAAGACCAATGTATAAGTAAGGTCTTCTGAACCTATGACCAGATGCAACACTCTCCCAGCAACGAGTCTCTTCGGTTATGTGATGTTTCAAGTAATTATCTCGTAGAAGGTGTATGAAGTCCATCTCCTTTTTGCCAAGTGATCGTTAATCTTTCTAGTCGATATCACCGTAGCGCATGATCCCTCTCACCACCGAATGGTGAGAGGGATCATGCGCTATTGACTTCGGAGGTTGCAAAATTTGTGGATTTGTGTCTTAAGGAGCATATATCGAACTGCAGATTAGGTAATTATAACAAGCTTCGGAGGCAGCTTAGAGCAGTCCCGTGGCATGAAAAATTTCAGCTGGAAGATGTTAGCAGTTCATGGGATAAAATTACCGTGTACCTGAGGGAAGCAATATCGGGATGTTTTCTCATGGTCAGGACGATAACTAAGGTATGCGTCGAATGGGTGAGTAGTAGTATTATTCGTGATGTGCAAATTAGAAAATGCTATGGAGGATTTAAAAGGAGAAAGGTGATCAGAAACTTACGAGCAATACAGAGCTCAAGCTGGGAAGGTTATCAGCATAGTAACGAAGGCTAAATCAGATTATGAGCGCACCTTAGCCAAGCAGGTGAAAGGAAATTCTAAAGAACTCTTTCGTTACGCATTCTTCCGATAAGACTGCCGTAGAAAATTAATGAGTTTAGGAATAGTTGGATAAGATTATGATACGCTATGGGGGCCAGCTTGGTTTGTTAAAGGTCGGTCTTGCCTCTTTTGAAAAGGGAACGTTGCTGGATTTTTGCTAAGGCATTTAACAGGATATCCCATGGAATACTGTACCCAAATTAGGAGAACTGCGGATGGATATTGAACTGATGATGTGGATACGAGAACAGCTCATGGACAGATAACAAATAGTAATGTGGAATAGCCGAATGTAGGATGAGGCAGGTTACCAGTGGTGTGCCGCAAGGCTTTATGCTTCGACCATCATTGTTTAATTTGTACATAATTGATGTTTAGTAGAATGCTTAATAAACAATTCAAAATATACAGCGAAACAATATTATTATTAGAATGCCAAAATGGATTTCGAAAAGGCCGCTATACACTGGATGCAGTTTTTTTTTTTTTTTA
The DNA here is from genome assembly GCF_054136105.1 of Typopeltis vanoorti. NCBI lineage: Eukaryota > Metazoa > Arthropoda > Arachnida > Uropygi > Thelyphonidae > Typopeltis > Typopeltis vanoorti. The sequence continues at coordinate 79,247,369 of NC_143572.1, forward strand.
AACTACTTATAGAAAACAAAGAGAAGAGAATTTCATTTACAAAGTATCACGTTTTGTTTACGGATTATGAAAAGCAGCTGACAAAAAAGGGGGGGGGGGTGCGCAGCAGCTAGGTTCTCGTTCCTGCACCCTGTTAGTACCCATTAGGGGAAGCTAAAGCTGCTATCAATCAAACGCAAGTAATCGAACTAAAATGCTCCCACAATTCAATTCCTGCTCTAAAGGATCGACCTGGGCCAGGCCTAAAAATAATATCAATTAATATTGGAGGTTTCTCCAGAGTCAAGCAAGATCTCATTGCTAATATTTGCAGAGATAATGACTGCGATGTGCTCTGCCTGCAAGAAACTCACAGAGGAGAAGGTGCTGCAAGACCTTACATCCATGGCATGAAACTCATCAAAGAAATACTCCACGATAAATATGGCAGTGCAATATTTATGAAAGAGAACTTGATCCCATCGTCCACTGACTCAACGAACAACAGAAACATTGAAATCATTACGATCACGTTTAAAAATATCTCAATCACTTCAGTCTATAAACCACCAGAAGAAGCTTTCTCCTTCCCTGACATCCCCCTCAGTAATAATGCATACATGACTAATGTTGTATTAGGTGACTTTAACAGCCATACTGTTAACTGGGGTTACACAAAGTCCAACGAAGATGGAGAACTTGTTGAAAAATGGGCTGAAAACCTTTCTCTAAACCTGATACATAATCCAAACACTCCCTGCATCTTTCAACAGTGGCAGATTGAAACGAGGCTATAACCCTGACCTCATATTTGTAAGCTCAAAAATATCCAATCTGTGTTAAAAAGGTTTTAAATCCGATTCCACATACTCAACATAGACCAATAATGCTTCAATTCAATCCAGCAATTATGCCTAACACCGTCCCTTACAGACGACGATTTAATTTCTAAAAAAAAAAAAAAATGATTGGAAGGGTTTCATGGAAGATCTTGACCGCTCCATAGAAAAAGTCCCTCCATACCCTCAAGAGTATCCAGAATGCATAAAAATACTGAGGAAAATCTCCACCAAACACATCCCCCAAGAATGCCGCACAAACTACATTCCAGATCTTTCCAGTGACATGCAAACTGATTACTTACAATTTTACAACACCAACCCCTTCTCAGAAGGGACAATCCAAGCAGGAGAAAAATTATGCTCCAAGATGGCAGAAGAAAGGCGTTCCTCATGGAAAAAAGAAATAGAAGCCCTTGATGTGACCCATAGTAGCAGAAAGACATGGAACTCTATCAACAGAATTAGGAAGGATTTCACTAAGCCATATGAGCATCTGCAGGTAACAGCTAATCAAATTGCTCACCAGCTGCTGCTGAATGGAAAATTCACTAAAAACACACACAAAAAATAAAATACTTAGAACCCCAAGTGAGGAACAAAATATGATTAACTCAGATTTCACCATCACTGAACTCAACGCTGCCATAAACCTATCAAAACCTAGAAAATCTGCAGGCCTTGATGATGTCTGTAATGGACAGATTAAACATTTTGGAACCAGGACTAAAGAGTGGTTATTAAACCTCTACAACACTTGCCTCAGAACCCTAAGGATACCAACTATCTGGAGGCATGCCAAAGTGGTGGCCTTTCTGAAACCAGGGGAAAACCCCAACTGAAGCAAAAAATTACAGACCTATATCACTAACGATTAATTTTGAATAGGCTACAATCCCTAATCGAACCCCATCTTATTGCTGAGCAGGCTGGATTTAGACCAGGCAAATCCTGCACATCACAAATTCTCAACCTCACTCTATACATAGAATATGGTTATGAGCAAAAACTAGCCACAGGAGTAGTCTTTGTAGACCTAACTGCAGCATATGATACCATAAACCACCTCACACTCAGAAATAAAACATACAGAATAACTACAGACTATTGCCTTGTCCTCCTGATCCAATCACTCTTGGTAAACAGACGCTTTTACGTGAACCTTGGGGGGTAGGAAGAGCCGCTGGCACCACCAAAAAAATGGTCTCTCCCAGGGAAGTGTGTTATCACCATTACTTTTCAACATCTACGTCAATGATCTCCCCATCTTTCCAGGAACTAGAAATTTTATCTATGCTGATGACCTTTCCATAGCTACTCAATCAAAAAATTTCAAATCCATTGAAACTACTCTATCACTTGCCTTAAATAGTCTAACCACATACTATACCAGCAATCAACTAAAACTGAACCCCTTGAAAACCCAGACTGGCCTTTTCCACCTTAACAATAAGGAAGCCAACAGGAAGCTACAGATTTCTTGGGAAGGCTCTATTATAGAACATTTCTGGAACCCAATCTACCTCGGCGTGACTCTCGATCTCACCCTTTCATATAAAACCCACATAGATAAAACAAAGGCAAAAGTGAATGCAATAAACAACATACTAAGGAAGCTTACCTCCTCCAAATGGGGTGCAGAGCCTAGCACACTGAGATCTTCTGCCTTGGCCCTTTGCTGTTCTTCTGCTAAATATGCCTGCCTAGTATGGTCCAGATCCTGCCATGCTGAAACACTTGATCCACCATTGAATGAAAGCTGCCGCTTAATTACAGGATGCCTGAAACCAACACTACTAAAAGACCTGTATACTTTGGCTGGTATTGCACCCCCTTCAATTCGAAGATCTGCATTCTCAGCTGAAGAAAGAAGCAGACAAATGAATGATGAATGCCACCCACTGTTTGGCCAGACTATAGTGCCCCAAAGGCTAAGATCCCAACATAGCTTCCTGACAACTGTTGAACCACCTAAAAACCTTCCAGAGACAAGACTTCAACAATGGCTTGCACTATATCCTGAAAATAATACTGGTATTCCAACAGCCGAACATCTTCCACGTGGTGTCCACTTGGACTGGAATACTTGGAAAAGCCTAAACAGACTCCGGACGACAGGATGCTGCAAACAAAACCTCATCAAATGGGGCTACCTCACTGGTCCAGACAACTGTGAGTGTGGGACAACCCAGTCCATGGAACACCTTCTTTCTTGTCCCTTTCTTCCATCATCTTGTGCAAAAGAGGACCTTATATCCTGCACAGAAAGAGCAGTTGATTGTGCAAGATATTGGAGGAACATCTGACCATGTTTATTGTATATAAGTTATGTATAGTTTCCTTTTTTTTCATATTTAATTATTATTCCCTGTATAATTTACCTACCAAATCTAAGCTGATTTCATTGTAATGTATCCTAATTTATTGTAAATCATGTTGTACCATTTACTTACTACTGTACTACTTGTGTTTGGATACGAAATAAAAAAAAAATTGACAAAATAAAAATTTATTGACTGTTTGATATATTACAAAGAACAAATATGCCTAATATTTTACACTATGTGGTATTAAATATTTACAATGAAATTGAAATAAAAATAAAGGAAAAAATGTCGGAAAAACATTCTATAAACAAAGGATTAAAACATGGATTCCCTCTCTCTTCTCCAATACTTTTCAATATTGATATTAATGAAATATTAATACAGTTGTCTGGTAATAATATCAGATAAGGATGACATGACACTTTACAAAGTTCGCAAGGAAAATATCCACAGAAAACTAAAACAATGACAGACAAACAATGTTTGTGGAAAAACTCCAGTTAGAAGTAAAATATGTATTAATAATAAAATAAAAGAACACGTAAATATTTTCAGTTATCTTGGATGTGAAATATCATACATAAGAGAAAAAGCTGAAGGATCTTTTTCAGCAATAGGCAGTCTTGAGCGTGGACAGTAGGGTTTTTTCCTCAGTTTATACTGGGGTTTTTCATCCCGCAAAGCAGATGTTTTGTCGTTAATTTCTCTATAGTTTACTGCTTTATATCTTCCTATTCTATCTTTCTATCGCTATTTTACTTCTTCAGATATCGGACCTAATATACTTACATCTAGGATTGTTTCCTCTTCGGATACTGGTTAATTTATATTATGCTGTGCCAGCCAGTATCCTATAGCAGAAAACATAATTGCTCAGGCAGACAATACTAGATTCTGAGGTGTTCTTATACAATATCTTACTCTATCACGGCCGTATAGATCCAGACTGCAGTCGTGACTTAAATCTATGATTATATACACTTTCTAATTCCTTCCCGCCAAAATAAAATCGGTTCTATTTTTATAAGTGGTAGTTTGGAATCGTAATCTGGCATGATTCAGGTTTAGGTAAATATGACGTGTTTATTGGAATATCAAAACTAAATACACTAAAAAATTCATAACTTTAATTTAACTCAATACTAAATAAGGAAACTCGAGTTAAGAGAGTAACATACTCAAAATTAAATCCAGGTTAAAAAACATCGTAAAACAGTAATTGGAAATTGGGATAGATTGCAAATGATATGATGTTAAGCTAAAACTCCTTCTGCAAGCTATTCATAAGATAATATGAACAAACATTCCAATGTTACTCAGTTACTAAAATTCTAATCTCGTTAAGTTAATCAATCACATACAACACAAAAGACTTCTTCCAAACAATTCTTCTTGTTCTCAGAAGGAGGTTAACTATCTAATTAGTCTGTCCACAAAGTTCTTTACAATAATGTTCATAATTTACATTAACATATAATCTTTCCTCTTCTAAAGAATTCTAAACACAAAAATAGAGTAATTTTACTTTACTGAACTTTTTCTCGCGTCTTTCAGCACCACGTGTACGTATGTTTACCTCTTGTCTATTGGCTGTCCTAATGCCAGCGTAGGGGTTACACTATCTTCATAATTTCTGCTCTGCATAGAATCCTACTCCATTCTCAGGAAAACTCGCGGTCTGACATCTTAGCACAGATGCTTCATCCACCCCCCCCTTTACGTGAACCACCGGCTAACTCCCAAACTAGGAATCAGGAAAACGATACGACAAGAGCCCGATACGGTGCTCGTCCCCTTATATTCTTCTTTCGAGCGCTCTCTTTTTTCTCAGTCCCCTTTGCACACGACTTATCCTTTCTCCTCTTGGGTTCATCCCTTGCTCTTCTCCTTTGCTGTTATGTTCTTGTATTGACGGAATTCGCTTCGATGTACCTTCTGCATAGCTGCTGCTGCCGGCGTTACGCTGGACACGTGTAGTCGTATACTTTCTAAGAATTATTACTTAATATCTATCTGGACACCTGAGTATCCTGGTTACTCAGTTATTCTATACAGCTTAAGTGAGGCTTCAAATAAGTTCAATTATTCCTGTTTCAAGACATTCTCTAATTTGATCTTGGGATGATCACAATAGATTAAATTCATGGTACATAAAATAAATGCAATTTTATACATATGTGAAGAAGTTTCACTTTTAATTTCAGCTGATGTGCAGGTATTTCTCTTTGTTAGTAAGTTTAGTATGTTAGATTCTGAAGGAATGATTTCTTTGCAACATTCCTTCATTCAGGATCTAACACAGACAAACCAGCATTGTGAACTCCACACTACGCACATAGGATTCATCGGGGCGTAGGGCTGACCATCTTATGCTGTGAATGGTTTGAGGTCCGATGATTAAACCCTTTACATACAAAGACGTCTGTGACACGTCTTTTGTTTATTGCACCAAAATTGATTTTGAATTTTGGTTTCACATATAAATACAACCGAATATAGACGCTAGACAATCTTGTGCCTATTTCCTTTCAGCCGAGAAAAGTTGCCAACGGCATGTATCAGCTATTTTGTTTGCGTTTGCACAAGTTCATCATTATTTTTCAAATAATGATGAATTTGATCCAGCAAATCACCCTCGCCCAAAAAATTGGCAGAAAAACGACCGCTTTCTTATTTTATATATTGGTACATTACGGGGTTATTAAACCCTCGACATCGCAAGATAAAAGAGGGAAAAAGGTAAATGAGATGAGATAATCTTCTGATTCTGTGATGAAGTTTTTAATTAATTTCCTTTTAGATAACCAAAATTCATTTTTGATGCCTCTTCGATATTGTTTGTTCTGTTTTTCAATAATGTCATGTTATTGAAATGATTATTTTCATAATCATTTGCCCTTCTTATCGATTCTTAAATTGAAATTATATTGATCCTCTTTGTTTATAATTAGTTCACACTTAAATGTAACCAGAGGTTTATTTGTTGCAATATCCAGTTCTAATACACAGATCCATTTTGTGAGAATACTAACAAAACTGAGGGCTTTACCATAACGTACAGTGCACAGTTATTGTGGAGATGAGAAACCTTTCCCCACAGTTATATTTACACTGAGACGCTGCAATATCCTAATAACCTCCAATTTATCCAGCTCTGTGTCCCACATCAGTGTCTCTCACACAGGTTAAAGCAGTCACCTCACACGGATGATATACGCTTACAAATTGCTCTCTTGCGAACTCAACTATTTTATCTACTTCTGTCTCCTCGTAACCATCATCACCGATTTAGGTTAATCTTCCATAGCCATTCTTTATCTTACTTGCTATATTACGATCTTGAGCATTATGTGGGATTTCTTTTTGTCCTTCTCTTCAGGATTTCCTTTGGCCTACTCAACTTGATTCTTCTCATAATCGGATTTTGAGTTCCTTGATGTGTTGGTCACTTTTCTTTCCCAAACCTTGTACAGATCATCAGTTTGCTGGTTATCTTTTGCTTTATATTCCCACCACAGCATTTTCTTCTTCTGCAGCTCGTGCTTAATGATATTACTCATCCAACTAACTCCTAACCGATCAACCCTCTTTACCCTATGTATACAATTTAATACTGCTTCCTCTAGGTGACCCTTAACTATATCCCGTGCACTACTAACATCCTTACCCTGCAGTGTTTTATGCCAAGGTACAGATTTATGCTTTTTTCCTAAGCATGTCATAATCTCTTGCCTTGTAGTTTCACAAATATCCCCTTCTTCATAGAATATTCCTTACGTTTTACAATCTCCCAAGACAAGACCACTTTCACCAATTGGAGACAACGTTGTCACATGGTTATGGATAGCTCTTCTGAATCTATGACTAGGTCCAATACGCTCCCAGTCCTAGTCAACTCCATCACATGGTGCCTTAAGTAATTATCCCTCAGCAGGTATGTAAATTCTATTTCCTTCCTGCCATGTGATCTTTCTTGCTTCCAGTCTCTATCTCCATAGTTGAAGTCCCCCATAATAATCACTCGATCTGAACTCATTGTACTAATTTAACTATGCATGGCTTCCCGATTATCTGTGGACTATAGTGACAACTGTATTTTTTGTCTTACTGGCCTTAAGCTCACACGAGATTGCTTCAAGCGAAGTCTCCTCCTCCCTCCTGTTATTTTTGGCTGCCGATTCACTTAACGTAGTTAAATTTCATAATAAGCCGACAATAACTTGAATAAGGGAATTTCTGCCATTCTGTTGGTTGGCACCTGTTTTTGAATAATCCATTTCTTGAATGGAGAAGAAATCTGCATTCAAATTGAAGTCCCCTTTGGTATGAAGGGGACTGAGGTGTTCAGAGATGCTGTTTCTCTGCGGACAGTTTATCAAAGGGTTCACACTGGTATTTGTCCTAAATCTACAGTAATTCAACATTAATTATAGGAGAGTGTATAGTTCATATGCAATTGTTCGAAAATATGCAGTTGGTGATGAATTTGAGATAAACTATATGGAAGGAAATATATTGACATTGTACCAATTCAGAACGATTTGAATAGACTAGTCAGGGTTGCATTTAAAAGTACGAGTTGGAAAGAATATTTCAGATTAGATAAATAAAATAAATGCAAATACTCGGTATTACATTGAGGGTATTTTGCAGCATCTGGTAACGGGTGAAAAGGTTTTGGTGAAAACCAGGAATGGGGTGTTTTAAACCAAGTAAAAAAAAATCAACAAGAAAATGCATTGATTTCTTTCGATTGGATTTTGTGGATTAGAACCTCGAAAAGGGTTGGAGAGAGCAAACACAATAGCAGATAAGTTGAGAGAATGTAGTTTCCAAAACTTCATAATGACAAGGACTGGGAGTGTTTTAACTGAAAACTAAATTGTAAGAGCAGCTTACGAGAGAGATAATTTTCCAAAAGTTACAAATAATCAAAAGATATGTAGAAGAGAACGCCCTTCAGAATTACGTAAAGGTATTGAGAGTGAGAGAGTGATGGTTATTCTGTTGGTGGGTGACGAGAACATGTTGTAGATGAAGTAGTAAGCAGACAATGGATCTTTAGTAACGTATTACTGGAAATTTGATTTTTATATTTCTGGCGTTTCTTGGTTACCTCCAATGATGGGGGTCTTTGACTTCAGAAGGTCTACTTTGATTTATTATTTCTTACACAAATATTGATATTTATAAAATGATTGAACATGGTAACATTCCAACACATACTTTGCTGTTCGTTTAATGTCTGAATGTTGAAGTAATTAATTATTAGCCAGTACTAAGCTGATGAGGAACTTTTTTTTAAAGCGCCTCCGTTGCACAATTGGAAGAACGAAGGTACGTTGCCCATTTCGATCAGAAAAGGCCTAAATTCGATTCCCGTCGTGACGGCAGGAATCTTTATATGGACTTCAATCGAAGGTGAGTTAGCCAATCTCATACATAGGCAGCAGGTTTTTTTCTACCAGAAATTAAGGTTTTTCATCCTGCATACAGAAAAATTCCCTTCAGAACAGACGCAATTTACAGACCTAAAATACTACTTGTGCTGGTGGGCAGTAAAAGGCGTTGATGTAGATGATCGGTAGTAGAGGTGGAGACGGAGAGTTGTGCTGTAGGTGTCCTCCCACGATGAGTCTTCGAACTTCTTGGAGGGGTCGCAAATAATAATCATAATAATTTTCTGGAATAAATGAAAGGTATTATCAACTTCTTTCGTTAACTAAATGCATCATTAACGATGTGCATCATTAACGATGGCACGTCTCTCTCATATATTGCTGTAGAAACATTTGTGAGATCTTCTCTGACAAATTGCTTCTAAAAGCGATTGGAGAATATTTCCAGGTGCAAGTGGAAATATTAAATATTCTCCCATGGAAATATATTTCCCAGATAATGTGGGAAAGAAATAACTCAAGTGCATCGAAGAAAGAGGTCAGCATTGCTTTGATATTCGACCACGGAAAAGATATTTTAAATCAAATGAATGTCGGTTCCTCAATCGATGTTGTTCAATCGTTTATACGCTTCTGGGGGTCCTGTTTACCAAGACTGCAGTATTACACACACACACACACACGTTGATCATTGATCATATACATGTCTGAGTGGGTGGTAATGAATGAAATGGATTTTGTACTCATTTGTAAAAGAACTGATCTGAAACTAATTTATGCATTTTGTTTCTTTTCTTCAGGAAAGTGGCATCAAGCGATTTTATCCAAGAACGCGATATTGTAGCATTCCGAGTTCTAAAAATAGTTATAGATGACTAGCTGTCAGGAGATTCTTCCTTCTCTTTCAACGACCTGCTGCGTAAATGGTTAAAGATGTCATCATCTATAAATTCTCTACACGAAATATTTCACTTTGAAATTAACAAGCTATTATTAGTGGCAAAAAAAGAGTTTTTACAAGGTAGGATGCAAATCATTGATTTATTCAAAATAGTACGAGCCGCGTGAAGTTAAATCGTTAATAGCGCAATGCTTTCACTGAGGTTAAAGTTAATCGTAAAAGTAAAATAAATTGCATACAGAAATATATAACTTATATCACACTAAGCAGACCATTATACAGATGTAGTATCTAGATGGTTTGTCTTTGCAAATTTCATTATTGGCCTTAAAAAATGATGTGCTAAATCAATATTTGCCATATTTTTGACATGATTGCAGTCACTCCGATTCAAGTTAGGGCGGTCAAGTGTGGCCTCAGCACTCTCTTTAAATAGGCATTCTAATTTATACCATGTTTGGAAGGCGTGTTTGAAACCAGAACCTGTTGTGGTCGGCCTCTATTCCATGTTCTGCTAATCCAGATTTATCTGATTTGTTGTGAAGAATATAAGATTGGTATTCTCGTCTTCTTTTTCAATTGAACGTTCGGTTTGCCCAACGTAAGAAAAATGGCAGTCACATGGAATTTCGTATACACCAGAGACAAAGTTGAGCATTGATATTTAGAAAATGGGAAATACGTGGACAGTATATTATTATTAATAGGTACTAACTTAAAAAAATAATTAATCTAAGGAATTTTATTTCCTGAAAGAGAGAAGTGGTCAAATGGTTTAGTATCGCATGGCTTCGAAAAAAGTGCATCCAGTCGGGAAATAGAATCGAACATTGTTCTTTGACTGTTTTTTTTTTTAATAGTTGAAGAATTCTTCCAGTACTAACTTGCACATAGAGATGACCTGTCTACGCTTCCTACAAATGACAAACAGTGCTGTTGTGAAAAATTCTGAGACATGCTGTTCACTGCATTCTGAAAATAAATTTTAAAAATTCATTATACCAGAGATATGGACATTTTATCATCAGGTAGGTAAATACCCTAACAGGATATGCCACCATCTGAAAAAACCCAACTTTCTGAGAGAAAAAACCTGCTTACCCCTGCCAGGCATCGACTAACTCGATCTCTGGCAAAGATGGGTTTAGAAAAAGTTCCTCCAGTTGATGACTAGACTTGAATCTAAGTGTAACTTTGAGCGACCAAAGAGGATGCAAGTGATGCTTCCTCTCTGCTACATAGAAAATAAATGGAATATAAATTATAATTATAAGAAAATTATTTGAAATCAAGTCACAATATTAGAATAATTTTTAATGTGCTGAAAATATCAGAATAATAGGGAAATGCACACAAATTAGTCAAAGGGAAACATGATAAATAGAACTTTGTTGCCTCATCCTTAGCTTTTATGACCCTTCGTAAATGGTTGGGTGTATTATTCACTAGCAGTTCAATATTTTTTAATCAAAAGATGCCAATGTGGTCTGCAGACTAGAAACAGGTTTATTGTTTCTTCAGAATACTTCTTGAAAGCGTTTCTTTGTAATTCCCCACAAAATATCAATGTGATTTTAATCTGGTAAGTTTGCCAGTCATTTGCCTTTCTTTGAAGTCATCTACAAGCCCTACAAGAAGCTGCATCTTGCTGAAAGAGGAAATTACCATCGCAAAAAATTTTTAGTGCTTTCTTTTAGCGACACCAGAAGATTTATGGTGATTTCCTTTTTCTGCAAGATGGCTTACTACGGAATTGACTTTAGTACAAAATACACAACCTACTTGGGCCCTCTGGGGTAACACAAGGCCATACTATGAATAGAGGTTGCAAATTTCATTAAGATTCCAAATGGGTATTCTTTGATGGGCAATGGCACACACATTGTGTGTCCTGCCTTATAGTATCTTATAAAGTTTTAAGGGTAATTTTGATGTATTTTACAGTGCACCACCTTTACTCAAATCACGATAGATTTGAGTCAATTTTATAAATTTCTTACATAGAGCTGTACAACCTTGCTGTTTCAGTATTAACTTCAGCAGAATTAGCGATTACCTAATTTAATGTGTGCTGAGCATGCGTGTCTCTAAATGCTCATGTGGCGAACACGTTATGCCGACCCTGCTCAAAAAAGCAATTTCATCACCTTTTTTCCCAGTCCTTTGCAACATCAGTAGAAAGGTATAACGATATGTTTGAAAACCCGGCGATTACAATACTATTTCAATACTCTATTCACACTTGCAAGACAGCATATTAATTCCTTAGCTAAGATATGTATATGCAGAGTTTGACTTTCTTTGCATAGAGATACTGTACAATGCCACTTGTTCACAAATTTACAATGTCACTTGTTCGACTCATGTTTGGGCAAATGATAATCTGAAATCCACGTGCAAACAATTCCTCACACACGAATCTTCCAACAGCTTAGGAAATACATGCTATTTCTATGCACTCCTCAAAACCGTTCAAAGAAATTTGGAATATTGTAATACTTTGAATCACATTAAAACAGCCTAGTATTTTGATTGTTTTCAAATAAAAATTTTCTTGTAATTTAATTAATATTTATTTATGATGAAATGACTATATAATCTACATCATCTAATTAGCATCGTTTAAATCTGCATGTAAGTGGATTTTTAGATGATGCTAATTCTTATTTTGTAATAATTATTCTTTGCAATAAACTAGAATTGCAAATCTTTCAACAAAATTTCTTTGATTATTCTAATTTTTGATTCGGAGGTGTGGAACGTGCAGGTGGCTTTTAAGTAGTGACTGTTATGTTTTAAGAATCACTACTGAACATAAGAGCGAATGCAGTCCAGTACGTGACAATCTGATATGGTCATTCGGATAGGATTGAAGTAGAGCTTTAACATTTCTTTGCAGTGCAGCTGGAGTTTCAACTTTAGTAATTTGTGTTTGGTCTTTGTGGCCAGTATGACAATGGCATTTTCATTTCTTTTCAATAATTCCAGTTTTATTTTGTAATGCAGCGATTGTAATATATGAGATATAATAAATGAAATATTGCCCGAAATTTTAATAATTGACCCTAAATACAACTGGCAATTATAATTGAGGTATAGTGCCATCCCGAATGAAACTACACCATACAAGGAAAAATAATTTGCATACAGAAAGAGCAACATGAGAGAAATAAATGAAACAAAAAATTAAATTTAAAGCGATTATAAATGTGATTAGAAAGTAGATAAATCGCTGTCATCAATATAAGAGAATACTCTCATCAGTTCATTTAGGTTGAGTTTCGTCAAGGAAGTTGGAAGTAACATTTCCATGAACAAAAAGGCGAGGAGAGAAGTACAAGTCTTATTTTGAAGTAGACAAAAGACTAAGTGTGTGATTACTTGATCTAATTTGATTTTTTAGCATTGAATTTCAGTTATATCTCCGGAGACATATTGTTATACCCAAAACCTCTCTATTATAATTTTTAAAAGCTTATACATTAAAACGAGTATTTGTTAAAAGCAATTGTTATTACAATATTCTCAAAACATTACAAAAAGAACTGCATTTTATTCAATTTCACAAAGTGAAGTTCCTCAGCCGAAATTGCTTAGCAATTACAATTTGTAATTCACACTTTAACACGTTCATTGCCAAGTTGAAAATTGGAATTTCGTGTGGTGGCCAATTTTTTTTTTTATTTAGTTAGCGATAACGCGTGATCGGCCGTTTTTGGTAAGAACTCGCATCGCGTGATTGGCATGAACGTTCATTGCCAAACTGAAGATTGGAATTTCGTGTGGTGGCCAAATTTTTTTTTATTTAGTTAGCGACGGCCGATTACGCGATAACGCGTAATCGGCCGCTCGGTGAGAACTCGCAACACGCGATATCGCGTGATTGCCAATGAACGTGTTAAGCATAAAAAATTGCCTGCAAAGTAAATAAAAATAATTCATTTCACACTCAACTCAAAAACGTGGAACATATGAAATAGTACTGTAAATAAAAATAAACCAATAATGAATACGATAAAACTAATTAACTAACATTTTATTCATCGAAAGTCACTGAAAAAGTCCTTTTTGATATTTAGGATGTCAAAACCTAAAACGCATAGTGAATTTGTGTATTCCGGTATACTAGCTGCCCACTTTCATTACTTTCGTTCTTACCTAGTCTGACGGTCTTGAACTTCTAAGGACGAGTGGCAGTGTAGCTACAATTAAAAAGGTTAGGGCGAAAACTTGTCGTGTTACTAGATATTAGCACGTAAAAAATTCACCCAAGTGTTCTCACAGAAGAAAATAATTAGTGATTTGAAATATTTTTTCAGATCACCTGTTGAAAATTTTGCATAGAAAACGTTCCTAACTAGTATGAACTCTTAGATGTCTTTCCAGACTCAAACTGTCTGAAAAATTCTTGTTGCAAATTTCTCATAGAAGAGATTTCTCACAACTGTGAACTCTTCGATGACTTTTCAGATTGGAACTGTCTGAAAACTTCTTGTTGCAAATTTGACATAGAAATGGTTTCTCACCTGTATGAATTCTTAGATGTTTTTCCAGATTCGAACTGACTGAAAATTTCTTGTTGCAAATTTCGCATAGAAAAGGTTTCTCACCAGTATGCACTCTTAGATGAATTTTCAGACTCGAACTATCTGAAAATTTCTTGTTACAACTTTCACAGAGAAAAGGTTTCTCACAAGTGTGAACTCTTAGATGACTTTTCAAAGATGAATTCTCTGCAAACGTCTTGTTGCAAATTTTACATAGAAAAGGTTTCTCACCAGTATGAACCTTTAGATGTCTTTTCAGTGCATGACTCTCTGAAAACCTCTTGTTGCAAATTTCACATAGAAAAGGTTTCTCATTACTATGAATTCTTAGATGTTTTTTCAGACCCAAACTGTATGAAAAACCCCTGTTGCAAATTTCACATAGAAAAGGTTTCTCACCAGTATGAACCCTTAGATGTCTATTCAGTGTATGGCTCTCTGAAAACCTCTTGTTGCAAATTTCACATAGAAAAGGTTTCTCACCAGTATGAACTCTTAGATGACTTTTCAAAGACGAACTGTCTGAAAACTTCTTGTTGCAAGTTTCGCATAGGAAAGGTTTCTCACCAGTATGAATTCTTAGATGTACTTTCAGACTCGAATTGTTTGAAAACTTCTTGTTGCAAATTTCGCACAGAAAAGGTTTCTCACCAGTATGAATTCTTAGATGTCTTTTCAGATGCGAACTCTCTAAAAACCTCTTGTTGCAAATTTCGCAGAGAAAAGGTTTCTCACCCTTGTGAATTCTTTTTATATGTTTTTCCAGACTCGACCTGTCTGTAAACCACTTGTTGCAAATTTTACAGAGGAAATGTTTCTCACCACTGTGAATTCTTAGATGTTGTTCTAGACTCGAACTGTTTGAAAACTTCTTGTTACAAATTTGGCATAGAAAAGTTTTCCCACTAGCATGAATTTTTAGATGTTTTTCCATACTCGAACCATCTGTAAACCTCATGATGCAAATTTCATATGGAAACGGTTTCTCTCTGGTCTGAAATTTCGTATTTTCAGGTTAAACGTGTCGAAGAATTTCTCGTGACAGATTTCGCATGAATAAGAGCAATCCGTGGTGTGCCTTTCATGTGTTTTTAAGATATTCTGATTGAGAAAATTGTTTGTCACATATTTAACAAGAAAAAGGTTTCGCACAAAGTCTAGTATTTTTGGTGCATATTATGGGAACGATACAGTTGAAAACAGATCTGCACATAGGACAAGTGAGCGTTTTGTAACCAGTATGCAGTCTTAGACGTCTTTTCACAATTGAAGTGTCTGAAAGAGTCTTCTTGCAAATTTCGAACGGAAAAGGTTTCTCACAGGTGTGACGGGTCGAAGAATTTCTTGTAACAGATTTCGGATAGCAACGAGTTATCTTTAGTTTGCTTTATGATGTGGTTTTTATGACTGAGAATATTGTTTGCCAAGTTATTTTAAACTTCTTCAGTGGAATGCATGGTGCCCTTTAAGAAACAGTAGAATTTAAAACCTAGAGCTACACAAGATTTTTCTTCTTGTGAGGTCTGAGATGCATTTCAAGGATTTGTCTATAGTCATGACTTCCTACAAATTTCTCATATGGCTTCTTTTACGTGAACCTCTCTGATGTGAAACAAAAGCTTTGTTTTATAAAAGACTGTCATATATTTCATAGCTGCAAGGTTTCTCCTTTAAATGCAGACTACCTATGTTGCATTTACTGTCTGATCGAAAACAAATGGTTTGTGTCATATTTGGGTTTGAAAAGGCTACTCAATTCGTGTGAACAATAGAATGTATTTTAAAAAATGCCATTGAGGAAAATGATTTGACACTTGCTTCTCAGTAAACACCTTTCTCCACTAGGAACTTTGCAGATTGATTTGCCATCAGGCTGCACTTGTGTTGTTTGCCATGTAATTTAATTGGGAAGTGTTTGTAGTGTTCACAATCTCAAATTTAGTTCAAAATTTAAAGAAGTTAAAATAAGAAAACTCCTTTTTAAAATCGGATAAAGGAAAACGTTTCACAGTACGAGCCAGTTTTATGTCTTTTAAGACAGGACTGTAATTGATAGGCCTTATATTTTTCACACTTGATTTTCTGATGCGTGAACCACAAATTTGTGCATCTTCAAAACTGGAAAACCGCCTGTCGCATATTTCACATATCAACTTATATTCATTGCAGTAAATTGTAGCCGTGTGCATCCTCAGTGTTTAAGCAAGTAAAAGGTCTTGGCTGTATTTTTCATATGGAATTTGCTCCTTGAGTGCATTTTCAGATGCCCTCGAAGATTTGCTGAATCAAGGAAATTCTTCTGGCATGTCATACAGAATCATCTTTCCTGTGCATTTTCTGGTTCTCTTTAGGCTGTCATGGCGATGAAAGTTTTTCTCATATTTTTCGTGACTCTTTACTACTGGAATCTTGTTGTTGTTCGATTGCTATGAATTGTCTCGTGCACTTTAAGTTGATCTGATCGCTTAAGAGTTTTGTGATACATCAAGATTTTTTTTTTATTATTATTCGACTGATTATTGTTTTCTGATGTTGGTTTAGGCAACTCTGATATACAAACTTTGTCTTTTGTGACTCATATGGGAAATACCTTTCCCTATTTTCATCTGAATTAAGAGATTTTACTAGGAAATGTGACTGTGCCCTCTTCACTGTTGCAGAACTAATCATCGTTTTTTTTTTTTTTTTGAATTTAGGTCGTCAATTCCATTCTCATTTTGATGACTTTCCCATAAGTCACTAGAAGTGCACCTCCTCAGAATTATTTGATTTTTATTTTGCAAATCCAGCATGAAGTGTTTCCAACAACTTAAGTCTTCATAGATTGCTGGTTATCGGCTTGGTTTTAATGCATTAGTAGACAAAATATCTCATGTCAGAAACCCTATTAACAATCTGTAAAGAAAAACGAAGTAATTAATGCTAATTTAAAACTATTTATAAATGAAACATTCTTAGCATTATTTAATATTTAATAGCAATTAATGTATGAATTCTTGAAATTTTGAAATCTTGAAATTTCATACTTGTAATGAATAGCGGATTTTCTTGTAATAAGGCTACAACAAAAAAAACACTAAAACTTTCAACAGATAATAACAGTGAGTATTATCGCTCTTTAAAATGATGCAGTAAGAAAACCTCATTTCGTTTGACAAAAGCATCATGACAAAATAACAAGTCAAGCAGAGAGCCACGGGGTCGGATTATAATGGGAAGTTGAAAATGTCCTCAGAAATAACACTATGGATGACTTCAGATACGAACTTATTTCTTACACATGGAAACTGCAGAATTACAGTCAACATTTAAATATGCCTTTTCAATCTGGGAGTGAATTTCTTAAGAAATTCCATTTTATTCAGTTGGCTGGATGTCAGTTATTGCCACACGAGCAATTGTGATTTACCCTTGTATGTCAATATCAAACACAGAATGAACAGCCATTCTGTGTTTGATATTATTCTCTAAGAAATAATCCCTGAAGATATACAGAGTTCCCTATTCCAGATCACCCTATTTCTGGCTTTCTCCTTTAACAGCTTAAACCTCTTCCGATTAATGTAAACACTTCCTCTAAGAATGTATATTTCAGCTGTCCTCTTCTTTTCTCAGGTTTCTATACACGTCTAGAATCCATTCACTGTCTTCTCATGTGTGCCAGGAGATGACTGTCCTTAATACTCAACACTTTGTCAGTTTTCTTTTCTATGTGTCTTTACTAATCTTACTTGTATTAAATGATCTTTTTCTTTTCTTTAATACTTCTTTTGCCATAGGCATTCCCGTTCGTGTTTTCACCACACATCTTCCTGGAAATTCCTTTAAAATATGACTTATTTTACTTGATCATTTTTACCTCTAATTACAATTTTATCTTCTACTCAATTTTTTTGACAGTTTCAGCATTATTTTAGTTTTTGTTTTATTCATTTAAAGCCAATGATCAGATACAACCTCATCCATTATTTTTAATTAATGTATTTAATTCTGTTGATTCTCTGTAATATAGTTATAACTTCCCTAGAAATCAAATACATTCCAAATCTAATCTATCCCAACAGAATCTGGGAAGACAAAATCAGGCACATGCAACACAACAATTCTTACATCAGCAGGTGTTTCATCTGATGCAGATCAGTTTTACAGATAGCAAATTCATTGTTTTCTTTAAATTTCTTCATGCGGTTTCTCTGGCCCAAGATTTCTTGTTCGGTAATTTCACTTTGCATGTGTTCTTCACTGTATAAGTGTTCAAGTTATTCCATCTTTCTACAATCTTTCTGTTAAGAGTAACTTTCCATTTTCTTAATCTCGTCCTTTACTTTTTTGTTTCGGGTCAAACTGGAGGTTAAAGGACCGATTATTTGATAATCGGTATCACACTTTTCCACATTTAATTTCTTTATGTTACTTTATCCAATTCTCCTTTGCTTTTTTCTTTAAGTCTTCTTTATCCTTGCTTCATAGTCTTTGATAACGTTCCTTGCTTTTTAGAATTTTCTTTTACTTGCCTTTTTTTCGTTCTTCTATTAACTGGAGTAACTTATTTCTGGAACACAAGGTTTTGCTTTGGTAATTTTGTAAATCTTAAGAATTTGTGTGCTGATCGTTTATTTCTATAGGTATTGAATAACCTGCAAGAGAGAACTAAATATAATTTATTACCTCTTCATATTTCACTCAAAATATGAGTTTCATTCAGGGAGAAGACAGTAAAGCTTGCAACATTTAAATTCTGAGTACAAGAATGATTCATTCAGCATGCGTATAATATCTCACATGTAGGTCGCAGGTATCCAGTAGGACACACCGTTAGAGTTTAGAAGCATAAGAATAGATGCATAATTAATTAAGAAATAATAAATAAATTCATGTAGAAATAATGACAAAATATTTAAAATTACAACCAATTAACAGAAATCACATCTCTCAGCTCAGAATACAGCCTTTCCACTTAAGATTAGGATGGTGGCGTAGAGCTTCACTTGATTGGCCTGAACCTTCAAAATCCAAACATCTTATATACCCTTGATGTTCTTCGAATCTAATAGTAACAATGGCCAATCTCTCCATCACATCAAATATGAGAAGAACAGGGTGTTTCATAAACATCAGGCAAGGATAAAGGTGATAATGAATCTTTGATAGGTTGTACGAAAAATACAACTTCCTGGATGGCTGGTTTAAAGTTGTTGCGCAAATTATAACTGAGAAACATCCTTGGCTAATTGTTCAGATGTTCCTTTCAGGAAGAGTTGTTGATCCTTTTAACGTCAGATTGCAAGCTGGAAGAGGGACAATAACAAATAATTTCTCTATCAAGGACTCGCTGTATCTATTAAGTGTTTCCTCCTAGTGGACATTAATTATAATGGGAGAATTAAATGCAAATATAGGAATATAGCAATAAATGAAATTATGCAAAGATTTAATTAAGAAACAATAATGGAGAAACATTGATACAATTCTGTGCAAATAATAAGTTTGAAATAATGAATACTTTTTATCAGCATAAAATAACATTTGGAAACACAAGAGGACAGGAATCAATAATACATTATATTATATTCAATAGAGTAATATACCCATCAGAAATAGATATTATAGTGTTAACACCAGCAGAAATTGGAAGTGACCTCTTAATATGTAAACTAAGATTTTACAAGAATTGGGTGAAAATAAAATTTAAAGAAAATCAACACAAGGAATTATTAAAAGAAGAAAGGATAAAAACATTACACTACTACAGATTAAAAAACATTATACTACAACAGATTAAACGAACAACATGTAGAAGAATTTAACTGAAATACCAACAGAAGTATTAGAGGTTAAAAAAAAAAAAAAAAAATTAACAAGATGGACTCCATGGTTTAACGAACAAATAAAATATTAACGAAAGAAAAATATCTACGAATAAAAACAATTGATAATTGGAACAAATATAAAGAAATAAGAAATAAAGTTAATCAAAAGAAAATAGAAAGTAAAAATCAATTTCGGGATTCATATACAAAAGAAATTGAATATGATTTTTATGGTATACAGAAACAAATGTGGAGATTTATTAATACACAAAAGAAAGAAGAAGCAGTTCCAATTCCAATATTAAAAGGAGAAATAGAACAATTAGAAAATTGTTTCAAACACCTTTATAATTAAACAGTTGAAATAAAAGTAGAATTAGGTAAACAAACAAACAAAGAAGAAATATAACAGAGACAAAAACTGAAGAAACATGAAATTGAAAATGCAATTAAAAACTGAATAGGAAATCACCAGGTCTAGATAATATCAATAATGAATAGTTAAAAAAAAGTAAAGAAATTATAACTCAGAGTTTAGATATACTATATGATCAAATAATAAAAACAAAAAGAGATCCTGGTAGAATGGGAAAAAAATATAATAATACCAATATTTAAATGAAGTAGATTAAAAAGAAAACAGAAAATTATCTTCTCTTCTGCTCGTTGTGGGTTAATTTCCTCAAAAATGAATCTTGGCCATTTCTTCTGTCTGTTGTCTTCTTATGAAGTTCCATAGTGGAGTTGAAGTGGGTACTTTCTTTAACGTTCTCAATCGATTTCTTAATTGGTCTTCCTCTGCTGGGCTGTCCTTCAATATTATCATCTAATATGTTTGGAAGTCTTTCTGAGTTCATTCTTGAAACACATCCAATCCAGCTTAATTGGCTCGTTTTAGTGCAGTAATTATAGTTTCTTTAAAGTTAAGTTCTTCTTTGCCTTTTTAGTTTGTTTATCTTTCTGTACAGTTTGTTCTATTGATTTTTCTTAGGCATTTCATTTCAAAAGCATACAGTTTATTTATCCATTTCTTTTTTTCTTAAGATCCAGCATTCTGAGCTATAGAGTACTGTGGGAATTATCATTGTTACAATTATATATCTTGGAGTTCTTTGCTTAATCTTTCACAGTTCCATATTTTTGAAGCCTGCCCATTATCATCCATCCATTGATTCAGTATTTTATGGTTTCGAAATATTATAGATCTTTAGTGATCATTGATCCTAAGTAACTGAACTGCTTTACTTGTTCTACATTATTGTTTCTTATTTTCATTTGGATTGCTTCCCTTTTTTTTCCTATTACCATTAGTTTTGTTTTACTAAAACTGATTTTCATATCATAATTTTTACCTGTTTGATGAAGCCTGGTCAGGATATTTTCTAATTTTTCTTGGCTGTCAGTACTAATGACTATATAATCAGCACACTTGTGTCATATTTCTTCCATTTACCATTATGCCTTCATACATCTGCAGTCCATCTACTACTTTTACGTACAGGTTTAATAAATATGGTGATAATAGACAGCCATGCATAACTTTTTTTAATTGCTATTTGATCTGTTTCTATGTTTTTGTATTTTGCTATTGCTTGTTGTTCTGAATAGTAATTCTTGATAGAATTTAATGGATATATGTCAAACCCTCTGTTTTCTAGAATTTTAATGAGCTTGTTTCTGTTTATCCAGTCACAAGCTTGTTTGAAGTCGATAAAAAGTAGTTTATTTTCAAACTCTGTTTTGAAGAATCCTGATGAATATTTTATAGCATTTGCTTAGAAGGGTGATAGGTCTATAGTTAGTGCATGATCTGAAATTCCCTTTTCTGTGGATGGGTACGATGTGGCCTGTTCTCCATTCTGTAAGTAAATTTCCTTTCTTTAGTATTTTGTTAAACAGTTTCCTTAGGAAATTTATTATGCTTTCTCCTCCTTTTCCAGAAGTCCTTTTTGAATGTTTTCTATGCCTAGTGCTATATCATATTTCGTTTTGTTTGATTGTTCTATGTATTTCTTCATTTAGGATGTTTTGTGTGTTCAGAAGTTTCTTCAGGCATCTTGATATGTTTCTTCAGCTGCAAATGTTTTTTTAAAATGATTAGTCCATATTTATTTTATTGCTTCAGTGCTACTTGTTGTGGTTCCATCTTGCTGCAATACTGAAACTGGGTTGGGTGAGTATATTCTGGTTATCTCTAAGTATTTCATAAATGGTCTTAGAATCATGTTTTTTGTATGTTTCTTCACACATTCCTGCTTTTTCTTCTAAATATGCGATTTTTGCTAATCTGCATTTTTTGTTGATTTCTTCAATCAAACTTCTGTATAATATTCTATTTTCTTCATTATCTTCTTTTGAGAGGTTAGTTTGGGTTATTCTTTTCTTCTCTCTGGTCTAAGCCAATCTTTATTTACTCTTCTCTGATAGCCCAGGTGTTTTGTTGCTGTTTTTTTTAATCATTACTTTACCTCCTTTCCAGGACTGTATCTAAAATAATACTATTTAATTTTTCTTTCAATAATCTTTGATAGTTAGATCTGGTCAAGATATCACTGAGTTTTGAGATGTCTATCTTCTTTTGTGTTTGGTGGTTTATTCTCTTTCTTTTGAAACTGATTTCTAGTTTGGCTGATAGTAGTTCATGGTCCGTATCCATGTCAATCTTCTATTATGTTTTGACATTTTGGAAGGAATGTTTCCATTTCTTATTAGCAATTATATAGTCTATACAGTTTTTGATTTCATTGTTTGGTGATGTCCAGGTGTATTTGTGTTGTGGCCTATGGTAGAATAAGGTATTTGTGTTTAACAGTTGATTTACTTTGCAGAAATTAATCAAATCCTCTCCTCTTTCTTTCATCTCTCCATGACCAAATTTTCTGATTACTTCTGCTTTATCTTCAGAATACTGACTGATCTTTGCATTAAAATCTCACATAATCAAGATATCTCTTGTACTTCTCTGCCTGATATTTTCTTGCAGTTGTTCAAAGAATTTAATATATTCCACCTCTTCATGTCATTGATCTATGGCATAAACTTCTATTATTTTTATGAATATAACTCCATCTTTTGCTTGGATCTTACAGAGATGATTCTAGAGGAAATTGGTCTTAACCTCAACTACTGAGTTTATGAACCATTTTTTAATGATTAGTGCTAGACCTTCTCTGTGATGTTATCTTTCCTTCTTATAAGTGTTTTGTCCATCAAACATGTAACTGCCTAAGTTTTACTGTAATTATTTATCATTTACACTTTTTTTAAAATTTACTTTTTACATATCTGTACTGATTTATGTAAATGTACTTTTATAACTTCATGTATTATACATGATAACGATAGTTGTATAATAAAAACACAGGGAAAAACAAGTAAAGAGATATGGTGAAACAGGATTTTAACGGTACTGAGGCAAACACAGATTGATAAGAAAATAACTATTAACTTAAAAGCTAATATTTCACTGATATTATATCCAGCATCTTCAGAGCACACAAACAAAGTTTATTACAAATGTGAGACAACCACAATCCAGTGTAACAATGGGACTAGTATAAGTAATTGCAGCATGCAACACAAGACTAAAGTCCTAATAAGGTGCCATCTAAGTTGAGAGAAATAAATGGAATAAAATAAAAAAATAGTAGTCCAAAGTTTAAAAAATAAAAATAAATAAATTAATTAATTAAAATAAAAAAATTCACTTATTCTTAGGATGACAGTCACCCAAATCTTTGGTAGATTTATGCAGCCATTCTTGTTAAGGTTTGGTGTATGTTTTAAGGCTTCTGCTGATTTCAGGAACAACCTCTCTGACTTGGAAAAGCTTCTGTGCAGTACTTTTGTTTTCTTCCAATTGATCCTGTGTGCAGGAGTATCCCAAGCACTGTCCCAGTCCCAACTTGCCATAGCGAAAGCGGATATATTTTTTGTGTTCACTGAGACGGCAGTTCACAGTTCTTCCTGTCTGTCCGTAGTAGGCTTGATGACATGAACAGGGTACTTCGTAGACTCCTGGATGTGATAAGGGAGTGAATCTGTCCTTAGGTGAATGGATGAGAGTTGCCAATTTCACATAAGGTTTAAATATGGTGCACATTTGGTGTTTGTTAAGCACCTTAGATATCTTTTCAGATGTTCCTTAAATGTATGGGATGGTGACAGTTTTGTTGTATTCTTCTGTGGTAAATAGTGAAGGGGATTTTTGGGTAGCATTTAGGTAGGATTTTTGGGTAGGATTTAGTATTTTATTGGTTGGAAAGGTGTGATGCAGGTGAGAAAGTTCAGCAGTGGGAGTAATGTCATTGGAACAGATTGCTCTAGCTCTATGGGTTAGAGTTTTTAAGATACTATATTGTTGAGAAGGGTGATGGTGTGATTGTTTGTGTAAATATCTCCCTGTATGTGTGGGTTTTCTATAAACCGAAAATGATAAGGCTTAAACATGGTGCACATTTGGTGTTTGTTAAGCACCTTAGATATCTTTTCAGATGTTCCTTAAATGTATGGGATGGTGACAGTTTTGTTGTATTCTTCTGTGGTAGATAGTGAAGGGGATTTTTGGGTAGCATTTAGTATTTTATTGGTTAGGAAGGTGTGATGCAGGTGAGAAAGTTCAGCAGTGGGCGTGATGTCATTGGAACAGATTGCTCTAGCTCTATGGGTTTTTAAGATACCATATTGTTGAGAAGGGCAATGGTGTGATTGTTTGTGTAAATATCTCCCTGTATGTGTGGGTTTTCTATAAACCGAAAGTGATAAGGAACCTTTTGGAAGATGTGTAATCAATGTGTTTCAAAAATAAATACTTCCATCAGTGCACTACATGATATACTATCTGTCATTTTGTACCCAGAACTATGGGATATCCTGGATAGAATCTCCGACTCTACAGCCAATAAAGAATTCTCTAAAGTAAAAAACTGGCACCATAAGAAATTTGAAATCTTCAAGCAACGCAGTGCTGTGCAATGACCACATTTACCTCAAGATGGCATTGTTGTAAACTTCTCTTCGGTAACCCTTAACCAAAGTCACGAGTGCATTAAGCCGTGGACACAATTTTGCCGTTAGTCCTAAAGAAGTTCCAAAAACCAAAATAATGGCTTCCATTGAACGTGGGATATACCACTTGCCTCCAGCAATAGTCAATAATATTAGGTTAGATGTGGCCAATATTTTAATCCATTCTAAGCCTCCCAAAAATAACATCCCACAAAAAGAAATAATGGCTCTAAAAGAGCTACACAATAATAATCACATTACAATAACCAAATCGGACAAAGGAAATGCAACTGTAGTAATGGATACAACAGAATACGAAAGCAAAATGCATGAACTTCTCCAAGAATGGTCAACATATCAAATCATAGATCGAGATTGCACCAACTCACAAAAGAATAAAGTGTGCAAATTATTGAATGAAGTCACTTCCTGGCCAAAAGAAACAGTCAACAAACTCAAACCCTTTCACGTTAAAATGCCCAGAATATATGGAGCTCCAAAAATTCACAAACAAGGTATACCTTTATGCCCCATTGTAGATAGTATAAACAGCCCTACATATAAACTAGCTAAACATTTAGCCAAACTACTAGCCACTTGCACAAACAATTCTCCCTCTTTTGTTAAATATTCTACCCACCTAAAAAGTATTTTAGAGAACCACACCTTAAATACTTCAGATTAATGGTGAGTTTTGATATCACCTCATTATTCAAAAACATACCACTGACATAAACACTTAACTTACAAAAATTCATAATTTTCCCCTGATATATTTCAGCTATTTAAATTCACAGTACAGGCAGATTATTTTACTTGGAAGGGGAAAATATACAAACAATTAGATGGGACAGCTATGGGATCCTCCTTCCCCTTAGCCAACTTCTACATAGAACATCTGGAAAAGCAAGTCATCAACACAGCCACTCTCTAACCTAGTCTCTGGCTATACTATGCTCATGATGTGTTTGCTATTTGGCCACATGGCCCAGACACATTGAATACATTTTTAGTGCATCTAAATAGCCAGCACCCTAATCCACTTTACAATGGAACTAGAAGCCAATGGCTGCCTGCCTTTCCTGGACACACTGATTACACATCTCCCAGAAGGTTCCTTATCATTTTCAATTTACAAAAAACCCACACATACAGGGAGATATTTACACAATAAATCACACCATCACCCTTCTCAAATATGGTATCTTAAAAACACTAAGATACCAATGACATTACTCTCACTGCTGAACTTTCTCACCTGAGTCACACTTTCCTAACCAATGGCTATAATCCCCATAAAATAGATAAAATACTAAATGCTACCCCAAAATCCCCCTACCTTCTGTGGTAGATAACAAAAACTATCACCATCCCATACATTAAAGGTATATCTGAAAAGATATCTGGGGTGCTTAACACCAACTGCACACCATATTTAAACCTTGTGTTAAATTGGCAACTCTCATCTGTTCACCTAAGGACAGATTCACTCCCTTATCACATATCCAGGAGTCTATGAAGTGTCCTGTTCATGTTATCTAACCTACTATGGACAGACAAGAAGAACTGTGGTCATCCACCTCAGTGAACACAAAAATATATCTTGCACTTTCGCTATGGCAAGTTGGATCTGGCAGACCATGCTTGGGATACCCCTGCACACAGGATCAATTGGAAGAAAAAAGTACTGTTTTCTTCCAAACCTTAACAAGCATGGCTGCGTAAATCTGCCAAAGATTTGGGAGACAGGCATCCTAAGACCAAATTAATATTTATTTTAATTAATTAATTAATTTTTTTTTTTCAAAACTGGGAGACTACTATTTTTCAAAACTTTCAAAGATCTTTTCAAAACTTTGGACTACTTTATTTATTTTTCCTTTCTTCCAACTTAGATGGTGCTGTATTAGGACTTTAGTGTTGCACTCTGCAATTACTTAAACTAGCCCTACTGTTTGTAAGTGGGGCTAGTTTAAAGCCCCACTTTAAACTAGTCTCACAATCCGGTGGTTGTGCAAGACAACCACAACCACTGGATTGTGGTTGTCTCGCATTTATAACAAACTTTGTTTTCTCTGAAGATGCTGGATATAATACCAGCGAAATATTAGCTTTTAAGTTAATAAATAGTTATTTTCTTATCAATCTGTGTTTGCATCAATACCTTTAAAATGCTGTTTCAACATGTGTGATGAACATATAAGGCTTTCCATGCAAGTAAAGAGATACAAATTAATAATGGCTATAGACAAGGAGACTCCTTAAGTCCAACAATATTCAATATAATAATGGATAAAATAATACAAAATGTTAATAAAATACAAGCATGGAATAAAAAACAGAATAATAGGAACTATATGTTATACAGACAATGTAATATTAATTGCAGAAAATGAAACGCATATAAAATATTACTACGTGCATTTAATAAAGCAACAAAATTATATAATATAAAGATATCAAAAACTAAAACAAAAGGGGTGATAATATCAAAAGAACCACAAAGATATAAATTAGAAATGGAAGGTACTATTATAGAAGAAATAACACAATACATTTAGGCATACAACTTAAATAGGAAGGTAAGCAAAATCTATAAGTCAGAGAACAAGTTGAAAAAGCTGCAAGAATATCAGGATACTTGAATGAAACAGTATGGAAAAATAAACCTCTTAGAGTAGAGACAAAAACCAGAATTTTTAAAGCAGTAATCAGTCCTATTGTGACATACAATGCAGAAACAAGATCAGACAGTACGAAAACAAGACAAATGTTAAACACACGTGAAACGATTATATTAACAAAAATAAAAAACAAAACTATAGATAACAATAAAAAAAAACAGATAAGAAAACAATGTGAAATACGAGCAATAAACAATTGGCTTTCAACCCAAAGAATAAAATGGATTGAACATGTGCAGAGAAATGATGAAAGATAGAATAATAAAACCAGTCTACAGTTAGAAACCAAAGAATAATTGGAGAACAGGAAGACCTAGAAAAATGTTTAAAAGATACCAGAAAAGAAGATCAAGTCTTGGTATCAAAAATATATTATACGTAATGAGTGAAGAAGAAGATAATGAAGTAATGAACGAACCTAAGTCACTCACGAGCCTTGGCGACGCGAGTCTGTTATTCATAGTTTCCTTCAATTACACCTGTTTTTTTTATATTATTATTTGGTTTTCTTTTTAACTATAACCCTTTCACGCTTCCAAGAATGTTAGTAGTGCAAAACCAGAAAATGAGCAAAAAAAAAAAAAAAACGGAAATCAGATTAGAGAAAAAATGCGAAATTTTCACGAGCCATGAAGCGGGTAGCACTGTTACAAGGTCTTTTTGAGAAAATTTGTCTTGCCGGTTCTACAGTTTGCGCCATTTTAAAGGATAAAGAAAATATTTGAAAGAGTAAAAAATGCGAAATCTGTGTCGTCTACATGGCTGCATAATAAACAAACAGGTAGTATAATTCCACAGAAGGAAAATCTGTTAACTACTCGAGTAGTGAGCCATTATCCTTTAGAAGAACTGTGCGTCACCTAGCGATTGAATGCGAAACTTCCACCCCTCCTACCGAAACGTCCAATCCGGATACGAGGTGCTCTCTCATGCAGTTATGCGTCGGGTGCGATCTCAATTAGACTCCCGTGGTAACGAAGTAACCGTTCGGAAGGAAATAGTCCGTTAGAAATGGAATAATTCAAAATGTGCTAATGAGTCCTAATTTTCTTTGGGTGCACTGTCATAACTAAAAGTTAAGAACGTGCATGATATGCAAATTTTGAAATTTGACACGATTCCGTAGCTGCACTGCTGTCAGTGCCTGTGACCGCTGTTCAGCAGCGGATGCATACTGCTTTCAGACAAACAACTTGACCGCTGTGAGCATTGTTGCTCTCTAAATTTTCAAGTAATACATTGACAGATCAGGTTTCTGTCTTCTGTTGATATTTTGTACTGAATTTCACTCAGTTTTGCTCAGTAAAATTAATAGTTAAAATAAAAAAACTCTTAATTGTAACAAAAACATTACAATTAGAGTTAACGCACCTTATAATATCATCGGCTATATCCTCGCAAACTTTGCAGCGTATCGCCATTTCCTAAGACTAGCAGCTGCCATGTACGTTGGTCAGAATGTTATAGTAGTACTCGTATTTTGAGATATTTTCCATCTGTTAGCATATTATAAAGTTCACATAATTATCGCTTATATCGATAGTTGATAAGGTACATGACAGACTAAAATTTACTTACTAATTCGCAGTTATCCAGATCGTGAATCTTACAGCAACTTACTGATACGCCGACTCCTGGCGTTCAAAATGACAACTTCGTTACACTACTACAACAAATGACATCGACTTGTGTATTCCACTGCTAAGTGCGACACCTTTCGGAAATAAATTCATTCAGATGAAGAACAGTCATACAATATAAAATTATATACAAGTAATTTATTAATTATATAAAGAGCCAAAGGCTTGAATTCGTCGACGTGAAATTGAACTTAATAAGTTAGGTTACATCCCATATTGTTTCATAGCCGAATAAGTTTCGAATAAGCCGTATAGGTTTCAATTTCACTACCCAGACCGGTTTCTGCCGGTCTGGTCAGTGACCTTCTCTCATAATGTAGAACAGTAATACAGCTCCTAGGAGTTGGGTTTTACATTATGAGTAAATACCAAGAATAGTGATCGGACCTTGCTATGAGTTCCCTCAGTGTTGCACTACCAGATGGACTATGTGCTACACTATCCAGGTATTTGCTTACACTTGGACTCGCCGAACTTTATATAGTTTATATATTCGGCATGAAACTCTTTGAGTTTCTTATTCCGCTATGAAACAATATGGGATGTAATATCCCGTAACTTAAATATACAGGTAACCCTCGTATAACGTGGATGTTAGGTTCCGCAGAAATGCCGCGTTATATAAATCGCGTTATGCAAGTTTCAGATCAGATAGAAAAAGTAGGGTTATGTTCCCAAAAGCGTTTTTTTTTTCAAATTATATAAACAACAATGACATATCCAACAAAAAAATATTTTTATTTAATTCAGGTAATTCATGTAAGTTAAGAAAAAGTATAAACTATGAAACAAATACATAGTATAAAAATTACAAATTGTACTTCAACTTCATTGCACATAATGCATAAATGTTTCAGGCAAAATAAAATAGTGTATATTTTAATCTTTCATAGCACGAGAATTTGAGGATTGGTTAATAAACACTGGTTTTTTCATGTAATCACCTGATGCATTACGACAAAAAAGTAGGATAATTCTATCTTTGGAAACTTTGAATCCAGCAGCTGATCTTTCATTTTTCGAAATATAGGTGCGTTTTTGTAGTTTTTTTTTTAATATAACCCGGATTCATCCGCATTGAACACCTGGTCTGCACTATAAATGTTTATAAACTTTGAGAGTTTTTGTTTAATAAGATTTCCATCCATAGGAATTTTCTTTTGAGGTGCAATCTTCTACCAAAATCATTAGAGATTTCTCCATTTTTCCATTAGAATATCGCGTACACGTGCAACGCGCTTTGCACTTATTGTTGACCCAGCAATAAACACTTTCTCGGATTTTATGTTCATTTTGTTCGATTGTTCGAATTGTTGATTCATTTAAATTCAAAGTCCCTGCAAAAACTCCCGATTTTTCTCCATTTTTCAACCGATCCAAGATTTTGAATATTTTTCTTCGAGAGAAATTAATTTTGTTTTCAATGTTGAAAACAAAATATGAAACATAGCGAAACGGGCTATCAAAATAAACTCACGGAACCAGAAGCACACAATTGTGAGTTGTTTATACAAATTCTTTATAGTTTTCCCTTTCGTTGCAGTTTGTGGCCATTACTATAAAAATAATTTTTTACACAAAAAAGCAAGCATTACATATTGTATGTAACTCACCAGAAAATAAAGTGCTCAGCTTGAGATGAACAAACTTGTGATTTTTAATGCATTTTCCTGGCAGAAACGAGGACAATTTTCAAAATAAACGTTTTATACGGTAAACACTTGAGGTACATGAGTGCTAAAGGATATTTCCCCTAATATAAATTCGCTACTTATAATTACATGCGGGATACAGGCGGACGCAAATTTAATGAAGATAAAATTTGATTTTTAAGTTGCGCGGAGAAAAACATATGAAAAGATAAAGGGTTACTACAATTTGTAGACCGTATTTTTATCGGAACCATGTTGTATAAATACCGCATTCAACAAGGGTTACTACAATTTTAGACGGCATTATATCGTGGTCTAAAATTGTCCTCGTATAACGCGTTATACTGCGTTATACGAGGGTTACCTGTATTTTATGTATAGTGGTAAAGTGATTAATTCCGCGGTCTTGAGAGTGTCGATATTTGAAGTGGAAGTTCTTGAAGAAGCTGATAATGAAAAATATTGCACTTTCATTTTTACTGTCTTCGGGATGGTTTGAAACTCCATCATTTGCCAGTGAATATCCGGTGGGTAGGCTCCAGTACAAGAAATCATTTCCTACATTACTCGAAACATAGCGAAACGGACTATCAAAATAAACTCACGGAACCAAAAGCACACAATTGTGAGTTATTTATACAAATTCTTTATATAAATAACCCGTGCATAATGCGATTTTACTGAGGATCTCAAAAATTCTTCCCCAAGAGTATTTCAAAAACCCATAAAATCAAAAATAAAAACTCAAACATAAAGGAACATCAAAAGTGCAAGCAAATAATCCAATTCTAATTCTTACCAAAAAAAAACCTTTCCACATTAACTTCATCAAATATCCAATGCCTCAAAAAACAGTATAAACGATATATAGTGGTGAAGTGATTAACGATATGCATAAACGTTATGCAGTACCAGCTATAGTAATGGAAGTCAGAATAACGATTAATATGAGAATCCAATTTGACAATCTATTCATTGCACAGTCTTTTTGCCCAAAGGGTGGTGCTTTTGCATTTACCAGAACGAACATACCATGCCACACTGCAAATCCTTCAATATGAACTAAATGAACTGCATTGGCTCAAAATTTCTCTAAAAAACCAACCTGCCCTTTTCATGTGATCTGTTATTGCTCCATCAAACACTCAAAGATATTGAGCTATCTCTGTTTATAACGGAACTTACTGCAGTCGAAATGCTGCAATAGTAAGGTCAATCTTCTTGGGGACTTCAAAGTCCAAAATTTATATCAGTTCAGCTTCTCCAGTTCCATTGATCAATCAGGAAGGGATGTTAAGGTGCTTTTCATCAGCAATGATCCATCTCAGATCGTCAATTTTCATACAGGAATACCTAACAATCCCCTCCAGTTTGCAAACACACTTGACCTCTTGGTAACAAGCTCCCCATCCAGGTATACTGTGGTCATCAGTTCTCTTCTTGGTGCTAACTATTACAAGGGTGCCATCAAAGATTCTCAGTGGATTATATTCCTTCGTCCGATTATCCATCTATTGCTACAGTTCTTCTAATCCAAATCTGTGCTGATAACAGAAATCATCTTAACAGGAATTAAGGCATTCATCTCTTATTACACTCGAAATTAACACCTCTGCATATGATGGCTGGGTGAAGGTAGAATCTTCTGTTGCTCATTCTGCCTGTTCTAAACCTCGCAACAGTCATAAAAGAATCATCACGAAATCGATGTAACACTTTGAAAGGGCCAAATTCTGTAAACTCGCCTGATGTCCAAATGGCAGACCGTCCTTGTGGTCCATTGCCAAGGCCATTGGAAGCAACTTCTGCCACCCAGGTTCCTATCACTCTCATATCTTGATGGTACAGACGTTATCTCACATAGAGAGAAAGCGAACTTACTGGAATCACTCTTCTCATCCAATTCTTGCATTAACGATCTCGAGAAAGATTACTTACTTCCTACAACATAGACGCTCTTCATGGATTCCTGAGTTTTCTGACAAAAAGAAATTCGAAGAATCCTTAATAACTCGAACGCAAACAAAACATCTGGTCATGATATTAACATACTTATTGTGGTAAAAATTATTCCCCACAACTAATATCCGTCCTGGATTCCTACTTGAATCTATCGTAATCAGCTCTCATTTACCTTACGACATAGAAACAGGCTCACAAGCAACCTATCCCAAAGAAAAATGATAAAAGCCAACCAACGAAATGCAATCCAATTAGTCTCACTTCTCTTGTCTCTGAAAAAATGGAGGTTATCAACAACCAACTCCTGAACCATCTTGAGACATATAAACTGATCATGACCAATAGATGAATTCCTCGTTTCTCTCCATCTGCAGCTGATCTTCTTGTGTTCACCAATCACCTCTGGACTCAGAGCATAGATAAATTTGCAGAATATGGCGCAGTTGCTGTAGACATTTTAAAGGCATTTCAAAGGGTTTCGTTAAGGAGCCTATGTAACAATCATCCATCCTATGGTCTGCCTTGTTCACTCTGCAACTGGATCACTAACTTCCTCACTCATTGCTCGCTAAATATCATACTCGACAGTTTAGGCTGATCATAGTTACCAAACAATGTAGGATTGCCCCAGGATTCTGTTTCTTCACCATTCTCTTTCTATATAAATCATCTGCTCTTTTCCAATCCTCTCCATAGCTCTGCAGTTGACAGAACACTCCATTCCTCCTTTTCATTCGACAAGCCTCGTAGTACTAAAGTAATAAAATCCTCAATGTCATGACCAGTGCCCTGAACTCGGTGATGCTTGCTTTTCCAATGGGAAAAGAACAACATTGTAAGTGTCAATGACAAAAAAAAAAATTTCTCTGATCTCTCCCAAGAAAGAGTTTGCATTCCTTCCCTCTTGCCTACAGTAATATTGAGATAACCAAACCTGATCACATTTCTCTTCTTTCTCTGATCGGTACGTCTTATCTTTCCTGCGACAACCACATTTCAACTATAGCTTCTGCATCCTCCAAAATACTGGTAATTTTTCGCAATTGACACTACTTCAGACCTCAGATCCTCACTCTATACAAATCCAAAATCCACTGAGCCATGGAATATTGCTTCTATATTTGGAGCGGTACATGAACCTCCAACTAAGATTGCTGGATTCTATCCAGAAGAGGGAAATCTAACTAATTAATGATCATTTCTCGCATACCAACTTCAATCCTTCTCACATATATATTGAGTTTCTTTCTTGTGCCGCTTCTACTGATACTTTCATGCAGAGTGTAATGCTGAATTGACACTAATATTCCTCCCGCCTACCTCAAAATCATTAGAACAATGGTAACTGCTAACAAATATTAAAGACAATCTTGACACTTACTGAACCAACTTCACTGCCTCCTCTTTTCTTCAATCTACTTCTCTCCTTTGGAACAATCTCGCCCACTATGATTTCCCCAAAGATTAAAACCTCAGCTGTTGGAGAAACGTGAACAGATTCCTCCTTTCTTCTATTCCTTTTGCGCAGACAGGGTACTAATGTGCTGTATGTCTTGTGGCCATTCCTTTCGGGATCAAATATAAAAAATTCTATAGGATTTAAATTTAATTGGTGGTTCTCATTGGCAACCACTTCACGCATCTAATTCCACTCATTCGCCACTCTCGTAGCAAACAATCTGAACCTTACATCTCTACTAACTACACTGTTACTGAATTTCCAACAGCGATCTTTTGCTTCTCTCGTAGGAATTTCTTGCACAAACCTGAAAGCATCTCCAGAGGAATTGCCATTGAATGCTCTCAACCACTTCTACATCCTGAAGAAACCCTCTGACCTAATCCGAGCTCAAAATTCTAGATTTGGAAGCATCAAAACTTTATAAAGGTGCTGGATACTACTTCTTTGCTTCTCGGTAGCATATGTACTTTGAAGGACTTAATTGATCTGGAGTGCGGTTTTGCCCTTTTTTGTAAGAGGAGCTGTGAAATTCCATGTCAGCCATGATCTCCATATCTTCATCCAATTGATGAGCATATGAAGATAGTTCCTGTCTCTGATTCACTTTTAACCAACAAACTCTTTCTTTCACTCGTTTCTCCAGATATACGAACAAAAAAGTTTATTCTTGTTACTAGCAGTAGTAGTCTTCTAATGTCAAACAAGGTTTTCTCATATAATTTTATTCCTAAACATGTTAATTATTCAACATTATTGAGATATCTTTCATTTTTCGGAGCAATGGAATTCACTTGCTACAGGAGTAATTGTAAGAATGCAATGAAATGTTAACATTTATTGACATTCCTTTTCGTAGACGAAGAGAATATTCTCACATTTCAACTAAGTGAATCAAGTTCCTTCTTTTACTGACTTAAGCATAACACAGGATGTGAGCCCAAATTCTTTCACGAAAGAAAGCACATATTTAATTTACTAATACCCGTTGTGTCACAGATGAAAAATAATATTATCAAAGAAGAGGATCATTTATTTTCGTACAGTATGCATTCAGATTTCATTGTCTTACTGAATTCTATTATTTAGGGAGTTGAACAAAGGGGAGGGTCAAAGTCTGTTTCTTTTATAGAACATGTCTATCACGTTCTTGGATTCGAAAGGCATGGATTAGAAACCCGATATTTCTATCTGGAGCGTAACATTTAGTAAATATAAATAATGGACATTGGATCTAAATTCCAAGTTCTAATGTATTTCCACAATTCGGTCATTGATGAATGACATCACACGTTTAGGCCGAAATTCTGATATACCCTGTCGGATTGAAGAAAAACTGTGTATATAAATAAGCCAGTTAATCCTTGTTTATAAACAAGGTGTTATACCCTGATAAGTTGGACCATAAAATATTTCATCTTATCTTTGTATAATGGAGAACACAATAACAAACATGCTTGCCTCTGAGTATTAAAATAATGCATTCTAAATATATCCAATATTTCATACTATGAGAAACAAATAAGTATGCATTTTGTACCACTCACAAATTAGTTAAATAATAATGGAAGTGTAGACATGTAGAAAGGTTTAATAGAGCATTGTGTACTAAGAGACACAGAATGTTAGCACAAGTTCAAGATGGTGGGGAGGTGAAGTCCAAAGGTCACAGAGCAGCAACGCAAAGGAGCGGTTCGCCCCAAGCAAACCAAGGGAGCCTCTTCTGACCAGATCAAGATCAAGATAAGATAAGGAATCGTGACGTGATTGGTTGACGTCATTGTGTGTGACGTCATGAAATTGGAATGTTTGGAATTTCCCTGGGTGCATATGTGTCAGTGACGTGAGTTCTTGTGTTTTGGTTCGTGTATGGAATTATGGGTGATGGTCGAGATAAGGATTCGTGTTGTGATTCGTGGGACACTTTTGACCAGATCAAGATCAAGATAAGATAAGGGATCGTGACGTGAATGTTTGTTGTTATCAGATGAAGATAAGTAACGTCATTTGTTATTTGTAAATAAGTGACGTCATTTATTAGTTGTTAATAAGTGACGTTGTTGTTTTGAATGGAAAAGGGAGATATATTAGAGATAAGGAATCGTCTCGTGATTGGTGGGACAATTTTGACAAGATCAAGATCAAGATAAGATAAGGATCGTGACGTGAATGTTTGTTGTTATCAGATGAAGATAAGTAACGTCATTTGTTATTTGTAAATAAGTGACGTCATTTATTAGTTGTTAATAAGTGACGTTGTTGTTTTGAATGGAACAGGGAGATATATTAGAGATGAGGAATCGTCTCGTGATTGGTGGGACAGTTTTGACAAGATCAAGATCAAGATAAGATAAGGATCGTGACGTGAATGTTTGTTGTTATCAGATGAAGATAAGTGACATCATATGTTAGTTGTAAATAAGAGACATTATTGTTTTGAATGGAATGTAAGATATATTAGTGAATAAGGGATCGTGTTGTGATTGGTGGGACACTTCTGACCAGATCAAGATGAAGATAAGATAAGGAATCATGACGTGGATGTTTGTTATTATAGATTTTGGAATGTTTGGAATTTCGCTGGGGCCCTCGTCTGTCAGGGACATCACGTGGTGTGTTTGGTTCATTTATTGCCTTGTGGGGGATAATTAGAGATAAGAATCGTGGCGTTATGTGTTTGGAAATTTCTGGGGAACACGTGTCTCTCTGTGATATCACATGGTGTTTTAGTTTGACTACAGAATTGTGGGCGATGTTTTTGAGATAAGATATCTTGGAATCTTCCCAGGGTGACACATTGTCGTCATGTCATCATGTTTGGTTGTCTATAGATGGGTGTACTAATTTCCAATACATTACGGGGTATTTCTTTCCTGTTAAAGGGTGGGGATTCTTAGAGTAGAGTAGAGTAGAGTCTAGTGGCGGCTGTGTTTCGAGTTTTTCTGAATAATTTTATTATATACTGGTGTCCCTCAAACACATACACATTAGACATGAAAACTCGCTAATGTATCCATGTTGATACTCTAATATGTACCCTATGATTATTCTTATGAAAAAAAAAACTATTCAGTATTAGAATTACACTTACCGAAACATACGAGCATTGATTATTGAAATTACAATTATCAATTGTTATGTTTAAGTTAAAAAAAATTAACTTACATTTCTTTCCCGAATGGGAAC
The DNA here is from genome assembly GCF_054136105.1 of Typopeltis vanoorti. Classification (NCBI taxonomy): domain Eukaryota; kingdom Metazoa; phylum Arthropoda; class Arachnida; order Uropygi; family Thelyphonidae; genus Typopeltis; species Typopeltis vanoorti. The sequence goes on from NC_143572.1 coordinate 79,284,761, forward strand.
ATCTTGGTACTATGCTTTTCTGAATAATTAATTATATGCTGGTGTCTCTACAGAATTTTAAAATAAATAAATTAAAATAAGCAGACAGATAAATGGTTTACAAAACCTTTTATATGTATTCTAGATATTCTAATGACAATTTAAAATTACTTACAGCTTTCCAGAATTGGCTCTTCTAAATACGAATATTCCAATAATAATAATAATAATAATAATAATCATATTCCAAAATAGTTAAATTTTATATCCACCCCACAACACAAACACAAAAACCACAAAGAACGAAATTTCTGTAAATACTGTAACCTGAAATAGTTGAGTAGTTCGTCCTTTATATTTCAGCCTGTAGATGCTATGTTATTGTCATGAGTAATATCCCCCAGCGAGCGGTTTTCTTCAAAGGTGTCTTTCATGAAGATGACATGAGTCACATCCGTAAATTGCGGTATTGTTCAAAAGGTAGCATTTTCTCAAGTTTGGTTGTTTCTCAAATACTTACATATGACTACGTGATTAGCATTCACCTGATTGTGATGACACATATCCTAAAATGATTCATTCTTTGTTTCCGTGGGAAATTATTGGTGTAGTAAATTAATGCTTACATTTAATTTTGAAAAACCAATATTGACTATTAATTTTACCTGCGATTAGTTGTGCTCTTAACCCATTTCTGTAACTGAAATTTATTTTATTTATTTTTTTCTTTAGCATTAGTAATTTTAAGTAACAGATATTTGCGACAATCAAGGTTTTGAACTCGCCATTGCATTTTCTTTTAGAAATTTCTTTTGCCAGCACAACAAATAAATAGTTATTTCTTATTATTTCAAATGAATATTAGCTCTCTAATATATAGTTTGTTAATTTCTATTTTACCTTTTATCTGACTCTAACATTATTAACAAATGGCTCTGTAAAATAGCCAAATTCTTACAGTATTGCAACTTTTCAGGTGAAATCTTCTCCACTAAAATTCTGGCTATTAATTTAATACCCGATTATTCCTTTTGCTTCCAAGATTTGACAGTTTCTTGAAATATTTGAGGGCTTGTATGAACAAATAAGACTTTTAATTCAATGAATCCAAAAAAAAAGAAAAGAAAAAAGTCTCTGGTTACTTTGTGGAATGAAATTTCACAAGGGAACAAAAAAACTTTGGCTATTTTCTCGGTTCATTCACTTCACACCGACGCCTCTGTTATAACGAGTTCTTGCTGTCTCAATCAAATAATCGCCACTATCTTTTGATCTCTTCCATTCAATTTTTTTTTTAACACATAGTACTCCTTGAAGTGGATTTTCAAGTATTTTATAGCCTTCTGGTGGACACAGTTCCTCTTATCTCAGATGGTTCCTGCAACCGGTCTGAAAACTGGTATCGTCTGCCCTCTCATTATCCAACATGGTTACTAAATTTATGACCCTTTCCACAGGATTACCTCCATCACTAACTGCATGAAACGGTTATATTTCGAAACCTTGAGAAATGCCGTGGATTCATTCTATCCTGCTATTTCCTCCTTCCAGTTCATGATTCCACGCTTTTCAAGTATTCATAATTTTTTTATCTTGCTCCCACTACACGAAAGGTTTTTTAAAGCTGCTCTAGTTTTTATTACCTTGCATCGCCTAATTATCTTTTCTTGTTGTCTTGTTGTTTATAATATTATAATTCTGTTGTGTTTTGATTGATTTTTATCAGTGCTGAAACGGTGTTCTCGGTAGCAGAGATGGAAAACTATTGAAACTACATCTAATCCCCAGTTAGCTCTGCGAGTTGTTGTATCAGCAGATAAATTTCGACTCCCAAACCCATGTTCTCTGCAAGATTCCAACTCATTTCCCCCCTTTCCTAGTAGGACTGCAAGTAATCTAATGAAAGGTTCGAGAATAATGCGACTTCTGAAAATAAGATTTTAAAGATCTGAATTCCAAACCACGAGGAAAGATTGAGATTTGACCGATCACTACCATCTGAAATGGTCAAACGGAATATTGTGTACGTTTCCATTTAAGACGGCTAATGGATTGGAGACAGGTAATTCTGAGCAATTGAAATTGAAGAATTTTCTTTCTCTCACCAATGTCTGAAGCTTTGAAAGTTGTAGGCGTTTAAGTGGGATTGAATTCTCCAAATATTACATTACAGCAGAAGAGGGCTGGGAAGTTTTAAACAGTTGTATATGGTGTATAATAAAAGCTGATCGAACTCTGCTATTGCTGATTGAAACGGATGCCATCTGGGCATGATTAGCTGTTTTGCATTCATTTGGATAGTCCTACTTTGTTACTAGATCAAATGACTTCTGAGCTCTCAAGGCGTACCCCCAAAGAGTTTATCACCAATCCCAAAGGGATATGCATATTACAGGTTGAGAACCTCTAACGTCATAGATACAGCAAGCCGTTCATAGAGAAAATATTTGATAATTATCATCCCCCTTCCAGATTGCGATCTGATGTTAAAAGGATCCTCATACCATTCCTTAAAGGAACATCTGTACAAATTGTAAGAACCGTTCGCAGATATAATTTTTTGCTCCATCTTCAAATCAATCAGCCTCAAAGTTGTCTTCTTTCGTACCACCTATCAAAGATGCATAATCAGCTTCATCGTTTCCTGTTGTTTATCAAACACCCTGTTCTTGTCTTCACAGTGGGAAAATACTCCACGTCTTAACCTTCATAATCTAAATATGTTATATAATCTTGACGTTCTTCGATTCTAATGGTAGAACATATTTAGATTATGAAGGTTAAGACAGAGTTCACTGGAACCGTACTAGGATGTTACACTACAGCAGGTTCAAATTTGATTGTTTATTTTTGAATCTTGTGTGGCTCTACGCCACTCCTAATCTTAATAGAAAAGACTGTATGCCTGTTTCTAAGTTGCCAGAAGTGATTGCTGTTAATCGATTGTAATTTTTAATGTTTTATGTATTCTTTATTTCTAGATCAATTTATTAATTATTTGTAATTTCTTAATTAATTATATATCTATTCCTAAGTCTCTGAACTGTAATAGTGTTTCCATCTACTGGGCAGCACCGCCCGTGGCACGTGATATTATACGTGCATGAATCTTTCTTTTATTCCGAATTTAAATGCTGTTTCTAGTTTTTATGTCTTCTCCCTTAACCAAGCTACTGACATATTGAGTGAAATCTATAGGAGGAATGAATTCTATTTAGTTTTCACTTACAGGTGTGAAGCTGTCATTCAAATCCTATATAATTAAATAAAAGATCATCCCACAAAGTATTACAATTTACAAATTACCACTGCGAAGCCTTGTATATAACAGCAAATAAATTACTTCAGTTAAGAGAAGAACGAAAAAGAGGCGAATAAAATCAAATGTGAAAGACAAGGAACAGTTCCGAAGACTATGAAGGTAGATTAAAGAAGACTTCAAAAAAAAAAAAACCCTAATCAGTAACCAATTAATAAAATTAATTTACTTGTAATCGGAATCACTTGTAACGTGCAATCACAAGCGTAAACGAATTTCGGCGAGTCTACCTGCAATTGGTCGAACGTGATAATTCCGACACTGCGTTAGATCGCAGTGCACTTGTTTCGTAATCTAAAGCATTAATCAAACAATTCCAATTATTAACTATTCAATCAATGTCGAAACATAAGCTGTAACCTTTAACATGTTGTATTGCTTTTATATAATGTTGTAAGCATTGTTATTATTTAAAAACACACAAATTTTAATTTTTTCCTTTCGGGTGCTGCAGTGTCGCAGTGCTTATGTACGTGTCGCCAGTGTTGGAGAATATTTCCACGTGCACATGGAAATATCTTTATCACATAAAAAAGCACGTGAAACCACGTGCTTTTATTATGTGGGAAAGAAAGAACTTATTAAGCGCATCGACGAAAGCCGTCAGCATTACTTTGATATTCCACCACTGAAAACATATTTTAAAATTTTAATGATCATATTTGAATGATCATATGCATGTCCCAGCGGGTGGTAATGAATGAAATGGATTTTGTACTCATTTGTAAATGAACTGATCTGAAACTAATTCATGCATTTTCTTTTTCTTTTTTTCAAGAAAGTGGCATCAAGCGATGTTATCCAAGAACACGACATTGTAGCACATTCCGAGTTCTAAAAATCTAAAAATAGTTATTAAAACACTTTCGGATATCCTGATTGTTAACACATTAAAAACACCAGTGGGCGTCGAGTGCCAATTCACGTTGAGTCTGCTGTCGGGTGGCTTATGCAACCCGCGCTACAAAATTCAAATCAGTTTCACCGTATGGTTGCTTTTTTAACGATGTATGAGAGTTTTAAGTTAGCCTTACGAATCAGCGTTCATCTTAATTCGTCCCATTCAATGAATTGTAGGATAACTTCGAATACTTTAATTTATCAATTAATATAATTCTAAATATGAAAAGCATAAAGGTCAACTGAACAATAGCTATGCTTCTCTCGCGCCGAGTGTGTTAGAAGCACAAGGGAGTTTTTGCTTCGTGAAGGTTAGATTATCACTGGCTAACACTAAAGTGAGACTCGAATAATTGGAATTTTGATGCGATTCTTAAATAAGCCATATTTTTAAATAAGCCAAACAGAAATCGGAAAAAGTAATCACATGGGAAATTATTATTTTTCGGGATTGAACTAAAGAAAGGCTAATAAATACAAGGAAAACAATCGGATGACCAGCTGTCTTTAGTGGCTTAAAAAACATTTTTTCAAGGTAGGACGCAAACCATTGATTTATTCAAAATAGTACGAGCCGAGTGAAGTTAAATCGTTAATAGCGCTATGCTTTCACTGAGGTAAAAGTTAATCGTAAAAGTGCAAAATAAATTGCATATAGAAATATATAATTTATAGTATCATACTAAGCAAAGTAGTATTCACATGGTTTATGTCTTCATAAATATCATTATTGGCCTTAAAAAAATAATGTGTTAATGAAATCAATGTTTCCCATATTTTTGACAAGGATAGGCAGTCATTCCGATTCAAGTTAGGGCGGTGAATTAAGGCCTCACTCTTTAAATAAGCGTTTGAATTTATACCGACATCACTGTGAAAGGCGTGTTTCAGACCAGAGACTGTTGGGGTCGGCCTCTCATGTTCTGCTAATCCAGACTTATCCGATATGTTGTGAAGAATATAGGATTGATGTTCTTAAATTCTTTTTGAAGAAAGATGGCATTCACATGGAACTTGGTATATACCAGAAAGAGACATAGTTTAGCATTTATCTTTAGAAAGAGGGAAATAGGTGGATAGTATACTAATAGGAATATAAGTAGCTATTAACTTAAAAATAATAATAAATCTAAGGAATTTTATTTCTTGAAAGGAAGTAAGAAGTGATCAAACGGTTTTGTTGAGTATGGCTTTAAAAAAGTGCCCCCAGTCGGGAAATAGCATCGAAATAGTTTTTTTTGGACTGCTTTTTTAAATAGTTGAACAATTCTCGCCAGTACAAACGTGTACACGGAGATGACCTGTCTGCACTGTAAAATGACAAAGATATAAATATGTAAAGTCGTGAAAAATTCTCAGACATGCTGTTCGCTGCTCAGAAAATAAATTTTAAAATTCATTATACCACAGCTTTAGACATGTTATCATCAGGTAGGCAAATACCTTAACAGCTGGTCTGGTTGGGCGAGTGTTTAAGCGTATCTGCTCTCCAGACAAAAGGCTGCGGTTTGAATAATCCCGCCGTGGGCATGGATGTTTGTGATTGTCTGTAAAAAAAAAATAGCGTTTGTGGTCGGTTGTAGATGGAGTAGTAAGACGAGGAATTGTAGAGTTGATGCCCTCCTTCCTGAGTCTTTGGACTATCTGGAGGTGTGATATGATAATAATATGTTACTATCCGAAATAATTTGGGTACTACGGTTGATTTTATTTAGTATACAGGATCAAAAACCCAATTTATCGAGAGTAAAAAAAACCTGTGTGCGAGTGCCAGATATCGATTAACTCGATAACAGGTCGAAGATTTAGAAAACGTTCGTACCGTCGACCACAAGACTTGAACCTACGTCTAACTTCGAGAGACCAAGCCGAAGAGGATGCAAGTGACACTTCCAACGTGCTCCACAGGAAATAAATGTAGTATAAATTATAAGAAAATTATTTGAAATCAGTCACAATATTAGAATAATTTTTAACGTGCTTAAAAATACACGAATAATGAAAAAAAAAATGCATATAAATTACAGTCAAGGAAAAAACCCTGGTAAATAGAACACTGTTGCCACAATCGTTAGCATTTATGACCGTTGATAAATGGTTGGGTATAATATTTACTAGCAGTCTTTTTTTTTTTTTAATCAAAAGATGGCCATGTGGTCTGCAGACTTGTAACAGATTCATTTTTGTCTCTTATGAATACTTCATGAAGGTGTTTCTTCGTAGTTCCACACAATATCGCAGTTGGGTTTAACTCTGGTAAGTTTGCAGCCAAGCGCTATTGGAAGTGTTACAAGAAGCTGAATCTTACTGAAAAAGGAATTCTCCATCACAAAGTTTTGAACGCTTTCTGTTCTGGCATCAGAAGATTCAATTGATGGTGATTTCCTTTTTCAGCAAGATGGTACACTTTGGAATTGACTCTTGTATAAACAATACACAGCCTACCTGGACCCTCTGTGGTCAACAAGCCCGTATCCTTTGATGGCCATGGTATACATATTGTGTGTGTGTATCCCATCCAGTATCTTATAGAGTTTTAAGTGTAATTTTGCTGTTTTATACAGTGCACCACATCCTTTACTCAAAGAAATTAAATTTCTTACATAATTTTGTACAAGTGTAAACGTAAGGTGTTTTTATAATCTATTTTGATATTATCCTTATTTCTTTAGTATCCTGTCGTTACTGCGCCATTGTAATATCTCAGGGTTTTTCTATCTTTTACTTTATCTTATTTCTTTATACCTCTCTTCTATATTCTATATATCTTACAAATCTTATCGTCAATACCCACTTCTTTAACTTATGTCTCTGTTCTCTTATACAACTCTATTAACTTTAAACTTATATCCTCCTGTTCCTTATTTTTACTTCCAGTATTCCTATTTTTATTTTACCAAGGATCTCTAGATATTTATTTGAATTACTTTTATGGCATTAAATATAAGTACTTTCGGTAGATATCATTCCTTACTCTTATATACAGTCATGGCTATCCCTTTATCTAAATCTCGTATTAATTATCTATATCACAAGCTCGGTTGTTTTTTTAGAACAGTGCATCAAAGAATTAAATTATCAGGCAACACTCTATTAATAATTAAACAACAAAATTTTAATTCACATAAGAAACATTTTTACACTGCATTTTCAATAATAAAAGGAAACATCACAATTTAAATCTGCATAAATAGACTAATTAAGTTCCTGCATTATCTCATGCAAATCATGTCACATATTTAACTAATTTTCTTAATGCAACATAAGTCATTTATACTGAGCAATGGTACTTGTTACCAAGTTATTAAATCTTACTCGTTGAACACATAAACAATATCTTTTACACTCAATTGCTCTTTCCTTTCTATGCTGGGAATATTCTATAGGCAGGTTTCAGCAAACAGTTGCACTATAACTAATTTCTAACTAAAATTTTCTGACACTTAATCACTTTATAATCTTTAACTGTTAGATATGCCTATTTAGATCAGCTTCTACTTACAGTCCATTAATAAGTGTTCTCTTAAAAGCTCAAAGAAATTTAACAAATGGGTCAACTCACTTTATAGCTGCTAACCTCTGTGTACTTGGCTTCGAACTGGACTTCCGTTCCGTGTCATGTCTTTTTTTCAATCCCTATTTATGCCAGTGATGGGTCATTGATGCTTCCTTGGGACGCTGTACTGCCGCACTTCGGACAAAGATTATCGGCTTGTGGAATGCTTGCATGCCATTGGATCAACGGAGCAATTTCTTCCCTCTGACAACAGCTCCCAGCGAAGACACGTCAATTCGTCATCGACTATCACTTTTACCTGGTGGATTGGCTCCTCATCAACTTTCCTTCAGACCACTGGCATAATTTCTTGAACCGATGTCACGTCCTCAATGGCTTTCATCTGCCGGACAAACGTTGGCAACTTCTCGATCCTGACCTCTGGATCTCTGACAAAAATTTCTCGAACCAATGATGCGATCTTTACGCCCACGCCTTTTATTCGGTCACTTCCGAATCCTTGTGTGAAGATATGTGAACCCCGAACATTGCGGCAAAATCCCTTGATCCTTTTCTCATACTGACCATTCCTTTGTGTATCTCCTACACTCCCTAAAATAGAATCTCTAGAATATTCCCTTATTTGGCAGAGAGCAATATACAAAATTCCCATTGCGATTATTTACATATAACATACATCTATTTACAAGTCACTATTCTTACTGGGCTTGACCTTGGTAAATTTTATGAAAATATTTAGACTTCTTTTAGCTACATAAATATTTTTACACAACTTCGCTATTTCATTATTAACTTTGGCAGCATCCGCGATCACCTAATTGAATGAGTGTACTCTGCATATGTGTCTCTTAACGCTCGCGTGTTCACCACGTTATCGTATTCTTGTTTCCAGGAATTTTTAATACTTAAACTATTTTAGTCTACGAGGTACAAGGATAAATCTTCAAACTTTGAGAAATTTGGTTAGCTGTTCTTTCTGTCTCTCTTTTTCAAGTTCTTTTTTCTTAAATTTTATTTGAAGCTCTGTGTAATTTTTTTTGTCTACATTATGTCCAAAAATATATTTTAAAGTAAAAAAACCTATTGAACAAAAATTTTTTGATATAAAAATAAATATAAATAAAAATAATAAATACTTACAGAAATGCATACATTCTCCTTTGATTTGAAAAGCCATACGTTAAATGTTGAATCTACTTATCTGAGTGTGAATTAACTACACATTCACTGTATTTAGCAATCAAACGTTCCACGATTTATAAAACCTCGTGAAGTCCATTCCTCAATGAATGCCTAAATATCACTGTGTAATAGAGATTAAGCCGGATACACGTATGCACCACAGAGCCTAACTGGCAAATGCATGTTACATGTAAGAACGAAAGTCGATAGTGTAAGGATGCCCCTGCACACGATGTCCTGGAGAGCTCTGGACTCATCCATTGCTTCTGCCAACTCTATATTATACACAAAGAAAAATCTTGTGGTGTTTGTTAAATGTTAATAAAATTTGCAGTATTCAATACGATCTATTTAGTGCATATCCACATTAAATGAAAGCTAATATTAAAACATGTTCATAATTTATTTTTTCCACTCATTTCAGAGGCCCCGCGATGCATCGCATGCTTACTGGGTTATGCCTACCCTGCACACAAAACATAATTTCATCGCATAAAATACCTTTTCCCAGTCCTCTTGATCCTACAAATTCTTTGCTTATATCATCGCACTCTAGCCGCCTTTTGCTTGGAAGTCATAAAGGGATTCGTCTTAGGCACACGTGATTTTAAACCTAATTTCTGAATTTGTCCAAACATCACAGATTCACATCTAGTTCTTTCCATCACCTATGAAAATACTTCACACTTCAGAAACGGTTTTTCCTCGACATTCTTCAATCTCCTCTCATCTCTTGATGTAGTTATTACCTTTCGATCGCTTCAACAACAGTCGAAAGTTAATAACTAACGGTTTGAAATTTTGTTATTACTTTTAGTAATAACGAAAGGTTTGAAAACTGTGATTACAATATGGTTTCAATTATCTACTAACACTTGCATGACAACATATCAATTCTTTAGCTAAAATCTGTGGAGTTTGGCGTTCTTTGTTTAGACACCCTACAAGACTTCTTAGTTTCCGATATGTCACTCGTTCAACCCATGTTTAGCAAATGATTAATTGAAATCCAGGAGCAAACCATTCCTCAGATACGAGTCAGTCCAGCAACTACTGAAATACATGCTACTTCTATGCTCTCCTCAAAACCGATCGAAGAAATTTGGAATATTCTAATAATTTGAATCATATTAAAAATTATTATAGTTTTTCGAATGTTTTCAAATAACTTTTTTTTGTAATTTAAATTACATTTATATGTGGTTTAAATGGTTATATAATCGACAAGGTAAGTAGATTTATACAATGCTAATTCATGTTTTATAATAATTATTCTTTGCAATAAATTAGAATTACAAATCATTCAACACACTTTGATTATTCTAATTTTTTGATTCGGAGGTGTTTAATCTGCTGGTGGCTTTTAAGTAGCGACTGTTATGTTTATAACAGTCACTACAATAGATAATACAACAATCTACGTCTACCTACTCCTGATGAAGCCACAATAAAGGTCGAAACAGGTCTGGGTAGTGTTTGACTGAATGTAGTCCAGTATGTGACATGCTGATATGTTCATTCGGTTTGGATCGAAGTAGTGTTTTAAGATCCCTGTGCAGTGCAGCTGGAGTTTTAACTTTAGTAGTTTGTGTTTTGGCTTTGCAGCTAGTATGACAGTGGCATTTTCATTTCCTTCACATAATACCAGGCATTTACAATCAACTGAATATGTTTCCAAAATAGAAAACAATATGAATATTTTAAAACGTTGTCTTGAATCTCATCAGATACCTTTTGCCGATGTAAGTTATAATAATGACCAACACTTCTACGAATTCTCCTGCACTTCTGTAAGGTCGGATCAGGTACAAAATCTTGTGGGTATAGTGTTGTCTCAAATGAAACTACACCATACTGGGAAGAAAAATTTGCAGGAAGAGAAAGAGCATCATGAGAGATATAAATGACAAAAAAAAGATTTTAAAGTGATTATAAATTAGGTGAATCTCTGTTATCAGTATAAGTTAATCTCTCATCAGTTCACATTAAGGTGAAGTTTCCTCAAGGAAATCTTCACTTTATTAAATATTTTCAAATATTATCATTTGAAAATATTAAGGTTGTAGTGAGCGGATATTAATATTATTTTAAAGTAATATTTTCATGAGCAAAAAGTCGAGGAGAGAAGTACACGTCTTATTTTTAAGTAGAAAACCGACTGTGTGTGATTACTTGATCTAATTTGCTTTTTTTTAGAATAGAATTTCAGTTATATCCCTGGACACAGTCATATCCGAAGCCTCTTTATTATAGTTTTTAAAAAGCTTATACATTAAAACGAGTATTTGTTAAAAGCAATTAGGTTATTAAAATATTCTCACAACATTACAAAAAGAACTGCATTTTATTAAATTTCAGAAAGTGAAGCTCTTCAGCCGAAATTGCAATTTGTAATTGCTAAGCAATTTCTGTTACATGACTTTTCTGCAAAGTAAATGAAAACAATTCTCATTTCACACTAAACGAAAAAAATGTGGTACGTATAAAATGGTAGTGTAAACAAAAATAAAAAATCAGAAACCAATAATGACTACTGTAAAACATATCAACTAAAATTTTTTATCTCCAAAAAGTCACTAAAATAGATCTCTTTGAAATTTAGGATGAAAAATTCCAAAAGCATAGTGAATTTGCGCATTACCGTATACTAGCTGCTGCTGTCTTCCCACTTTCATTACTTTCGTGTTCTTGTCTACTCTGACGGTGGTGAAACATGTGAACATCAAAGGACGAGGGGGTATGTGGCTTCACATTAAAAAGGTGTTCGGTGGAAACATTTTATTGTTACTAGATATTAACATGTACAAAATTCACCCGAGAGTTCCCACAGAAGAAAATAATCAGAGTGATCTGAAATAATTTTCATCCGTCTAGTGCCTCGTACGATAAACACCAAGCTCTTCAAACACTTCTCTGAAACAGATTTTTCTTCTCTTTTCTTTGTCAAGTGCGAAGCCATCTATTTAATTTAAACAATATGCAAAGAACCGACCGAATACCATAAAAATAAGAAGAAAATCGCAGGTAATCGGTTAGGGAAACGAGTGTATCCATTCCTTCAAGAGGATTTTATTTCTAAATTAGAAGCAAAAAAATAGTGAACCCTTGAAGTGACTTTGGAAAAGACCTGCTTGGTGGTAGCAAGTTCCCAATACCGCATAACACTAAACAATGTTTACAAGAGTTCAATTTTTTTGATATTCAAATCCATTTCGTTAGCACTGTTTTGATAAATTTGCAATAACTTTTCCTTAATCCATTAAGGATGATATTTTTAAAACTCAGGTGACACTTGGAAAAGCAGTGCTTCTCACTAATATATTATTTATTTTCGAAAAACAAATAATAATATACCCATTCACAAGGATTCCTTTTATGTTGTGCTCAAAAGCGCAACTTGAAGAAATGCAATTATAATTGTACATAAGTGACAAGGACACACACACATCCACCCACCACTCATTAGCTGCGTTGAGTTCTTCAGTGGTCACCAGTTATTCCTTTCGCAAGAATGTTTTCCCGCACGTTGGAAAAGTGCAATGTTTCTCATCAGTATACATTCTTAGATGTGTTTTCAAATGCGAAATCCATGAAAACCTCTTGATGAAATTATTTAAATTAAGGGCATATTAAATCACACATTATTTCAAAGCCGAATAAGAAACTCAAAGATAGAAATCTAAGAGTTTCATACCGAATATAGCAAATTATAAAAATTTCAGAGAATTTTTGCATAAGCTGAACACATGGTTTAATACTACGGCAACCCTTTACAAATATCCGCTTAATATAAATAATTTTACATCGCCGTAGTGAAGCCTTTTGGCTCTTTATTTCAGTAACAGATTGGTGCACTTCTTTTGGCATCTCGTGTAGCAAAGTATAAGTTCCGCTCACTACAATCTTGGTATTATCTAGGTCCTCCTACTCACTGATGAGACTTCAGCAAACATCGAAACCGGTCTGGGTAGTGACCTTCGCACATAATGTGAAACATTATACATCTCCTTGGAAATGTGTTTTTACAATAGGTGAAATACTAAGAATAGTGATCAGAATTTTACCCAGCTTGGCTACGTGTTGCCCTAGTATTAAACCATGTGTTTAGCTTATGCTAGGATTCGACGAAATTTTTATAGTTTGCTATATTCGGCAAGAAACTCTTAGCGTTCTATCTTGAGTTACTTATTCGGCTTTGAAATAATGTAATCCGTCATCATCACCTTAATTTAAATAATTTTACATTGCCGAAGTGAAGCCTTTTGGCTCTTTATTTCAGTAACTCTTGATGAAAATTTCACATGGAAAAAGTTTCTCTTGTGTGAACACTTTGTCTTTTAAGGACACTAGTTGAAAAATTTCTTGTGACAGATTTTGCACGTAAATGTGTAATCTGCGCAATGCCCTGTCATGTGATTTTTAAGATAAGACTTATTCAGAAAATTTTTTCCCACATTTTATACGAAAAAAGCTTTTCTTTAGTCAGACGGTGCCGTCTCCAGTGATTTTCAAGGGAACTTAGAGTAGAAAACATACAGCTGAAAATGAGACAAATGAAAGTTTTCTCATCAGCATGTGTTCTTAGATGTCTTTTCAGGCTTGACTGATTGAAACCGTTTGTTGAAAATATTGCATGGAAGAGGATTCTGTGGTCTAACAGCGTCATGTATTTTCAGATTCGAACTGTCTGAAATCGTCTTGTTGCAAATTTCGCATCGAAAAGGTTTCTCACCAGTATGAATTCTTCAATGTTTTTCCAGACACGAATGTCTGAATACTTCTTGTTGAAATTTAGCATAGAAAGTGTTTCTCACCAGAGTGAACTCTTAGATGACTTTTCAGATGCGAACTATGTGAAAATTTCTTGTTGCAAAATAAGCATAGAAAAGGTTTCTCACCAGTGTGAACTCTTAGATGAATTTTCAGATTCGAACTACTGGAAAACTTCTTCTTGCAAATTTCGCATAGAAAAGGTTTCTCACCAGTATGAACTCTTAGATGTACTTTGAGATCCGAACTTTGTGAAAATTTCTTGTTGCAAATTTTGCATAGAAAAGGTTTCTCGCCAGTGTGAACTCTCAGATGTATTTTGAGATAGTAACTGTAGGAAAACTTCTTGTTGCAAATTTCGCATAGAAACGGTTTCTCACCAGAATGCACTGTTCGATGTTTTTCCAGATTTGAACTGTCTGAAAATGCCTTGTTGCAAATTTCACAGAGAAAATGTTTCTCACCAGAATGAATTCTTCGATGTCTTACCAGATTCGAATTTTCTGAAAACATCTTGTTGCAAATTTCGCAGAGAAAAGGTTTCTCACCAGTATGAACTCTTAGATGACTTTTCAGATTCCAACTGCATGAAAACTTCTTGTTGCAAATTTCGCAGAGAAAAGGTTTCTCACCAGTATGAATTCTTCGATGTTTATGCAGTCTCGAACTGTCTGAAAATATCTTGTTGCAAATTTCGCAGAGAAAAGGTTTCTCACCTGTATGATCTCTTAAATGTCTTTTCAGATTCGAAGTGTAGGAAAACGTCTTGTGGCAAATTTCGCATAGAAAAGGTTTCTCACCAGTAAGTATTCTTAGATGTTTTTCCATCTGCGAACTGTCTCTAAATCTCTTGTTGCAAATTTTGCAGAGAAAAGGTTTCTCACTTGTATGAACTCGTAGATGACCTTTCAGATCTGAACTTTTTGAAAACTTCTTATTGCAAATTTCGCATAGAAAAAGTTTCTCACCTAGGAACTCTTAGATGTTCTTTCAGATGCGAACTGATTGAACATTTCTTGTTGCAAATTACGCATAGAAAATGTTTCTCACCTAGGAACTCTTAGATGTTCTTTCAGATGCGAACTGATTGAACATTTCTTGTTGCAAATTACGCATAGAAAATGTTTCTCACCAGTGTGAACTCTTAGATGACTTTTCAGATTCGAACTACAGGGAAATTTCTTGTTGCAAATTTCCCATAGAAAAGGTTTCTCACCAGTATGAATTCTTAGATGACTTTTCAGATGCAAACTGTAAGAAAACCTCTTGTTGCAAATTTCGCATAGAAACGGTTTCTCATGAGAATGAATTCTTCGATGTTCTTCCAGACTTGAACTGTCTGAATACTTTTTGTTGCAAATTTCGCATAGAAAAGGTTTCTCACCAGTACGAACTCTTAGATGACTTTTCAGATGTGAACTGTAGGAAAACGTATTGTTGCAAATTTCGTATAGAAACGGTTTATCACCAGTATGACTTCTTAGATGACTTTTCAGATTCCAACTGCAGTATAACCTCTTGTTGCAAATTTCGCATAGAAAAGATTTCTCACCATTATGAACTCTTAGATGTTCTTTCATATCTGAACTGTTTGAAAATTTCTTGTTGCAAATTTCGCATAGAAACGGTTTCTCACCAGAATGAATTGTTCGATGTTTTTCCAGATTTGAACTGTCTGAAAATGTCTCGTTGCAAATTTGCCAGAGATAATATTTCTCACCAGTATCAATTCTTTGATGTTTTACCAGACTCGAATTTTCTGAAAACATGTTGAAAATTTCGCAGAGAAAAGGTTTCTCACCAGTATGAATTCTTCGATGTTTTACCACACTCGAACTATTTGAAAACTGCTTTTTGCAAATTCGCACAGAAAAGGTTTCTCACAGGTGTGAATTCTTGTGTGTTTTCAGATGTGAACTCTGTGAAAACCTCTTGTTGCAAGTTTCGCACAGAAAACGTTTCTCACCAGTATGAATTCTTCGATGATTTTCCAGACTCGAACTCTCTGAAAACATCTTCTTGCAAATTTCGCATAGATAGGATTTCTCACCTGCATGAACTCTTAGATGCCTATTCAGATTTGAACCAGAGGAAAACTTCTTGTAGCAAATTTCGCATAGAAAAGGTTTCTCACCAGTACATATTCGTAGATGATTTGTCATTTGCGAACTCTCTGTAAATCTCTTGTTGCAAATTTCGCAGAGAAGAGGTTTCTCACCTGCATGAACTCTTAGATGTCCTTTCAGATCCGAACTATTTGAAAAATTCTACTTGCCTATTTCACAGAGAAAAGGTTTCTCACCTGTATGAATTCTTCGATGTTTTTCGAGACTGTCTGAAAACCTCTTGTTGCAAATTTCGCAAAGAAAAGGTTTTTCACCTGTATAAACTCTTAGATGTCTTTTCAGATCCAAACTTTTCGAAAACTTCTTGTTGCAAATTTCGCATAGAAATGGTTTCTCACCAGTATGAACTCTTAGATGAATTTTCAGATGCCAACTGTTTGTAAGCATCTTGTTGCAAATTTCGCATGGAGAAGGTATCTCTCTCAATTGTGTAATTTTTCGTGACCTCTCATGTGAGAGATCGAAGACCTTGCAGCAGATTTCGAATGTAAAAGAGTTATCCACTTTAGTTTGCCCTTTATGGTTTTTATGATTGAGAATATTGTTTGCCACATATTTTACACGAAAAACGTTTCAGTGAATGCATGAAGATCATGGTGCCCTTTAAGGGACCACAGAATTGAAAACCTAGAGCTTCACAAGAAATCAAAACATTTTCCTTCAATGTGAGATCTGAGATGCTTTTTAAGGATTTGTAGTCTTATGATTTGCTAAAAATTTCACTCATACGTCTTCTCTTTTCTGTGAACCTCTCTGATGTGAAAAAAGCTTTCTGTTTTCATAAAACGCTATTTCACATATATCACAGGTGAAGGGTTTCTCCTTGAAGTGCACACTAAATGTGTTGCAGTTGTTTTCTGAGAGAAAGTAAATGTCTTGTAGAATATTTGGATTGAAAAGGCTACTCAACTTATGTGAAGAATGGAATGTCTTTTAAGAAAGCCATTGAGGAAAATGATTTGGCACTCACTTCAGAGGAAACATGCTTTCTCCACTAGGAACTTTGCAGACAGATTTGCAGTCGGCTGTATTTGAATTTTCTGTGCCAGGTAATTTAATCGCGAAGTGTTTGTAGTGTTCACAATTTCTCAAATGAAGCTCAAAAGAGTTAAAATAGGAAAACTCCTTTTTGCATTAGGAGAAAGGAAAACTTTTCCCAGTGTGAGCCAGTTTTATCGTTTACCGACCCAAATGTAAATAATAAGTCTTCTTGAATTTTTCACAATTAATGTTTCGATGCATGAACCACAAGTTTGTGTATATTCAAATCATATAAACTGGAAAACCACCTGTCGTAAGAAGATATATTTCACATCTCAACATGTTCATTGCAGTTCACTGTAGTCTTGAGCCCATTCAGTGTGTAAGTGAGTAAAAGGTCTTGCTGTAATTTTCACATGGAAATTGCTTCTCGTGAGTGCATTTTCAAATGCAATCGAAGATTTGCTGAATCAAGGAAAAT
Organism: Typopeltis vanoorti; assembly: GCF_054136105.1. Classification (NCBI taxonomy): domain Eukaryota; kingdom Metazoa; phylum Arthropoda; class Arachnida; order Uropygi; family Thelyphonidae; genus Typopeltis; species Typopeltis vanoorti. The sequence goes on from NC_143572.1 coordinate 79,302,016, forward strand.
CTTCAGACATGCTGTACTGAAGGAATGTTTTTCTTCGTTTTTCATGTGCATTTTCTGGTGCCTGTTTAGACTGTCATGGCGATGAAAGTTTTTCTCATACTTTTGGCATGAATCTTTACTACTTTACTATTATTGTTCGGTTGCTATGAATTGTCTCGTGCGTTTTAAGTTGATCTGATCGCTTAAAGGCTTTGTGGCATACATAAATAATAGAAAAAAATCTTTGACTGATTATTGTGAGTTTTTTAATGTTGGTTTAGGCGGCTCTTATATATAAAGTGCTTCTTGCATGACCACTTGCAAAATATTTTTCACTATTTTCATCGAAGTTAAGATATTTCAATAGGAAATGTGATTGAGCCATCTTGACTGTTGCAGGAGAATTACTAATTTTTTTTGAATTTGGGTCGTCGATTCCATTCGCATTTTGATGCTTTTCCCTTATGCCACTAGAAGTGCAACCTACTCAGACTTATTTGATTTTATTTTGCAAATTCAGCATGATATGTCTCCAACAACTTAACAATCTTCATAAATTGCTGGTTATCAGCTTGGATTTAATGCATTAGCAGGCAAAATATCTCATGTCAGTAAACCTATTAACAATCTGTAAAGAAAAACAAGGTAATTAATGCTAAATTAAAACTCGATTTATAAATAAAATATTCTCAACATATTATCTAATATTTAATAGCAATTTATATATGCGTTTCAATCTAGACATTATTTTTAACGAATAGTGGACAAAGCAATAACGTAAAACTCAATGGACAATAACAGAGATAATCGCTCTTTAAAATGATGGAGTAAAGAAAATCTGATTTTGATTGCCAAAGGCATCATGACAAATTAATACTTTAAGCAGAGAGCCATGGGGTCAGATTATAATCAGAAGTTGAGCATGTCCTCAGGAATAACACTACGGATGACCTTTGATATGAACGTATTCCTTGTACACATGGAAACTGCAATATAATAGTTAACGTTTAAAGATGGCTTTACAATCTTTAAGTGAATTTCATAAGAAATCTCACTTTATTCAGTTAGTTGGATGTCAGTTATTACCAGACGAGCAATTGTGATTTACAATTGTAGGAAACATTAACAGCTGCTCTTTTGTTGATCTTATTATGTTGTTATTTCATTGGATTTCCTTCTCTTTATCATCTAAGGCAGGTGTTCTCAACCTTTTCCAGTGGAGGACCACTATATTTAATTCAGGATATTAGATGTACCAGTAAGCAAATTTATTCTGGACAAGAAGGATTGTTGGTCCCAGGGGCATAATAAGCATTTCCCTATAATACCCGTGATTTATTTAGTTATTTTTATTTTATTCGGATATTTATTAGAGAAATAGTCATTCTTTGAATCTATTCAATGGATTGTTCTGTAAAATGAGCAATTTTTAAAAATTAAAATAATAATGAGTGAATACATAAACAAATTTTCACAAACACATATTCCTTATAATGATGCTCCAGTTCTCAAATAAACTTACAATCAGTACAAACAATAAATGTAACATATTTTTATTTACAGAACTCACATTTTTGTTTCAGTCTGAAGGTTGTGCTTGTTCAGCTGAACACAGCTTCTTAATGTCCGGTTTCAATTGACTTAATTTGAGACTTAAATTGTGTTAAAAATTCAACTTATTCCAGTACTTGTTTTTGATATAAATGAGAGAACAAAACCCACATTCACAATGGTAAGAAGTTGCAAACACCATCAGAAATTTTACAGCTCTTTCTAAGACCATTGGATATTCATTTCTTCTTGCCAACCAGAAGTCTGTTAAATCCATGTTCTTGATCGTTTGCCTGAGACTTCCGTCACAGGAGTTCGATCATCCCTTCTTTCTCGGAAGGAGTTAACGTTTCTGGTAAGGTGTCATCAATGGAAAACGGCTCTCTGATCCAAAATTCTGAAGCCAGGTTTCCAGTGAAGTATTCCTTGAAATCTGTCATGAGACTACTAAAATGCTTCTTTATATTCACTGCCAGTTTAATATGAAGAAGAATTTCATTCTTTTTTAAAGCATCCAACAATGGAAAGGAACCATGTTTCCAGTATCGATTTCTTTAACGATGAAGCCAAGTTTTTTCCTGTACCAAGTACGGGCACCCTGAAATCTTGTGTTCAGCTAGTTGAGGTGGCAAAACAAATCTGCCAGGTAAGTCAACCGGACAAGTCCCAGTTCATCAGTGAAATAATTCAAGTCTGAGGATTTGTTAGAGAGAAAAATCTGCACTTCTGAACGAAGTTCAAGCAGGTGGCTCAATAGATTTCCCCTCGAGAGCCACCTAACTTCGGTGTGAAGTAAAAGAGAATGATGTTCAGCCCATTTCATTGCACAAAATGGAAAATAGTCGTGAATTCATAGCTCTGGACTTAATGAAGTTAACAATTCTCACACTTTCATTCAAAACTGTCTTCAGAGCAACAAGCATATTTTTTCCAGCTAAAGCCTTGCGATGAATGCTACAATGCACAAATTTTGCTTTTGGAGCTAGTTCTTTAATTTTGAAACGCCACCGTGTTTCCCAACCATTGCACGTGCTCCATCAGAAAACACCAACACATTTATTCTATTCTATTTCATTTTCATAAATTGGTCTTATTTTGAAAATATTTCTTTTGAGGTTGTTCGAGCAGGCAGTGGATCACAAAACAAGAACATTTCTTTCACTGTTTTCCTATCTATAAATCTTATATACGTAAGAAGATGGACCATGCTGGTAATGTCAGTAGTTTCATCCAATTGTATGGAAAAATATTTACTAGCCTGAACTTTTTCTATTAACTACTTCTTAACATTTGAAGACAAATCTGAAATCCTTCGTTATACAGTGTCATGGATAATGGAATCATTTCAAATTGTTTTGCTGCCTTTTCCCAAAAGTTATTCTAACCATATCTGTAGCTGCTGGTAATATTAATCACTCTCAGATCGTGTGAGGTTTTTCTGCCTCAGCTATTCTTAAACTGACTTCATAAGATGCCTCCAGAGCCTTCGTGTTAAATCCTGAAAATAAGGATATTTGTTTTTTCCTTGCTGATAAAGTGGACAGTTTTCTCTGGAAATGTTCCAAGGTTTGTGTTTTAAATCGTCATGTTTGGTTTCAAAATGACGTTTAAGAAGGGAAGGCTTCATCGTATGTTTTGATAGTGTTTCATAACAAATCACATTGGGGAACAGGTGCGGTTTCTTCCCCAATATACATGAAACCATATGATAAATAACTGAGATTATATTTACGTTGTGCTGTATGGAGATTTTTGTTGCAATCTTGTACAACGATGTCCTCCGCCTGTTGGTTAGGATTCGAAGTGGTGGTTTCTGGCAAAGAAGTATTGTTTCCCCCTCTTAAACTTATTTGTCCCTTCGATCTTTTTGAGGACCCCGCTCGTTAACCACTTATTCATGTTCCGGTTTCTACCCTCTGGCATAAACTGTATATAAATATGACAATTTCACAAATAAAATCTCACATTCAAAGACAATAATCTAATGCCACTACTTTCTTAACAGTAACTGCCGCTCGTGGCTGAACAAACGGCAACGGACAAAGAGTTTCCCGTTGTTGTCCGATCAAATATATTTGAATTACTTTCTGTCATTGTCATATTTGATTAATACTTATTAAATTCATAAAAAATTATACAAAAGTTTTTAATGATAATGTAAAACTAATTGTCTTCATTTAGTTGCATGAAATATTTTAAGTAGAACTGTTAAATATTTGTGCATACGTATTTAATTCTTAACTCATGTTGTGAGTAAAAAAATATGTTAATTTACCCTTTTATTTTATATCTGTTTTCCTACCACCCAGCAGTGGCTCATGTACCACCAGTGGTATGCATACCATTCGTTGAAAATCCCTGTGGATAATCCCTGCAGAGTTCCCTTCTCCATATCACCCTATTTCCGGCTTTCCTCTTTAACAGCTTAATAACCTCTTCCTAGAGCCTGTGTAGCTCAGTAGAAGTGGCATTTGCACTCTACGGTGCTTGACTGCACGAAGAAAGGATTTGGTGGTTCAATTCTAGTCACCGACTAGAGGAAATTTTCCTAAGCCTTTTTTCGACCGGTTCCCGAGTTAGTCGATCTCTGGCACGGGCTAGCGGGTTTTTCATCCCATAAACTCAAGAAAATCGACCGTCGAACCCACACTATTTTCAGACATTAAAAATATTGTGTTAGGGTTGGGGACCACGAGGTGGCGGCACTAGCTTGCCGCCTTCTTCACTGCATACCGCTAAATCAGTGATGGCCTTGGGCCAACTATCTCTCTGATAGGCTACAAGTGGAGATTGAACTGCCCACTCAGTCTGCAAATGTTAGATTGGGTAAACGGCCTCGCCTACTCCCTATACGGGAACAAATAGGTGTTAGCTGATAACCTCTTCCGAATAATGTAAACACTTCCTCTAAGAAATATTTCGGCTGTCCCCTTCTTTTCTCTGGTTTCTCCTCCTTACACATCCATAATGCATTCATTGTCTCCTCATGTGTGCCAAGAGATGACTTTTCAGTACTCAACACTTTTATTTCTTGCAAGAGTTATTCGTTAGTTTTCTTTTCTCCATTTATTACTTAATCTTATTTGTATTAAAGGATTTTTCTTTTCTTTAATACTTCTTTTGCCTTAGGAATTCTCGATCGTATTTTCACCGCACACATCTTCAATCATCTTGGATAATTCCTTTAAGATATACGACTTATTTTACTTGCTCATTTTTACCTCTAATTACAATTTTATCTTTTTTTAAACTATCACCATTATTTCCGTTTTTGTTTTATTGATTTAAAGCCAATGATCAGATACAACCTCATTTATTCTTATAACTGTATTTAATTCTGTTGAATTTCTGCTAATACAGTTATAACTTTCCTAGAAATGAAATACTTTCTAATCCTAATCTATCCAGACGGAATCTGGGAAGACGAAATCAGGCAGACACAACACAACACAATTCTTACAACTTCGGTTTTCCAGATAGCAAAATTCATTCTTCTCTCTTTAAATTTCTTCATGCGGTTTCTCTGGCACAAAGTTTTTTGTTCGGTAATTTCACAATTCATGTTTTCTTCACTGTATAAGATATTCTGAATTTCTTCTATCTTTGTGTTACCAGTAACGTTCCTGTTTTTTTTTTTTTTTAATCTCGTCCTTCTTTACTTTTTTGTTTCGGTAGGACTGGAGGTTAGAGGACAAATTATTCGATATTACTTATCACTTTTTCACCTTTAATTTCTTTATGTTACTTTATCCAATTCTTCTTTGATTTTTTCTTGAAGTCTTCTTTATCCTTGTTTTGTAGTCTTCGATAGTGTCCCTTGCTTTTTACAATTTTCATTTTCTTTCGCTTTTTTCGTTCTTCTATTAACTGATGTAAGTTATTTGTAGACTACAAGGTTTCGCTTTGGTAATTTTGTAAATCTTAATACTTTGTGTGCTGATCTTTTATTTATTTCTATAGGTTTTGAATAACATGCAAGAGAGAACTAAATATAATTTATTATCTATTCAGGGAGAAGAGAGAAAGCTAGCAACATTTAAATTCTGAGTACAAGAATGATTCATGCAGCAAATAATATCTCATATGTGGGTCGCAGTTATCCAATAGAAGGAAACATTTAGATTCAGAGATGTAGGAATAAATGTATAATTAATTACGAAATAATAAATAAGTTCATTTAGAAATAATTACATAAAATATGAAATATTACAAGTAATTAACAGAAATCACTTCTCGCAACTTAGATACAGGCATAAAGTCTTTGCAATTAAGATTAGGAACGTGGCATAGAGCTTCACTTGATTAAAAAAAAAACACAGACAATCAAATTTGAACCTACTGTAGTGTAACAACTTTTTACAGTTCCAGTGAACTCTATATCTAATGTCGACCACATCAGGCCTGAACCTTCAAAATCCAAACATTTTATATAATCACGATGTTCTTCGACTAATAGTATCAAAACCGCCAATCTCTCCATAGCAGCAAATATGAGAAGAACAGGGTGTTTCATAGACACCAAGCAAGGATAAAGAATCTTTGATAGGTTTTACAAAAAGACAACTTCGTGGCTAGTAGGAAGAGGGACGATAACTATCAAATAATTTCTCTATCAAGGACTCGTATCTATTAAGTAAATGTTTCCTCCTACCGGGCAGGTGCCATTAACACTGGTGATATTATACGCATGCTGCACGACTCATACTTGTATTCAGAATTTAAATGTTACCAGCTTTTCTGCCTTATCCAGGAAAGAAGCTCATGACATTACTCCTATATATTGCGCTTAATATAAATAAAAATTAGTTTTATCTTATATGTGAGCTGCCGGTATTAACACACACACACACAGACAGTTAATCTAACACGTGTCTCTATTAAACAATTCGCAAGTCGGTTTAATTATTTCCTTGATAATCCAGTCTTCTCCACTGTTATTTGCATGCATGCGATGTTTTTAAATTCAACGTTTATATGAGGGTTTCAGTATTTTAATATTGTTTGTATTCTCTGCTTATTCAATGTATTTTCTCATTTTTTTTATATATATTTTGTAATAACGAATATTTAGTCACCCTCTATTTCAGCTCTGGGGTGACTAGCATGATTTGAGATTTTTTTTATTATTGTTATATATCTTTTCTTGACCACTATGTAATTTACCTGTTGTTGCACAACATCTCTTGGTGATTACCACGTATAGCATCTTTGGTTGGTACTTCAAAATGCGTACTGCCAACTATAGTTCGCCCACCACTTCTAGGTCCCTTCTTGGCTTTGTGCCAAGAATAGTCGATTCATGCTGAAGGGGAGAAAGAAATGAAGGATGTACGAATTGGTCGCCAACATGTGAAATCACGTGCTTTCTTGTCTATCGCTGTACCAGTACTAGCTTGATTTTTGTTGTTCTCTTTTTGCATTATTTTTTTATTATTAATTTTTATGATGGATCCAGTACAGTCAACAAGTTCTATTGTTACACGTTTCAGTAGCTCTTGCAAAAGAATATTGAATAATGTGCTGACATTCTGCGAAAAAGAATCGTCAGAAGGCAGTCTTCTTGTTCCCCTTTCTCAAGTCATAAAACGTGCAAGTGCAATTGCGGGAGTATCGGGGTCGACTGTTAAAAGAATTCGTAGGGAATCAAAAGGTGAAGGTAAGCCAAAATTTAAATCTCCTAAAAAAAAAAAAAAAAAAAAAAAAGCGCCAGAGTAAAACCATCGAAACCGTAGCTTTGAATGATTTTGATGTAGACGTTATAAGAAGAGCTATTCACGAATTTTACGTATTCGAGAAAAGAGTGCGAACTGTTCCGAAATTGATTCCTGTGTTTAAAGAAAAAATTAATTTTCCTTGGAAAAGAGAAACTTTAAGGAAAATACTTCATGAAATCGGATTTTGTTTTAAAAAGTCCCATGAAAAGGAAACTTATCATGGAGCGAAGTGACATTGTTTTATGTAGAACGCAGTATTTGCACGTATTAACACTCTACGTACATTTTTCCAACTGTTATACAAGCAAAATAGTTACACTTTAAAAACAACAATGTTCGTAAAAGAAAAGCTAAATTTTCCGACCTGCAATAATAAACAAACTCAGTTTGTTTATTATTACCTCCCAGAAGACAGACTGATTACCCTATTATCGGAATGGATTCTCCTTTTTCTGACATGCGCAGTAGTTTCGAGGGACCTCAAATCGGTGGGCGAACTATATAAGGTCATATTATTTATAGAAAAGCAAGTCGTTCTTCTCTTAAATTCTTCCAAATCTTTAATTTATTTCACTTTCAGTGTCCTCTCCAACCACCGCATTAAAGCCACTACAACCAACAATTGCGTTGTACTGAAATATAAATAAGCAGGTAGCGAGGTTACCATTTCCAATATCTAAAATGGTGAAGTAATCTGAGGTAGATTCGAAGTTCTAATATGAATCCATGCATGAATCTTCGCACTATGACCGAAAAGTGAAGCCTGAAGAAAGAGTTTTGTTAGAAACCTTCATATGTTAAGAGGAATGAAATGCTTGTGGCCAGTACCGTCAAAGGGTGTAAGATAAAGGCAGCCTGCCTCACGGCGCGGCTTAATAAGGTCATTAACACTGGTTAATGACCTTATTAAGGTCATTAACCAGTGTTAATGACCTTAATAAGGTCATTAACACTGGTTCGTTCAGCCATAATTGCGGTAGGCGTTCAGCCATAATTGCGGTAGGCGTCTTATCACAGCAACAAGATATTTTAAAAATATTCGGTATTTAGTTTACCAAAAAAAAAAAAAAAAAAAAAAAACCGGCGCCATTTCCCATTGCAGTTAAATATGTGCTTATTATGTTTCATTGATAAAAAATATAGTCATACATACTAAAAACTGAGCATTTTAGAACCGGCTTATTAGATACTAAAGGAAACAATCCATAAAGCAGCGTTTCTCAAAGTTTCCTACGACAAAACGCTTCACTAATCCTGAAATTTTAACGGAACATGTTGATTATTTTGTAGGGTAGCTCGTAAATAAAAATAAAATAAATGAGTAAATCTAAAAGTTGATAATAAACACAAACATTTATTCTCAAAATAGTAAAATAAACTAGAGCACACACACACATATATACACACTGTAAAATTATGTTCTTAATGACTTCTATATTTTCGGATCTTTGAATTACAAGTTTTTTGATACCAGACACAATATTAGAAAGTTTAATTCTCACATGTGTTGTAGCAGCGAGTCCGTTCCTGGACTTTGATTTAGTTGCAGCATGGTATGAAAGTCTTGCAACGCATAAATATGTTGCTGTAAAAGGAAGTACTCTTCTGTTAAATTTGCCTACAAATAATTTAATGGCAGTTCCTTGTATTTTCGTTTTAAATCAGTCACTAATTACGTCAATTAGATTTTCATAATCACTTGCACTGAAGTCTGCTGGCTTAGCTGTCACTGTAAATGGATTCAGAACACAGGAATTGTCCTCACTGGATTTTGGAAAATATTGCAGAAGGATTGATTGTAAGTCATGCAAGTGTTCTAAAATGTTCGCACACACGACTAGTTACCTCTGTATTTCACTCGCGCTCGGAGGTGTAGGCAACCGCAGGCTGCTGCCAGCCAGCCGCTGAGTGAACGCTAGCGCACGCTGGACTTAATAGCACAATCCACACGCAAATTGAGGAGGGCTTGATTTTCAAACATGTTTCAACTTGTCTCAGCATTTAAAACCATATAAGACTCATGTTAATTTTGATAATTTTTCACGGAACACTTATTCACTTTCCGAGTAACATAGTGTAAAAACTCGATCTAGCTTAAAAAATTCCAAAGCACATTACATCGATTGTTTACATAGGTTAAGTCCCATGAGGACTGTAAATAGCCTCGTCTTTTTCTATGTATATTTAGTAAAATATTAATGTATTTTACTGCTTCTCTCTTAATCGGTCGGCATCTAAGCATTGCTGCTTAAAAACTTAGATCGTACGAAAAATATTTTCAAATTGTTTCTGTGAAATCTCTATTGGCTGAATATCAGTGGTTACATTTTCTTCATATTCTTTGAGATCTTCCCGCTGTGCATCTAAATTTGGCAGGTCGGAATCACTCAATTCTTCAGAATGAGATTTAATTAACTACCGGATGTTATCATTGAAGGGGAGAAAGAAATGAAGCACGTACGAATTGGTCGCCAACACGCGAAATCACGTGCTTTACAGATAAAATTTCCCAACAGTTATACAAGCAAAATAGTAACCGCTTTAAAAACTACAATGATCCTTAAAGAGAATTTAATTTTCCAATGGGTAATAATAAACAACTCATCCAAGAAGCCGGACTGATTACCCTATTATTTGAATGGATTCTCCAATCTGTGGGCATACTATAGCAGATGAGATAGTATACATAGAGTACATGGAAGTAGTGTAGTATGCCAATAAAAATACCTTTGTAAAATGTTTTATATCGATAACTAAACTATTTGTCTGGTGAGTGATTTTTTAAAATAGTTAGCTATAAAAATGTATAGATAGAAAACTATTAAAATCTGTAACATTTATTTTTAAGAATCTTTATAGGAGCACTAATCGAATTTGGGTATCGAAAAAGAATGTCGTATTAATCGAGGGTTTGCTGTATAAAAACACAGACATAACTATATCCAGAGAAATAAGAATTGATGAAATCGTCGTTCAGACCCAAAAGGTATGACAAAAATTTTCTAAAGTCAGATCCAACGATTAATAGAAGAGCGGCATAATAAGAAAACAAATTATCTACCAAATATATCGATGCAGATGGTGTCATCCTAGCTTTTGTATTACCCACCTGCACTTTCCGCTTGCCACCAATCATTGCGCTCTTAGATTGGTATAATCAACTACACACATTCTTTGACGACTGACTGACACATTTCCCCTTTTTAAAACGTTTCCGACCGTAGGTGACTTTGTAGGCATTGCCCACAAAGTATTCCTGGTGAGATTTTTACAGAGTAGTTCACCATTGCTTCCCCCCCCCCCGTTTTAACCGGGCTCACGAAGGGCATATGTCAGGGACGTATTCATGACTGAACTCCATGTGCATTCAGGGGGTCAGTTTGCGGGAGGAAAAATCCCAGATAAACTTGGGAGAAAAATCCTACTGTCCACGCCCAAGACCGGCTAACTTGATTATGGCTGAGAAAGATCCTTCAGCTCCTCACGTCGTCGACGAGAATCGAACCAAGGACACTCCTTCCCTAGGCATATGGTTGTGAAGCGCAAAGCCACTTGGCTAACCGTGCAGACTTCTTTACACGAAATGGAGGTTTTATGCAATGGTTTAAAGTTTAAAATATTTAAAATATATTAAGACTAAGTAGGTTTTTTTATCTTAAAAGAAACGTATTTAATTTTTATTTATTATTTCTTTTTTTGTTATTTTTTTATATTTTAATGAAAAAAAAACACCACACATTGGTGCGGGTTCACAAATTTTGCTTCCTGCGTATATTTCGGCACTTAATGAATCTTAGTAAATATCTGCTTATTCATATAAGTTTCATTTCAAAGCAGAAATCTAAGAATTGCAGTTTCCAATATTTCACCCGATATTGGTGTAGCAGTATTGAAACGCATCCATCGCATTAAATTGTTATGAAACTTGTTTTATGTTTTTAATTCTTTCTTTATTACTAATCGTTTTACGTTTCATGTGCTTTAAATATTTTCAAATCTTTAAATATTATGATATATGTCTATATTACGATTTTGTTTCGAGAGGGGGCCTTGAAATATTTAAATTTTTCCAAAGGGGGCCCTGGCATCCAGAAGTTTGGGAAGCACTGATCTAGAGAACCACCTACCTCGCGATCATAGTTGTCTCAGTTGCCTATAACAAGAAACGCAGTTATAGGCAACGCAGCTATTAGTTATATTGGATAGACTAAAAATATAGAAATTGTTTTATTTTTGTTTTCTCCTTTTATTGTACATTTTTAATGCCAGAACAAAATCAGAGATCCTTGCATACTTTCTTCACTTAAGTACTGCCTCACCTTGGAGAACCAATGTCATTTTTAATTATTTCTTCTAAGTTTGTGTAATCACTTAGTCGACAACACATTTTATTAGTTCTTGAAGAACTTAATTGAAGATAATTATTTGAAAAGTTTTCAAGGAAAAAAAAAAACGGGCTGTTGACGTTTCAATTTTGTTGCTTTTATTTTTGTTCAAAATCAAATTTCTTAGAATACGTCACAGACTCCTGAATGACGCACTTTGTCGACTTCATTTTATAGATAATAATATGAAAATCTTTCATCATATCAAATGTGAAATGTGCGAAATTAGAAGAGGGTATACATCTATAATTCATTTACTACGAGTGGTTTGGCAATGGTGGTGGTGGTGGGGGGGGATTGAAATACTCCCAAACAAACATAGAATTTTAACAATTCTGTATTGCGCATGTTCCAGATAATTTCATCATATCTGGCATGCATATTTCCATACATCGTAGTAGCGCAAGGTTGATTAAGAAATATTGTTCAAACCTTATTTATTTGAATAAATTTTGCTTAATAGCATGTTTTTTCTCCAGAAAATTTTAAAACAGCTGTTTAACACAAGCACGGGATAGGGAAGATAGTACCCCCCCCCCCAAAAAAAAAAAACTGAACGCTTCTGTAAAAACATGCACTATCTTTTTTTTTTTTTTTTTTTAAAGTTTTCGATATGAAAATTGAAAATGTGGTTATTACAAATTCAAAAATTATTTAGAAATAAATGTTATATCATACATTATTGGAAATCTCAGAATTTCTATTTAGAATATAACTGAAAACAACAAGAAAGCTGATGTATGACGCACTACTGCTTGAGACTCTTTAGTGTCACTTCTAAAGAAGTGGTCTTTCATTCGCAGAAGCATTTAGCCTTAACCCTCCAGCTGAGATTATTGTTAAGACAAAAGCTATTTCCAAGCTGTAAAAGTCATCACATTCGGAATCTTTTAAGAAAAAACAAAAACTCTACTGAACTTTCTTTTTTGTTTCATAGATGTAAATGGTTATTAAATGCTGAAATTATAGAAAAGAATTTCTAAAACTAAGAATAATGTCAACAAATACCTGAACAAATGATTGTAGAGTGAAAACAAAAAGTCAGTAATTAGAAATATCTGCTTCGGCGGGTACAACAATATTACTTCTTTTAATAAGCAGTAAAATGAAGTAAGAGATATTGAATACTGTCTGTGAACTTTCAAACCAGTAGATAATTAAAGAGATTGGTTATATATAATTCAGTTCAGGAGTAATTTCTGAAATTAAGAAATTTATTGAATCTAAAATTTTGCGTGATATAAAAGATAAATCTAAATAAAAAAATAAAAATAAATATTTAAAGAAATGCATACATTCTTCTTTGATTTGTAAAGCCATAGCTTAAATTTTAAATTGACTTACCACCGTGGCTAAGAACTACGCATTCATGGTGTGTTTAGGAGCCAACAATTCGATGATTTACAAACATAAGGCCAGATACACGTCCGCACCTCACATCCTAACTGGCGAATGTATGCTGGGTATAAAAAGAAATTCAGTAGTGTAAGGGCGCCCTCTGTAAACCGACACCGCGTTGTCTAGTGTTTCCGCCAGCTCCATACTATACAAACAACAAAAAATGAAATATTCCGGCGCTGAACAAATTTGTGCAACTGCAATAAACCTTATTTTGCTCAGAGGGAAAAATCCATCGAATTACGTCTTGAAGAACATAAAAGACACGTGACAAACAGCAATATAAGAGCTAGTGCTCTGCAGCACTAGCTACAGAGACAATAGACATGATTCTATTGAATGCGGTTTCAATAGACAATGGAACCAAGTCTATTGAATGCGGCCTGCATGTAAAAAAAAAAAAAAGTCGTAGTGTAAGGGCTCCCTCTGAAAATATCATCCTCCGATGATCGCCTGGCTACTCTAGTGCTTCTGCCAGCTCTATACTATACTATACATAGCAAAAAACAAGTTGCATCTTTTGCTAAATGTTATTATTAAAAGCCGCAGTATTTATTACAATATATTTAGTGCATATCGACATTTGATAAATGTTAATGTTAAATGTGTTTTTATTTTATTTTGTCTACTCACTTCAGCGCTCTTTGAAGAAAAGTCATCCTGTAGTTATGCGCCGCATCTATACAGTGGACCGCCACCCAAAGAATGCGACCTCAAAAAATTCACCCACAAAAATAATTCAAACCTTTACAAAATATATCTAAATATCCAAACATAAAAAAATCCAAGTAAACAACCCAGAAACACTTATTACCAAAAAAAAAAGTTTTTACACACACTTCACCGAATATCCATGGCCTAAACAGCAATATAAACGATGTGTATCACAATCTACGGTCGTCTTAACCAGAATTACTGTTCCTGTCAAAACCCCAACAGGCAACTCACCTGCCCCGACTACCCATTACACAGCTCTTTTCATCACAAGGGCAGCTCCTGTGCATTTAACAGAACCAACATACCGGAGTGCAAATCCTTGTTTAGCTATTGTTTGATCTGCTATGGCTCAATATTTCTTTACCAAATCAACCTGCCCTTTCATATGCTCCATCTATCGCTCTCCAAATTCTGTCAACCGCTCTGATCAGAGCTGAAATTTCTGCCGTCGAAAACAGCAATAGTCAGGTCATCCTTCTAGAAGTCTTGAAATCCGCAACTTGAATTGGTTCACTGCTTCTCAGGTGTCATGGATCAAGTAGGCAGGGATGTTTATGTTTGACACAGCAATGACCTTTCTCAGATCATCAATCTACCTAACAGAATACCTGATAACCTCTCCAATTTGCCAACACACTTGACCTCTTCCTAACAAGCTCCCCTTCCAGGTATATTCTGCTTGCCAGTTCTCCTCTTTGTAACACAGCACTACAAGGTTGCTATCTGGCAGGAACTTCAAGAATTCTATGACTCTCTCTCTTCCCTGGCCTATCCACAGCTTGAGTTCTTCTGATCAAAACACCTGCTCAGACCGAAATGACAGAAATCATCCTCACAGGAATGAAGGACTTCATCTCGTATTCCACTCCAAATTCTCAGCCACCATCAAATGTCTGGTGCTCAAAATACTGAATCAATACTGTAAAAGTAAAATATTCTGCATACTATGAGTGGATCAAGAATCTTCTGTTACATAATGTGCCCGTACTACAAGTGGTAACAGTCGTAAAAGAATCATCACCAAATGGAAGTCAGACTTTGAAAGGGTCAAATGCTGCAAATTCGCCACCTACCCAAATGGCAGTCGGTCTTTCTGGTCTGTTGCCAAGCCTATTGAGAGCGACTTCTGCAACCCAGGTTCCCATCACTCTCACATTCTGATGGTACAGTAGTTACTTCATAACTAAAGACAAGACCGACTTACTGGCATCACACTTCTCTTCCAATTCCTGCATTGATGACTTGGAGAAAGTCTCCTGTTCCATAGGCACCCTTCATGGTAGATATAGTCTGCCATGAAGAGTGCCTATGGAAACAGGAGACTTTCACCAGCTAAGGCACTCTTCATGGCAGACATAGTCTTCCCACAAGAAATCATCTGGTCTCGATAGTATCCCACCTATTGTGTTAAAATTTATGCATCGGAACGTAGACCTATACTGAGTTGCTAAGTGAGTCTATTATATTCAGCTGCCATCTACTTTACAACATGAAAACAAGAGACTTATCAACTAATGCTAACCAACGCTATGGATTGTGCTACTCTCAATCTACAGTTGAATTTCTTTCACCACCCAGCTCTAGACCAAGGCATAAAAAAAATTTGGAGAAGCTCGCATGGTTGCTCTCGACATTTCAAAGACATTTGAGAGGGTTTGTCTAAGGAGTTTACTTAACAAACTGCCATCCGAATTTCTGCCTTACTCACTCAGCAAATGGATCCTTAATTATCTCATTGGTCACTGACTACATATCATGATTGATGGTTTACCTTCATCAGATTTACTTACTTATGTTGGAGTACCCCAAGGTTCTGTTCTTTCCCCCATTCACTTCCTCTCATATATAAACGATCTGGTCTTTTTGAAACTTATACATAGATCGATAATGACAACGTTTTTCATTCGATAAACCTTGTAGTGCTCAAGTATTAGAATCCTCAATATCTATCATAAGCAGTGACTTGAACTCAGAACTTATGGCTATATCCCAGTAGGGCAAGATCAACCTTGTAAGCTTTAATGCCAGCAAAACTCAGTTCTGTCTGATCTCTTACAGGAAAGAGCTTGCATCATTCCATCTTACATTCAGTAATATTGAGATATCCAAACATGATCAGATTTTTCTTCTTGCACTGAATTGGACATCCAATCTTTCCTGGCACAATCACATTTCAGCTATAGCTTCTGCAGCCTTCAAAATACTTGATGTATTTTTTCGCAAGAGACACTACTTTACTACCACTTCAATCGCTTTTTCATAAATGTTCAGTTTCTTCCCTGTGCCTCTCCTACAGATACTTTCATGTGCAGTGTAATGCTGAATTGGCACTATTATTCCTCCAGCCTACTTCAAAATCATCACAACAGCCACTGCTGATAAATATTATTTTACAGTCCATCTTAACACTCATCAAACCAACTTCACTGCCTCCTCTATCATTCCATCTGCTTCTGTCCTTTAGAACAATCTCGCCCACTATGATTCCCTCAAAGATTAAAACCTCACCTGTTCAAGCAACATGCGAACAGATTCCTCCTTTCTTGTATTCCACTCACCCAGACACGGCAATAATGTGCTGTATGTCTTGTGGTCATTCGTTTCTGGATCAGATATAAAAAAAAAATTCTGGAAATTCAACTGGAAGAAATTGCTCTCAAGAATTTCTTTCAGAAATCTGAAAGCATCACGAGAAGAATTACCATTGAATACTTTCAACCACTTCTACATCCTGAAGAACCCACTGACCAAATCTAAACAAAAAATTCCATATTTGTATGCATCAAAGCTTTATAAAGGGATAATAATTACTTATTCGCTACTAGTCAGAATGCTTTTAAGTACCCAATTGATTTGATGTGCGGTTTGCCAATTTTTTCTAAGAGTAGCAAAGAGTTGGAGCCATATCAGACATGATCTCCATATCCTCATCGATTGACGAGGATATCCATGCTTTCGTTAATTCCCAGAATTGAAATTTCATCAGTTAATATGCAAGTAGTATGGGTGACGGTAGTGACAAGATCAAGATCAAGATAAGATAAGGAATCGTGATGTGATTGGTTGATGACGTCATTGTGTGCATGGCTTCAAGGGTGTGGAATGTTTGGAATTTCCCTGTGGGCAACTGTGTCACTGGCTTCAGTTCTTGTGTTTTGGTTCGCGTATGGGATTATGGGTGATGGTAGAGATAAGGATTCGTGTTGTGATTGGTGGTGCACTAGTGACAAGATGAAGATCAAGATAAGATAAGGGATCGTGTGGTGGGTGTGTGTTGTTATCAGGTGTAGATAAGTGACGTCATTTGTTATTTGTAAATAAATGTCATTTGTTATTTGTAAATAAGTGACGTTGTTGTTTTGAATGGAAAAGGGAGATATATTAGAGATAATGATTCGTGTTGTTATTGGTGGTGCACTAGTGACAAGATGAAGATCAAGATAAGATAAGGAATCGTGACGTGAATGTTTGTTGTTATGAGATGTAGATAAGTGACGTCATTTGTTAGTTGTAAATAAGTGACGTTATTGTTTTGAATGGAAAGGGAGATATATTAGTGTATAAGTAATGGTGTTGTCATTGGTGGACACTTCTGACAAGATCAAGATCAAGATAAGATAAGGAATCGTGACGTGAAAGTTTGTTGTTATTGATTTTGGAATTTCGCTGTGGCCCTTGTCTGTCAGAAATATCACGTGATGTTTTTGGTTCGTTTTTTGCCTTGTGGGTGTTATTTAGAGATAAGAATCGTGACATTATGTGTTTGGAAATTCACAGTTTCGAGGTTTTCTGAATAATTTAATTATATGCTATGTCACTCAAACATACAGTTTTATTTATTTTTTATTTATTTTATTTTATTATTATTTTTTTTTCTATAGATGGTTGTACTAATTTCCCAATACATTTTGAGGTATTTCTTTCCTGTTAAACGGTGGGATTCTTAGAGTAAGTCGCGATGGCGGCAGTGTAATAAGCTATTCGAGGTTTTCTGAATAATTAATTATATACTATGTCACTCAAACATAGTTTTTTTTTTTTCCATACCTCATATGTATTTTCTTCTATATTCATATTCTAATCAAGTTCATATTTTATTCATAATTCATCCGGATATTTTGATTTGTCTAAAAGTAAGATCTTAAAATTCAATAAATAAATAAATAAATAAATACACAAATCGTGTGTGTATTCACGGTTATTTCAAAAGTGTTCTTTCTTAAACATACATAACACATCAAAGACACTGTCTGTTCTTTTAAGTTTACATATTTATTTCACAGATATTATTTACATTGCAATATGCAAGAAATAGGAATTGAATTTACATATATCACCAATGCAAATGGTGTTTTTCTTGGCGTAACATTTCTTTGATGAGGCAAGTTTGGTTGCCTGCTTTTGATACTACTTCCAATATGACTATGGAAATTTCACCAGTCACTAATATTAGCAGTACTGCTATAAAAGCAAGTAACTGCCACTTTTGCGATGTTTCTTGATTTTCACCTGAAAAGAAAAAAAAATCATTGATAGTAATGGAAAAGTTAGCAGATTACTATAATCCTAATACAGTAGTTAGTTTTGGAAGTATCAAAGCTTTACAGAAATATACAAATTTGCCACATGAAACCGTGAAAAGTTGGTTAGCAACACAACCTACTTATGTGAGACATAAACCCATTAGAAGAAAGTTTAAACGCAATCAAATCAAAGTCCCGACACTTTTACATACTTTTCAATGTGATTTGGCAGATATGTCATCCCTTGCAAAAGAGAATGAGGGTGTGTGTTTCCTTCTTGTATGCATTGATTGTTTTTCCCGATTTGCGTGGGTTCGAACACTGAAGAAGAAATCAGCAGACGATGTTGTTAATGCTTTCGAGTCTATTTTTAAAGAGGAAGTGCCACGTTACATAAACACTGATCAAGGAAAAGAGTTTTGCAACAAGAAAGTTCGTGCATTGTTTAAGAACCATAATATTCATTTCAACACGACCAGGAGCGAAATGAAAGCACCCATTGCAGAAAGATTTATCAGAACATTGAAAACAAAGATCTACAAATGGATGACGTATACTAAAAGTAAAAGTTATACGAAAGTTTTGCCGACCCTTGTACATACTTATAACCTCACACCACACCGCACTATCGGTATGGCTCCTTCGCAAGTTAACCTTCACAACGAGGATCGTGTTTGGAAATATATGTACGGAACCCAAGAGGAGACTAGCAAACCAAAATTTCGAGTAGGTGATAGTGTAGTTTTAAGTGATGATACCCACAAATTTAGAAAAGGGTATTGGGGTAACTGGACATGAGAATTGTTCACTATTGCTCAGGTTATTAATAGAAACCCTGTAGTATATAGAGTTCGCAGTCGGGACGGAGAGATAGTGGAGGGAACTTTCTATGAACCTCAACTGCAAAAGGCTAATATATCCAATGAACTTCCGGAAGACGTGTATCTAATCGAACAAGTACTTAAGCAGCGCAAACAGAAAGGAAAGCTTCAGTATTTTGTTAAGTGGCTCGGTTATCCCTCATCGTATAATTCTTGGGTTCGTAGCGAAGATGTTTTACTTAACCCTCCCCAGTAATGCCAGTATGAAAATGTTTCCTACAAACACACAAACGAAATTTCAAGTGGAATTACCACACGAGATCAGACTTAAAGGTAAATGGGAAGTTGCTCTTGCCGAAATTCATCTTCCGGGAGAATTTAATAACATAGATTCCGGTTACGATGAGTTTCATATGATACATGCACTTGGTGGAGGAGTGAACAATATCGACAACATCACAGGAAATAAAGTTTTCGAAAAGTCTAAAGAAGGATTTTACAAAGTGTACAAGATTCCCCATGGCAGTTACAATTCACCTTCTCAACTTCCTCAAGTAATGTTTGATGTGAGTTCTGTGATTACTGGAAAAAAGAACCCAAACAACACTATTTCTCTGACAGTGCCGAAAGATTACAACCTTTTGTTTCCCAAGGAGGCCTCGGGTTTGGGGCTTCTACTGGGTTTTAATCAGATTGGTGTTAAACTGAAAGGTACAATCACAGGGAAATATCCAGTTGATATAAAGAGGGGTGTAGCCGCATATTTTGTTTATTCTGATTTAATACAAGAACAGATAGTTGGTGATACAAGTGCACCATTGTTACGAGTTGTTCAGTGCAGCACTAAGTGTTCCTTCGTTTTTGCTCAACCTGATTATTATCCGTTACGAAAACAAACATTTCAGTCAATTAGCATTGAAATTCGTTCTGACAGCGGCGAATTGTTCCACTTTCGTGGTGGCAAGATAATAGTTAAATTACAGTTCCGACAAGTGAAGGATGACTGATTATCTCAGATATTACACATTGCAGGCAGGTGGGGCTCAAATGTTTACGGGCCCCCCAATACAGCGTGGGTACGGATTAGGTAGCATTTTCAGAAGTGCCTTCTCCTTTCTAAGTCCACTTTTAAAACCTGCAGCTCAATTTGTCGGTCGTCAAGCCTTAAAAGCCGGTCAGCATATGATAGGAGATGTCTAGGAAGGGGTACCTGTACGTCGAGCCTTTATAAACAGAGCATCAGAAGCTGGGAAAACCATTGCTGAAAAGGCTCAGAGTCGATTACTTCAGAGAGGTCAAGGAAGCAAGAAGAAAAAAACGAATACAAAAAAACGCAAGCGAGATGACATCTTTTGCTGAGGATATGATGTCAGAGTTAGATCTTTTTTCCCACCCTCGTGTCAACATGTGTGTGGAAAGAAGTTCTTATGTTACCTACCAACCAATATCCAGTACTGACAGTGGAGGTCATGTGGAATTTTGCATACCAGGTACATCTGAAGAATACTTGGATTTGGGAAACTCATACCTACGTGTTCGTGTGCGCTTCACCGACAATGATAGTAAATCTATCGAAGATTCTTCAGTTGGTATTGTGAATAATTTTTTCCATTCCCTGTTCAGTCAAATTGACGTTTTTCTCCAAGATAAACTAGTGAATGTGGCATCAGACACGTATCCTTATAGGGCTTATATTGAAAACCTACTAAATTATGACAGAGATGCTAAAAACAGTCAACTCACAAATGAACTATTTGTTAAAGATGATGTGGCTAATGTTAGTGATATGTTTACCAAAAGTGAATGTGGGATGCGTAGACGACAAGCTCGAATTAACCAATCAAAAAGTGTCGAGATGCTTGGGCGAATACACGCTGACATCATGCATCAAGACCGGTACTTGATCAATAACGTTACTGTTCGTGTTCGTATGGTTCGCAGTTCTCCCGAATTTTGTTTACTGACTGCAAATGCTGATTCTAAGGCTAAAGTGCAAATTGAAGAGGCTACACTTTTTGTCCGCAAAGTCAAAATAAATTCAAAGATTCAACTGGCTCACCTGTCTGTGTTAGACAAGTCAAACATGATATACCCCATCAACCGTGTGCAAGTGTCTTATTTTTCAATTCCCAAGGGTATGTCAGATGCCACACGAGACAATCTGTATCTAGGTGAAATACCATCTAGATTAATTATTGGACTGGTCGCTAGTGATGGATTTAATGGCACTTTCAACAGAAATCCATTTAATTTTCATCATTTCAATCTGAATTTTCTTGTAGTGACCACTGACGGTATTCAGTATCCCTCACAACCTTTGACTCCGAACTTCAAAGAAAGGCATTACAGCAGATGTTACATGTCACTGTTCACATCACTAGGTAAATGGAACAGAGACTGTGGTAATGACATTTCTTTTGAAGAATACGTAAAGGGAAACGTTCTCTATGGATTTGACTTATCGCCAGATCAAAATGCCGTTGCCCCCCATGTCAGCCTGTTAAGAAGAGGAAGTGTGCGACTAGAGGTTAAATTTGCTCAACCTCTTCCTGAAAACATCACAGTGGTTCTTTATGCAGAATTTGAGTGTACGTTATCCGTAACAAAGGATCGTTCTGTGTTACTGGACTATGAACACTGAACAATTAGTAAGCATACTAGAGTTAGAACCCACGACGAGAAAAGTGGGTTTAGGAGTTTGTGCTCGTGATGAATTGCCCCTATATCCGATCAGAAAACAACAGTCGATGTTCGTCGTGAACACAGATCCGACCTGGTTGCCAGGTCAACATTGGCAAGCTATCTATATTAAAGACAAACACGGTGATTTTTTCGATAGCTTCGGTCGTCCACCCGAAAACGATATTGTTAACTTTCTGAATATTAATACTAATAAATGGTATTATAATTCTGTAATTGTACAAGCTAAGGAATCTGTCGCGTGTGGTTTGCATTGTGTGTATTTTTTAATATTGAGATGTCGTGGTCTTTCTATGCAAAATATTATTAACAAATGTTATTCTAAGGATTTATGGTTAAATGATATTGTAGTAACTAATGCTGTTACAGATCATTTACTGAAAATAAAAAATAATTAAAAAAAAAAAATTGTTTTTCACTTACCATTTTTTCCAAACCAGTTTCTTATTCCCACGCAGCTTTCGGAGGGATAGAGAGATGAATTTGGTACTCCTTCTTCGAGCTCTCTTGCGGGGAGGGATTGGAGTGGAAGCATTTTCTTCACTGGGAGTGGCTGATGTTGATGGTTGATGGGAATGGTTCTGGGTATTTGGTTTGTTCAGTAAAGGTTCTGGACGTGGTATTCTATGTTCCTGTTGCTCTCCTTCTGTGAGAGCCAATTGGTTTTTCAACCCTAAATACTTTTGCAGAACATTTAAATATGCTTTTACTTTTTCATCTGCATGTTTATTTCTTATTTTTAAAATAGCACTCATTTCGTCATCAAGTGCATACAATTCACGCTCCTCTGGTGATTGGAGAAGCGTAAATTTTTTAAACATATTCATTTTCTAATAAGTGAAGTCAATAAAGGAACAATGATACTGCCTAATAATGGGAACAGTGCTCCTCCGTGCTGTAAAACCAATTTTCTTCTGGTTATGAAGGGAAGCGATTTGTTACTTAGTGCTCTTATAATTTTTTTTTCCTTCGTAGGCGTGACTTTTGCTTGTTTTTTAGTGGAATATTTCCACATAATACATTTTTGCAAATTTCACAGAGTGTGGTGATTTGGCTGGAGGTGCAATGTTTTAAAGCATCATTTGCTTGTTTGGGAGAGGAATGAGATAAGTACTTGATGAGATATTCATAGCGTTTGAGTCTATCAGCCATTCAGGGATAAATACTGTATTGGGTTCTTCTCCTGGCGAAATCCGTGACCTCAAGCGTAAAATATCAGGTGTTTCCTGTCTAAAGTCTAAAACTCAATATGAGTGGGGTTCCCGTGTTGCATCTTTATAAATCTGAACTAACACGTTCGTTTGTCCTGGAAATACTTGGGAAGCTAAATGAGAAAACTGCAAAGAGTCTCGGGGATTTTTAAAAGCAATAACATAATGACTATTGAGAGAAATTGTACGAAAATGTGTACCTTTACAGAATAAATTTTGTGTCAGTAGAATGACACTAAAGTTACGGTGATGTGAACCTTTTATGAATACATCAGCTATTTCCGTGCTGTCCTTAGCCTGCTGAACCAAATCATCGATTATGAGTAAATTTCTCACATTAGAATCAAATTCAGGTAACTTCAAACCATTCACGAACTCTATATTGGTAAATTTTTTAAATTTATCTTGATTTTCACTGTAACAGTAAACGATTCGTTCCGGTGGTGGTTTGATTAGTTGATTACAATGTTCTATGAGAGACAACACGAATGTTGTTTTTCCTGACTGAGTAGCTCCCGAAACTATACATGTAAATGGATGTATGAACATATTGAAAATGATAATATAATAAGTCTGTGATTGTTTTTATATAATTAGAGATCATGTAAAAACAAATAGATACTTGTTTTAATATAAAAAAAAATCTCCTTGTCAACATTTTTTTTTTTTTTTTTTTTTTTTTATCACAGTCACCATGTAATCATGCCAAGACGAATTTTCTTTTTTAATTCTAAGAAAAAAAAAAAAGCTATTGTGGAATAATAGTAACAATAACATTGATGTTAAAAATGTACAAGAGAAGGGCGACACTGCAAATCATCGTGTTGGGAAACAACCATGGATTTTTACCAACCAGGTAGAATGTTGTTTAGTTTTCTGTCCCATAGATGGCATCTTTTGCTTATGGGGTATATGAGAGTAAGGAATTATCCTTTAAAATACCCATAGGGAAAAGTGCATGTGTCTGTTGACACTATGCGCTTCGCAAAAGTGTATCCAAATCTTTTTGTTACTGAGGTCGTTTTGAGTTGACAGCTCCATTTGTCTCTGTGGACAGAAAATGGTACAGGAATTTGGATATTTTGTGGCTCACCCCTTACTGCTGCAATCATAGATTCCAGATTAATCTCAGTGGCCGCATGAGAATTTAAAGTAATGCCTTTGCATTTGGTCACAATCTTACCCCTCCGCGTTCTGTAGGAATAAGATTTGGGGCCTGTGGTAACAAACTCAACAATAAAGTCACCGTCGAGTTCGTCACCTAGCTCCCCAAGGTAGTGACCAATGGACGGTGAGTAATCGCCCGGTTTTTCAATGAAAATCACAGAATCAGTATCTGTGTATAAAAGCCGTCTTTGCAAAGGTTCCATGACCTCGTATAACTTTATCCTACCGTAGGCAGCTACAAATGAGGAGATGACAGCATTCCATTTCCTATTTTCAGGCTCAGTGCCTTCAACAGGCGAGTAGCCAACCATCATCTGCTCTTCTGACACTAACCTGGCATCTTGGATAACTTTACTGTTATCTAAAAAAAGTTCTACGAGGTCTTCATAAGAGGAAATCACCTGGGTCTGAGTTCTTAACATTCTCATGCCAAGCCTTCCCCATAGAGAATTCAAACAAAGCTTAGCAAGTGAACGTTTACCAGGGTTTTTACTAATGTGCTCACTGTTTAACATAACACCTTCCCTTAGCAAAAACTCGTCCAGATAAGCCTGTCGGTTTTGACCTTCAGGCCATCCAGATGCTTCCTGTTTCAGCTTCAGAAAGGTATCAATATAGTGAGCAAAGAAGTTTTCTTCCCCTTCAAATTTTTGAGAAAAATGCCACACCTCGTAAAATTCAATAACTTTATAACCGCGAGAACGTGCTAAATCTAACTCTGGACTGCACCAATAACCTGTAAATGATCGATCCGTATGAGAGCATAATGGGGCCATTTCGGAAGCACACTTTCCACACAGGGGGAAGATTAATTTTTCGTTAACTGTGATGGGCAAAACCGGCAAAAAGATATCAATAGGTGCTTCCACTTTTGCATGGCAAATACCAAAGTATACTCCAGGAGAATAGTCGAAATTATCGATAATAACTTCGGGATGCCCCATAGGAAATACCTGGTATTTCATAACCCATGGATAAAGGCTACTGAAGTCCAAATAGCAAATAACTTCCCCTTCTGACTGAATTTTGTGATACATTTTGTAGCAGTCGGTTCTGCCACCATGCAGAGCACTATGAGGTAATATGGGATCTGGAATATTAAGAGCAGCAATAAAGGTTTTCAAGGCTGTGTTTTCAGAAATTTCTGCATTAAACTGACATTCCCAAATTGAGATAACATCGAATCCTTGGCTACAAAAATAGTTTTCGCGATCCTTTGTTTGCTCAAAAAGGTTTATCATGTTTGTATTTCTGTATGGTTGGAATGTATTTGGCTTGTAACAAAACTGACAACCATGGAAGAAGCAGCCGTAATATTCAAAAATTAAGCTTCCACATTTCCCATCGACAAAATAAGGTCCAATGCGGACTTCTCCCCCCACAGAACGTGCATGTTGTATGGTTATGTTGTTCTGTTGTTCTTGCCATTTGAGCAAAGCCAAAGCCTTTCGACTTTGCACGTTTGCCCCTATGTAACCCCAAGCAGGAAGTATGGCCAATGTGTTAGGTTTCAAAAAGTTTTGGAGAAATACTCTCAAACATACTCCTGCAATTGTAATGTCATGGAGAAAGGGATCAATCTGGGTGAGCTGTATGAAGAGAGTGCGAAAAGTGTTGCAACTGTCTCGCAAAACACGCACGTCATCTTTCGTATAAGCTAAAAGTTCCGCTTTCAGACAGTATTCAGTATCTAGCCGATTTTCGTACCAAGGCTCGAACTCTGTACGAGTTTCTTTATTCATAAATTCCGGCTGGAAATATGATTTTTCGGGGATGACTCCACGATAATCCAGAGAATCGGATGTGTGAAACTTATGAGGAAAGAAACCCTTACGAACTTCTGGGAGATCAAACATAGCAGGCAGTTTCCGAAGAGCGACACTTATGTAGGAAAAACTGTCAAGAAATATGATGTTTAAAGGGTCATAATAGATAGCAAGTATCTTCGATCCGTCAAACACTACACGGGGTTGGAAATTTTTTGAAAAAAGATATTCCAAAATAAAATACCCGTCAAAACCACGAAAATTGTGTGCAATTACACGAATATTTTCGTATTTTGGTTTGACAGTCCGAAGGATTTTACCATCTCGATCCCTTTTCATAATATTCTTGACAGAAAACAGCTCGTCTAGGAATTGACCCACACAGTTTTCACCCCAAAACTCGCGTTCGTGACTACCGAAATCAGCTATACATAATACTGGTACATGACGATGATTTTTAGCTATAGTTTCTGTGTCAAAAAAAACCATAGAAACTTTGTTTATTTGAGACCTCAGATTTTTGCACAAAGCATTTCTGTTTTGGGTGAACTGATTTGTAGTAGTTGCAGAAATTTTCAGGTGGACAGACGTGACTTTTATCTGTAGAGAAAGTAGTCAAACACTGTCCGCAACGATGGAGTTTTGAACAAATATTATTTTTTATGTGCAAATTCAGACATTCGTTGCCGTAGAAAAATCTATTGCACGACTTGCACAAAAGTAGGTCCCGCACACTATGACTGGCGTTTGTGCGGCAGCGGATGCATATATTTTTGCATCTATGCAATTGCAATTTGATAGAAGTGCTGTATGTCCGAAAGCAACTGGGGCAATAATATTTATTCCCAAACAGAGCAGGCACACTACGCACTAAATCATAATGAGAGTTGTGGTATAAAAGACAGATCTGTTTATTTGCATTTGGTCCCTGAAACACCACAGAAAAATCAGCATCTGCCGAAAAAATTACGATTTGGTATTCCGGAGTCAAATGCTTTTGAAAGAGATCTGCTTCTGGAATACCGCAAGAAATGAGCGGAATCCCAGCAATTTTGTGCAGAGTTAAAGCCCTCTTTGTTTGTAACTTTTTACAATCTAAACGCACTTGTCTGTATGTTGCAACATCATCAGTGTGTGAAGAAACACCCAGAACAAGTGCTCGGGCCATGCAAAGATTGTCTTTGTTGTTAATTTCCACAATAGCTCTTTTGATTTTCACAAATTCATCCAGGCTAAGCAGCGTCCTTCTTTTAACATTGATTTTACTACCACCACCACTCCCATTGTTACTTATATTGATAAGAATGACGTCGATAATCAGATCATTTGCCAAAAGAAACTCACATTTCGATTGGGAGACAGCATAAAAAGCATCAACTATCCTATGGATAATTAGTTCAGAAAGCAACATAAACGGTAAGTTTATGTTGCTTTCTAAACTGGATGCACTAACACCCAACCGAACGTGAGAAAAAGTTCCAGAACTCGATAAACGCTGAATGATCTCATTAAGCATATCTCGAAAAATATCAAAAAAACACTCTGGTGAAAAGAGTTCCAGATCACGAAATCGAACTTGATACTCTAATTGTCGAGTTTGATACTTGATAGATTTACGTGATCGGGCCACCGAAACAGTATAAAAGTCCCTGTAGAGTGAGGGTTCGATAGTTGTAGAAGTAGAAAGTTTAGTTTCACATCCAGTAACTGAATGTGAATCATATAAATTTTGGGGAGGGGCGCGACTTCCTCCAGCCACACCAGCGATTGTTATATTAGAATTAATACCACGTCCTGTGATTTCTTCATTTTCTCCTGCCAAATCTACCTCTACAATGGTGGGTTGATGATTGGATATATACCCATTACCATCAATAAACCGAATAACAGATGATCGCTATTAAAAAAAATAAAATAAATAAAAATTACTTTCTAGATTTCAGAAATATCGTTTAGAAATAAAAACTCAAGGTGATTTTAGCAATTTCAATACTACATAAGAGTTTCACTAACACATTTTTACTAAGCATCAACCCTCAAAATTTTTCCCCCAAAAATCCTAATAACCAAAAAAAAAAAAAAATAAAATAAATAAATAAATTAAATGTTACTCATCATAATTTATTAGCAATTTCGACACTATGCGATGGTTTCACTAACACAATATTACTAAACAACCACACTGAATATCTTTTCCCAATCAAAAAAAAAAAAAAAATATATATATATATATATATATATATATATATATATATGACTTATGGATTTTCACTTAACACAAAACAGATTGAATATCATGAACATGATTATTCGTTTTCCATTGCAAAAACCACCTTATAACATTATAGACAAAAATCGCTAATATAGTCACTAAAATTCACATGACATTGCTATAAAATAACAAAATTAACTTACCTTTTCTCCAGGAAAACTCATTTTGAAACTATAATAATCTTCTGAATGCATACAACTGTTACAAATACTACGAGAAAGTAACTACTAGAAACTCAAATTGGAGTTTCTAGTAGTTACTAGAAACTAGAAACTCAAATTGGAATCAAAGAGCGACCCTTTAGTCTATTTATAAAAAAATTAGAACCAATGGAAAACCAAAAATCACATCATGTAACAATGAATAACTTAGTTCTCATCGATCACTCAAGGTCAAATTACGAACCTTTGCTACCCATCAGAAAGTTGACTAATACACATCCCTGAGAAAAATTTTACCTTTGAAGTAACCGCTAAGAAAAGAACGATGACCGACTGATCGGAAATGAGTCACTCAGTTATCTACAAAAAAAAAATAAAAAGGTTAATGAAAATAAACAGTGTGGGAAAATAATTCAGAAATAAATTCTACTTACAGAAATAGGTTAAGAGCACAAGGAATCGAAGGTAAAATTAATAGTTATATTGGTAATTTCCCAACGGAAACCAAGAGTTCGAAACAAAACACACGATTTCTCACCTATGTACAACAAAAGGCGACCGGATAAGAAAAGACTTAATGAGAAATATTCAGTGTTGGAAAATAAATTCACATTTACTTTATATATTTATTAATTCTACTCAGTTATTCTGTTAGAATATGACTTTTAAAAGTAAAATACAGAAAACAACCAATCAATTTGAAAAAAAAATAATAATAATTTCACTTGTCTGAATTCCATACTCTAACAGCAATCGGAATTCGAAACCGGAAATAACACTTACCCTAAACAAAACGGCACATAGACTTTCCACCAAGGTGGGCACCTGTGGGAAAGATTAATACAGAGAACCAAACGGATACTAAAGTAAATTAAGTAGTCTACTAGCTTTTCTGGTTATTTACAGAAATATCTATCAACTCCTATGTTTTGTGTGTTTTGTGGTGTGAATATATGTTAGGCACAGTAACCTATAATGAAAAGTCTTTTCAGATTTGTGTTTGTGTTCTGTGAATATATGTTAATCAACAATTTGGAATATTCAGAAAACCTAGATAGTACCATGATGTTCCCATTCTGGAAAGAAATGTAAGTTTTTTTTTTTTCAAAGAAATGTTACGCCAAGAAAAACACCATTTGCATTGGTGATATATGTAAATTCAATTCCTATTTCTTGCATATTGCAATGTAAATAATATCTGTGAAATAAATATGTAAACTTAAAAGAACAAACAGTGTCTTTGATATGTTATGTATGTTTAAGAAAGAACACTTTTGAAACAACCGTGAATACACACACGATTTGTTTATTTATTTATTGAATTTTAAGATCTTACTTTTAGACAAATCAAAATATCCGGATGAATTATCAATAAAATATGAACTTGATTAGAATATGAATATAGAAGAAAATACATATGAGGTATGGAAAAAAAAAAACTATGTTTGAGTGACATAGTATATAATTAATTATTCAGAAAACCTCGAATAGCTTATTACACTGCCGCCATCGCGACTTACTCTAAGAATCCCACCGTTTAACAGGAAAGAAATACCTCAAAATGTATTGGAAAATTAGTACAACCATATATAGAAAAAAAAATAATAATAAAATAAAAAAAAAATAAATAAAATAAAACTGTATGTTTGAGTGACATAGCATATAATTAAATTATTCAGAAAACCTCGAAACTGTGAATTTCCAAACACATAACGTCACGATTCTTATCTCTAAATATCACCCACAAGGCAAAAAACGAACCAAAAACATCACGTGATATTTCTGACAGACAAGGGCCACAGCGAAATTCCAAAATCAATAACAACAAACTTTCACGTCACGATTCCTTATCTTATCTTGATCTTGATCTTGTCAGAAGTGTCCACCAATGACAACACCATTACTTATACACTAATATATCTCCCTTTCCATTCAAAACAATAACGTCACTTATTTACAACTAACAAATGACGTCACTTAT
Source organism: Typopeltis vanoorti (assembly GCF_054136105.1). Lineage (NCBI taxonomy): Eukaryota > Metazoa > Arthropoda > Arachnida > Uropygi > Thelyphonidae > Typopeltis > Typopeltis vanoorti. The sequence continues at coordinate 79,332,362 of NC_143572.1, forward strand.
CTACATCTCATAACAACAAACATTCACGTCACGATTCCTTATCTTATCTTGATCTTCATCTTGTCACTAGTGCACCACCAATAACAACACGAATCATCATCTCTAATATATCTCCCTTTTCCATTCAAAACAACAACGTCACTTATTTACAAATAACAAATGACGACATTTATTTACAAATAACAAATGACGTCACTTATTTACACCTGATAACAACACCCACCCACCACACGATCCTTTATCTTATCTTGATCTTCATCTTGTCACTAGTGCACCACCAATCACAACCCGAATCCTTATCTCTACCATCACCCATAATCCCATACGCGAACCAAAACACAAGAACTGAAGCCAGTGACACAGTTGCCCACAGGGAAATTCCAAACATTCCACACCCTTGAAGCCATGCACACAATGACGTCATCAACCAATCACGTCACGATTCCTTATCTTATCTTGATCTTGATCTTGTCACTACCGTCACCCATACTACTACTTATGCAGATTGAAACTTTTTTCAATTCAATGGGCATAACTCTACCTTTTGATACATTAAAAAAACACTTGCCCACAATGTCAGCTTATTCAAGTAATCAAGAACAATTTTTATGCCTGTTTTATTCGTCAGCATTACTATAACTGAGTATCTCTGACTGTGGTATCTCCGCTATTATTGGACACACCACTGGTGCAGCTTAATATTTGATGTACACTATTCTTTGATTTCAAACAAAAATTGATCACCATTTTCTTCAGTTTACTTAACATATTAACATTCGATACCCTACCAAATGCTTGGGCAAAGTCCCCCAGTACTGTAGTTTATGATTTCTCTTTTATCTAACTTGCCCGTCACTTCTGAACAAGCCATGCTCGTCATACATAAAGTATCACATCCTTATGAGCCCATTTCGAATTCTGATTTAACCAACTTATTCTAAAACCATAATCACTACAACAGTATTAGCACTCCGTTACTTTCACTTTTTTAGGCTGAAGTTAAACAGAGTGAACGAAATTAAGAATATCTTTCTTGCATATTCATACAATATACGCCCCCAAATCCATGAAATTTCCTATTGTGATTTTCAACACTACAAGCAACTTAATTTTATCTACCTCATAGTGACGTCCATGCCTGCCACATGAGGTTCTGATTTACCTGCAGCTTCATGAAGAACATTGGAAAAATAATCACTCACTAATTTAATTCTTTCTTTAAGTTTTTTATACCAACTTACCAGCACAATTTTTAACATCTATTTTTCATTAGAGACTTTCTTCTTACTCTGGCTTTATGGCGATAGAATGGTTTGGGGTTTTCATTCATCCGTGCAGCTGATTTCATCTCATAGTTCGTATTTACTTTCCTTAACACGTATTAAGAAATTTGTTTTCTTCAAATGCCAACTGATTATTTTCTTTTCATTGCCAGCATCTTTCTTTAGTAGGGAAATGAAGTAATTGCATACTAAGAACTGATTGTGCTACAGATCCAACAAGATAAAATTCCTTTTCAAGAAGAATTTTATTTAACATATTAAATGAAAGACAAATAAAAATAATATTCTAAAAGCTATCATAAGTATATATGAAAATAATCCAATACAAATAAGATTAAATCATGAGCTATAATATACAAGAGAGATAAACCAAGAGGTCCAACAGGGATATCCCTCTCAGCAACTCTTTTTAATAATTACCTAAATCAAATAATAATAAAATGGAATAAAAATTTCCATCAAGGTTTTGAAATTTCTCCTACTGTGAACTAAAACACTCTCCTCTTTGCCAACGATCAAATAATAATACAAATTCTGAAGATAACTTACAGAAAGCTATTTTAGATCTAAATGAGATAGCCAAAAGATTATGATATGATAATATCAATAGAAAAAACGATAACTATGGCCTTTAAAGGACAAGATCCAGCAAGAATTACGTTATTAATAGACATCTTAGAACAGGTGAATTCATTTAACTACCTAGGATGTATGATCACATATGAAAATGAAAAAGATATAAATGTAAAAATTGCAAAAGATTTAAAAATAACTGGGGTAATTGACTCTATATTTAAACCAAACCTAGTTCAAAAAGAAACCAGACTAAAAGTATACAATACATTAGCCTTACCGGTCTTAATGTATGGAAGCGAAATCTGGACAATAAAACAAAAAGACAAACAAAGATTAACAACAGCAGAAATGAAGTTTATGAGAAAAAACTGCAAAGTATACTCACTCCATTTGATCACAAAAGAAACGAAGAAATTATGAAAGAATTAAACCAAGAATCAGTAACAGAAAACATTAAAAAATATAAACATAAATGAATGGAACTTATTCAAGGAATGAAAAGAGAAAGATTAGCAAAACAAGCCTTCAAGTACAAGGCATTAAGTAAAAGAAAACCAGGACGTCTTCTTAAAAGATTCAACGATGACTTCGAAGGCTGGAACAGTCCACGCTAGGCCTAAATCCTTGATATGCATGATGATGAAGTATCAGCGTATTAAAGCCGTGTCCTTTTCATTTCAGAATCGCATGTCGTCTTTTAGAGAGCTGAAGGAGGAATCATCTGTTATTGTTAAAATTACAATAATACGAATAAATTTTCTCACCTAGTGAAGAATGAATTTAATAGAATGAACTTGACTCATTTTTTGTAGATCAAACTTTATTTGCATAACAGTTTTCTTTCTTTTTTTTACGCTGTGTTTGACTTTGCATATTTTACTTCTTAAAAAAAAAGAGAAAAAAAAGAAAAAAAGAAATTGCACACCCCGTAACAGTTCAGTACAATGGAAAATAAAAATTCCCTGCGACTAACGTCTTCTTAAAAATATAATTTGTTAAGTCCGATGGAAAATTCTTTCTCCAAAGATGTTCATCCAGAAATGAGAATGTAACTGCTTCTGATTTATTTTCATCCACCAAACCTTTTTGTCTATCGATCGCTTCTCCAGACATCGGAACAAAAATGTTTATTATTGCAGTAGTAGCCTTCTAATGTTAAAGAAGATTTTCTCTTAAAATTTTATTCTTACACGTCTTAGTTATCCAATATTAAAAAGATATTTTTAGTTTCTCAGAGCAAATCGGATTCCCAGTATCATCAGAGGAGTAATTGTGGGCATTCGATGAAATGTTGACTTCTCTCCACATTCCTTCTTGTGGACAAATAGAACATTCCCAAATTTCAACTGAATCAAGTTCTTTCTCTTATTGACTGAAACACAACACAAAAATTGAGCCCCAATTCTTTCACGAAAGAAAGCGCATATTTAAATATTATTAATACTTGTATCCCAGGAAAAAATAATATTATCGAAGAGAATAATTTACTTTAGAACAGTATGCATTCAAATTTCATTATTCAGGGAGTTGAATAAAAGGGGGGGGGGGCAAAGTATGCAGGTTCTATTGAAGATGTCGAACACGTGCTTGGATTCGAAAGGCACTGATTGGGAGCCCCATAATTCGATCTTTAGCATGATATTTAGTAAATAAAAATAATAGACATCGGATCTGCATACCACTTTCTAATATATTTTCTCAATTCGGTTCATTCATAAATAGTATCGCACTTTTTTGAGGGAATTCTAACTTTCCGTGTGGGATTGAAGATAAACAGTGTATAAATAATCAAGGTTGTCGTTATTTATTAACAAGGTATCTTTTGGAATCTTCCAGATGAATTATTTTCTA